>NC_060119.1:1178081259-1178405231 GCF_021461395.2 Schistocerca americana
GACTTTGAGCGAGGGCGTATAGTGGGCATGCGGGAGGCCGGGTGGACGTACCGCAGAATTGCTCAACACGTGGGGGGTGAGGTCTCCACAGTACATCGATGTTGTCGCCAGTGGTCGGCGGAAGGTGCACGTGCCCGTCGACCTGGGACCGGACCGCAGCGACGCACGGATGCACGCCAAGACCGTAGGATCCTACGCAGTGCCGTAGGGGACCGCACCGCCACTTCCCAGCAAATTAGGGACACTGTTGCTCCTGGGGTATCGGCGAGGACCATTCGCAACCGTTTCCATGAAGCTGGGCTACGGTCCCGCACACTGTTAGGCCGTCTTCCGCTCACGCCCCAACATCGTGCAGCCCGCCTCCAGTGGTGTCGCGACAGGCGTGAATGGAGGGACGAATGGAGACGTGTCGTCTTCAGCGATGAGAGTCGCTTCTGCCTTGGTGCCAATGATGGTCGTATGCGTGTTTGGCGCCGTGCAGGTGAGCGCCACAATCAGGACTGCATACGACCGAGGCACACAGGGCCAACACCCGGCATCATGGTGTGGGGAGCGATCTCCTACACTGGCCGTACACCACTGGTGATCGTCGAGGGGACACTGAATAGTGCACGGTACATCCAAACCGTCATCGAACCCATCGTTCTACCATTCCTAGACCGGCAAGGGAACTTGCTGTTCCAACAGGACAATGCACGTCCGCATGTATCCCGTGCCACCCAACGTGCTCTAGAAGGTGTAAGTCAACTACCCTGGCCAGCAAGATCTCCGGATCTGTTCCCCATTGAGCATGTTTGGGACTCGATGAAGAGTCGTCTCACGCTGTCTGCACGTCCAGCACGAACGCTGGTCCAACTGAGGCGCCAGGTGGAAATGGCATGGCAAGCCGTTCCACAGGACTACATCCAGCATCTCTACGATCGTCTCCATGGGAGAATAGCAGCCTGCATTGCTACGAAAGGTGGATATACACTGTACTAGTGCCGACATTGTGCATGCTCTGTTGCCTGTGTCTATGTGCCTGTGGTTCTGTCAGTGTGATCATGTGATGTATCTGACCCCAGGAATGTGTCAATAAAGTTTCCCCTTCCTGGGACAATGAATTCACGGTGTTCTTATTTCAATTTCCAGGAGTATATATATATATATATATATATATATATGTATGTATATATATATATATATATTGTCCCGCTCTATATTCATAGTGCCCCTACCCATTATACTCATTACTCGCAGCTTTTTGCCGAATCTTGTAAGAGTTCGGGCACTGTTTATGCATCTGTACAGAAAAAGATGGTCAGATGATCAGTGAGCCTTAACTATATATATATATATATATATATATATATATATATATATATATATCATCTTCTGTTTATGCATCTGTACAGAAAAAGATGGTCAGTGGTGTACGGCCAGTGTAGGAGATCGCTCCCCACACCATGATGCCGAGTGTATATATATATATCATCTTCTGTGCGGATGCATAAACAGTGCCCGAACTCTTACAAGATTCGGCAAAAAGCCGCGAATAATGAGTATAATGGGCGGGGGCACAACGAATGTAGTGCGGGACAATACGTTGAGAATGTGGGTTTCGCGGGAGGCGTGCGAGAGATAAGTCCCTGCAGTCACACTATCCGCTGTTTCCTCGGTGGCTCAGCTGGATAGAGCGTCTGTTATATAAGCAGGAGATCCCGTGTTCGAGTCCAGGTCGGGGCAGACATTTTCACCTGTCCCCATTGACACGTATCAACGCCTGTATGCAGCTAAGTATAGCGACTTAATTGTAATTTCATTCTAAAACCATTGATTGCAACGTCACCGATGGTATCTGTTCCTTCGTACGTGTCCGAAAGAACAGATACCATCTTCATGTATGTATAAAAAGGTATCCTTTTACAAAACCCAGTAATGTCTCCCATTGCGACGCCGAAGTTTGCATTTTGGCTCAAAGGTGTCTAGAACGATCTTCTGTAAGGGTCCAAAAGTGTGGCACTATGCGACGTCAAACTTGGACTCAGTGACGCTTCAGACAGCAAAGTGTCGATACACGCGAGAAAAAGGCCACAGCTCAGAAGTCCATGTGAGGTGTAGGGCAGCTTAATGATGTCACATTGGCACCACAGTTCTGCCCAACGCCACCGTGCATGTCTCACACCATGGGAAGGCCGTCGCACAGATTATAACCCACATTTCACCCCTTCTTTTGCCGCTTCTGTGGTGGAGGTCAGAACCTCGACATCCAGCGTTGAAACCACGCGGTTTTCTTTCGAGTGCCTCTGGAAAACATTTCAGACACACTGTCGCTCAGAATCGGCACGAAAGTGCTTTGGGGAGGAGGGGGGGGCATTAAGGGTGTCAATGAAACCACCCCTTCCCTTGGGAATCGTCCCACGCATTTCGCGTTCGAGAACGACAGTTGGCTCTGCTATGAACTACAGTATGACGTCCTTCACAACGTTCCACACTGCTGACATCCCCCAGGACGATTCAAACCTATTCTAACGACATCGAGTGGCTGAACGCCACTGAATGGGTAGTGATGCTTTTGGAGTATAGAGCGACCGCAGTGTTCGCTCTGGTACACAGGGTGAAACCACTAGGGACCGTTCCAAACCATTCGAAGAAATTTGAGCGTGATCGGAAGCGACGAATGGTGTTTATGCTTTCTCAGCCTTCTCGTTTCGCGCCTTCTTGTTACTAGGTCACGGAGGGGTGCAACATTGACATGTTCTTGAACAAGACGAGAAGGGGTCTTCGGTGCCACCCATGCACCTCTGTTGAGTACGTTAACAACGTTCTTGTCCGAAACTTTGACACCCATCCCGCTGTTTGACGCCTCGCCGCTGTTCTGTAACTTGAGGGCGGCCGACCTCTTTCACACCGCCTTACGTATTTACTGATGCTCAATAATGACTACCTAACTGTAACAAATATCATTAGGTGTACTGAGCAACGTCACTCACTCTAATACTGTCTGTCATCAGGTTTTGTGAGGCAAACACCCACGGCTGATCACTGTTTTATAATAATTATCTCTTCAGAAAGAAGTTGGTAACTGTAAACTAACAAATAACTCTTTTGCAGTACCAATTGGCGAATGTCAAAAATACATGAAATATTTGCTAACACAAAACAAATTGTAGTAATCACTTTTGTCAAAATCTATAAAAAAAATCGCTAAACTCCTCCCGAACAGGGCATATAGGCCCAACGGTACTGACCGGCCGCCGTGTCATCCTCAGCTCACAGGCGTCACTTAATGCGGATATGTAGGGGCATGTGGTCAGCACACAGCTCTCCCGGCCGTATGCCAGTTTCCGAGTCCAGAGCCGCTACTTTTCAATCAAGCAGCTCCTCAGTTTGTTTCACAAGGGCTGAGTGCAATCCGCTTGTCAGCAGCGCTCGGCAGACCGGATGGTCACCCATCGAAGGGCTAGCTCACCCCGACAGCGCTTAACTTCGGTGATCGGAGGGGAACCGGTGTTACCACTGCGACAAGGCCGTTGGCGTCAAAATTTAATATTCACTTTAATTTACCAGCCGTTTGAAGTTACTTTTACATTGCACAGTTTTTATTTAGCCGCTGGTAGGTAACTGTATGAGCGCTACAAAGTACAATGACCATTCCTTAATTATTACTGCACCTAGTTTAATTAAGCGATTGAATGTAAGTTAATTGGAAGCTGGAATTAAATTTCTCTCAGTTGAAATAGTACAACCTCTCTCTCTTATCACTCAGTCACTCAAACCCATTCTAAAATGGTTCAAATGGCTCCGAGCACTATGGGACTTAACTGCGGCGGTCATCAATCCCCTAGAACTTAGAACTATTTAAACCTAACTAATCTACGGACATCACACACATCCATGCCCGAGGCAGGATTCGAACCTGCGACCGTAGCAACAGCGCGGTTCCGGACTGAAGCGCCTAGAACCGCTCACTGAAGACAATTCTACCCCAGTCAATGAGATTCCAGGCCGAATGCCTCCGACGCCACTCCAAACGGTCCTGGTGCACAGAGGTCAGCCGTGAGTTCAGCCCCCTTTCTGTGAGCGGACTATTAATGGTCCCTGTGATCACTGAAGCGCCAGCTTAAACATAAACGCACGAATATTTCGTCAGGCAGAACTACACAGCTCGTAAGTACACTAATCCTGCAAGTTCACTAATGTTTATAAAAACCATCTCATGAGCAATTTAGAATTTGTAAAAGAAGTAAATCTTTCGTACTAATACCATTACCGATATGACAACAAAAATATTTCTTTTCTTTCCTAGTGCAGCAAACGAATAACACAAACAAAACTAGGTCCAACCAAGAATGCTTGTAATCTGCCATCTGAAGATGGATTTGTAAAGAAAAATCCGAAACCGGTCATGGTCTGAAGAGAATAAACTTTTTAAACCATACATTTGGCTGGTAGCTGATTTTTATATAAATTATAAACCTTAAGTACAACAGCCACGTTTCTCAACATGTCGACTTTCGACAAAATAGCGTTAAGCAAAGTAAACTAATTTTCGTGTCGAACGATCACTCACTTCAGATACCGTTCGATTAGTGAAAATGGCAGTATTATGTCTTTGAACAAGATCGAACGCGGGCTTTCCACGACAGCTTATTATCTATCTGAACACCTAGAAATTTTAACTGTTCGATTTTACTAATCATATGCCCGTTCTGTGAAATTAAAACGTCAGTTTTTGCTGAATTGTGTGTTAGAAACTGCAAAAACTAAGTCTTACTGTGATTTAGTGTTAGCTTATTTTCTACAAGCCATGAACTTAGGTCATGTACTGCACTATTTGAAACCGAGGCAATGTTGCACACATCCTTTATTACCAAGTTAGTGTCATCAGCAAACAGAAATATTTTAGAGTTAACCTTAATACTAATACTAATTTATGTAAATAAGGAACAGCAGTAGCCCCAACACTGATCCCTGTGGTACCCCCCACTTGACAGTACCCCAGTCAGACCCCACCTCACAGCCATTCTCAACATTGTGAATAATGACCTTTTGCTGCCTGTTGGTAAAGTAAGAGGTGAACCAACTGTGAGCTATTCCCCGTACTCCGTAAAGGTCCAACTTCTGGAGCAATATTTTGTGATCAACACAATCAAATGCGTTAGTTAAATCAAAAAATATGCCAAGCGTTCGAAATCTTTTGTTTAACCCGTCCAGTACCTCACAGAGAAAAGAGAATATAGCATTTTCAGTTGTTAAACGACTTCTAAAGCCGAACTGTACATTTGATAGCAAATCGTATGACATAAAATTATCAATTATCCTTACATGCACAGCATTTTCAATAACTTTAGCAAACACTGATGGCATAGAAACGGGTCTAAGATTATCTACATTATCCCTTTCTCACTTTTTATAAAGCGGCTTTACTACTGAGTACTTTAATCGCTCAGGAAACCGACCATTCCTAAAGGAAAAATTACAAATATGGCTAAATACAGGGCTAACATGTGCAGCACAGTACTTTAATATTCTGCTAGACACTCCATCATAACCATGAGAGTCCTTAGTCTTCAGTGATTTAATTATTAACTCAATCTCCCTCTTGTCTGTATCACAGAGGGGTATTTCAGACATCAATCTCGGAAAGACTTTTGCCAAGAAAGTTATACGATTCCATGCAGAAACTATATTTTTTATTTAATTCACCAGCAATGCTTAGAAAATGATTGTTACATACTTTACATACATCTGATTTATCAGTAAGAGAAATATTTTTACTGTGAACTGACTTTATTTCGTCAACCTCGTGCTGCTGACCAAACACTTCCTTCACAACTGAGCAAATGGTTTTAATTTTATCCTGTGAATTAGCTATTCTATTTGCATACCATATACTCTTTGCATTCTTAATAACATTTTTAAGCACTTTACAATACTGTTTGTAATGGGCTACTGTAGCTTGATTGTGATTACTTCTAACATTTTGATATAATTCCTGCTTTGTTCTACAAGATATCCTTATCCCACTAGTCAGCCACTCGGGCTGCCTGTTACCGCTAGTACCCCGTTTACAACGTTCTAGTAGAAAGCAACTCTCAAAGAGCATGAGAAATGTGTTAAGGAAAGCATTGTTATTTATCATCTGTGTTATTGGCATTGTAATCATCCTGCCACTCTTTGTTCCCCAAAAAGGTTTAAAAACTCTCTATTGCTGTTGGATTAACTTTCCCGCATAGTTTGCAATTAAATATGACATTTGTTTGAGTACAAAAGCATTTTCGCGTAAAAAAATTTGCATCATGGTCTGAAAGGTCATTCACGCTCTCACTAACAGAATGCCCATCTAGTAATGAAGAAATGATGATGACGATGACCGTAATGTATTCCGAATACAGCGTACAAAATAAATGATACCCCGTTTCCAAGTTACGACTCGTCGGTTTCATCCAACATAAAATTCTCATGACTTTATTATTATTATTCGCTCGATACGACAAAGGCTGTAATATTACCTCCAGAACACTTTCTAATGGCATCTATGACCGAACTCTCGGTGCAAACGCGTGAATAGCTTTAAGGAAACCATACAAGAGCTTTCACTTTTAATGACAGGCAGCATATTGCTACCGAACAGCAGTAAACGGAAGGATTTTTCCCTCCAGCTTTCTGATGCAATCAGTTGTCTACAGCTGACATCTTCTAGCAGCGTATAGAAGGTGGTTTGCCTCATTCGTTGCGTATGTAGCTCATTGCTATCGTGACCTTTTTTTGTTTCTCCCTGGAATCTTTAATCTAACAAATGGTTCTGTAAAATACCACACAAGTGAGTTATTTTCCAGGAGAGGTCGCCGACGAAGCCATTAGTCGGTGAGTTCTGACGCAATGTGCCTCGCCAGAAGGCAGAAGCAAAGAAAAGCACACACTCATTTTTTTCCTCCCCCACCATCTGTGTGACGTCGCTTCCTGCCGGCACGCGTCTTATCTAACCAGACGATGCAAGACGACCCGGCACTGAAGCAGAGACTTTGACCTTTGAGCACCCGCTGGCTTAGGACGGATGATGAAATCCAGGCCGCAATGAGATGTGTTAATCATACTATCTCCTAGCTATCCTGGAAATAATGTCTGATACGAAGTGAGCTTCTACTAAACATAAGCGAACGAGGTTCCACAGTGTGCGGCGTCACAAAATGTGAACTACGGCACTAATATTTCTCCCTATTCAGTAAAACCTGGTAATGAAAACAAAGATCACATTTATTCTATATTATTGTTAATCCTTGTAAAGCTTTAGGCCTCATTTCTCGCTTTTTTCCTGGTGTTTCATGTCCGCCGAATGAGGTCGCGGCGAGCGTAATTTACGTATAGAAACGATCTTTCCTTCGTGGGGAACAATAGTCATTTAGAATTTTATGAAAGAAATTTCCACCATTGTCTGTTAAATGTGCAATTCGTGCTCAATTCACCAAGCATTTTGCATGTGCAGTCCGCCTGTCCATTTTCTACTGATGCCCAGTGGGTTACATTAATTCCAAACACAATCCGAAGAAGGTGTGAGGCCAATATTGTTTAATTTCAACGTCCGAGAGCGCCAGTAATGATGATAATTTATGGATTGTTTGGCCTCATGGATCGACGTCCTTATCACTCAATATTAAACATCGAAACTGTGCATATTCGGACGCGGATTCTCATTTGATAAGTAATTATTTAAACCAGTATCGCCTACGGCCGAAATTCGACCAATTGAGTCACTGGAGCTGATCTGTGATAAAAATGTTCATGTATCTTAAAGTGATACACTGCACATAAAACTGTGTCTAAAATTTTAGCCTTAGAACTGGTCCATAGCAAATGCTGTATCGTAGTTACGAGTATTCTTGAAATAATTCTTTGATTTCTCTTCATTTGTTCAATCATTTGAAGTGACTCTTTGATACAGGGTATTTCAAAATAAATTTTGTGTTAACGGCGGCAAATTAACTTTTCCCTTATGACATTGCTTTATTAATGCCGCTGTATCTCGTAAAGTAATCCTAGATGCGAAATGATTTGCGTTACAAAAGATACAATGTAAATTCTTCAAACCTCAATTAATACTCTCTAAATTATTTGAAATTACGTTCAGCGCAAATTCAAATTTATCTTTCAAAACAATAATAGAAATACACATTACTCCTATTGATATGTGTACAGAAAACTTGTGCCACTTCGTCTTTTAGTCCGACCCGTTAGTGTTCTTCTTAGAGGCCTAGCCTACAACAAATATAGTTTCCGTATAATAAGGAAAGTCTTAGCTATTCAAAATGAAGACACTGAAAATTAGGAACGGTTCAGATTTTGTGGTGACAGCGGCAAACCAGTATAAAGTTGGTTTAGTTTATTCCTAGATGAAAGTAAGTGAAAAAACACCGCTAAGAAACATAGTTTATTGTCTCCGACGACTTCGTTGCTATGTTTCGTTTTGCACTGCTGACAGCATCAACGATGTAACAGTTGTGGCATTTTAGCTGCCCGGTAAGCGTGTTACCGCAAATGAACCAGCTGCAACATTTAAACATTAACGCCTATAGAAAGTGATTTCACAAATCGTTGTTACTTTCGCGTCTCATTTCTATCATAGCACCTGATCGGTACGCAGGGCAGATTGTGGCCGGAGGGTATCATCAGAGTGACGAATATGAAAGCATCTACTTGCTTTCCACCCCTCTCAACGGATACGTACACACATAATTTTTTCTTTGTGCACATCTATGGCAAAATACCTCTTGAATTATATAAGTTTCATTGGCTTCCTTGTATAATTAATATTACAAATTGGTACTTTAATTTTCGTGCTCACGTATTAAAATTAAGATAAAAATACGTTCTTATATCAGACTAAAGATTATAAATAACGCCCCCTAGCCCCCATACATATCCATAGTTCCATACAGACAGTTCTGAAAATTCGTGATTGCAAATTTTATATAGGTATGAAAATACTTTTAAGATCTACAACGAAAAATGTGGTGCACATGAACGGATAATAGTTTGGAAGTTAAGTATGCATACATCAGTTATGTAGTGCACGCGCCTAACTTTTTTCGATGTAAATCTTACAAGTATTTTCATAGCTATAAAAAAACTACAATCACAAATTTCGGGAACTAGTTCTGAGGGGTAAGGGATCTTTACGGCGCTCAGCGAAATTAATTTACACTTTTTAGTCCAGTATAAAAATGTGTTACATTAATAATTTATTTTTATTTACATAATTATTTCCTGCGTTTTATTGTTGTGGGTGTGAAATTTTTCAGTCGATCTCAGACATCTTGATGAGATTGCAACAGGGACGTATGGTAAGTAGTCTACCGATGCGCTGCCTCCTCGTACATACACCTCGCGGAAAGACTAAAAGTAAAAATTAGAGACATATGAGCTGACACGGAGGCTAACCAGAAACCGTTCTCCCCGTGAACATTTCGTGAGTGAACTGGGAAAGAGAGTAAATGGCTCTAGCATACAAAATACTCTCCGCCACAAACCAGACAAGAAAGCGAATTAATATTGGACTGTCATCCATTTCTGAGTAACAAGGAAGATTTCGTCTCATCGAGAAGCTAGTTTAATACCAACTACAAAATTTGTCTCGAACAAGCAGAACACACAAGAGAACAAGTTAATAAAAACGTGGTAAAATGAGTCATGTATAATCCAAATTTGGTTGAAATTGCTGCATGCAACCCTGAGTTACGGTCTTATATCACCCTTTTCACCCCATCCCTCAGCCGCAGTAGTTCTAGGATGTGGCTGGGGATGGAGAGGGCTGTTATTGTCACAATATTTACGCCTTTACACCTGCAGGAGCTGTGACGCAAACTGCTAAGCGCAGCCATCGTGCACGAACTCCAATTGGAAAAGGGGGTGCTCCGCTGTACGCTTCTTTTATCGCCCCGTTCTCACTGTCACCCACCCCTTATTGCGAGTAGGTACTTCTTATCCCCGCATTATTGCACTGTCATCCACTCCTGAGCTATGTGTAATATTTCAAGTCTTTAACTCATCCGGAAGTTAGTTTAAAATAAGTTGCAAAATTTATATCGAACGGACAGACGAGAACGCTACATAATAAAAACGTATTAATGATTAGCTTGCCAACATGCACAATATACTAAGCGTTGTTCGTGCTTTTTATACTGAGAGTAGGGCACGAAGATATATATGCAATAAATCATCGCCGTCAGAGCTCGTGTAATGTCATTGTAATACGAGTATATTAAAACAAGCTGAAAAATTTATATGATTATATTAAGCAGACTAGACGGGGAAGCTGTAGTGTCATCCCTCACTGGGGAATTTGAAACTTTCAGCTTAGAACAGGAGCATGTAGAGGACCTATGACTCAAGTTCAGAAGAATAGTTGACCATGCACTAGATAGATATGTACACAGTAGAATAGTTTATGAAGGGAGAGACCCTCCATGGATATAGTCTCTGTAAAGTAACTTCTATAGAAACAGAGACTACTGAAAAATAAGTATAAAACAAATCATACGACTGTAGATAGAGAGATGCTGAATGAAATACGTTTGGCAGTCAAGAGAGCAATGCATGAACTCTTCAGTGACTACTGTAGCAGAATATTGTTGAAAGATCTCTCACAAAACTCAAAGAAATTCTGATCGTATGTAAAGGCTGTTTATGGTAGAAAAGTTGTGTTCAGCCACCCACGGATAAGGCAGGAACTGAAATTGAGAGTAGCAAATCAAAAGCAGAAATGTATAACTCTGTTTTCAAATGTCCCTTCACAAACAAAAACTCAGGAGAATTGCCCCAATTTGACTGTCGTGCCACAGGAAACATGAGTGAAATAGATGTTTGTGCCACTGATGTTGAAAAACTGCTGGGATCGTTAAAATTGAACAAAGCCCCAGTGTCCGATGGACACCCAATCTGCGGTTATCAGCCTCTCTGTTTCCTATGATCCCTATGATCTATCATAGACCCCTCGAATAATAAAAAAACTGTGCCCAGTAGCTGGAAGATAGCAAGGTCACAACTGTCAAGAAGAAGAGTAGCGGAAGTGATCAACAAAATGCAACCGCACGGGTTGTATGGGAATGTGCATGTGGTGAACATGATGAAATAAAATACAATCTCCCTCATCAGCTCGCCGGAAATGCTCGGAGCCCCCACGTGCTGCTGCAGGAAGAGATTCACCCACACATTAAACAGCACTAACACATCAGTAGCCCCCCGTAAACGTGGCTAGACTTACAAGTTTGGCTACATTTCGTCTACAGGGCGCCAACTCACATTCGTAGCAATATACCCAATGTTCCCCACAAGTAATTAATATAAATGCTAGCAGGATTTGCTACGCAAAAAAATCAGGTTAACAGTCATGTACTTTTAAAACTTCACAAATTCTAATTTATTTCCAATAAGAACATAGAAAAATCGAAAGTCACAGTTCACAATAAATTAATTTGAGAGCCCGGCCGAGTTTCTTAAACAGAAATTTTCCGAGAAATATTACGCTGTTATTAATTTTATCAGCCTTAGTTTATTTATAAACGATAATTTCTATGGTTTTCCTCCATTTTCGGATTTATAAGTGTCAATATTGACAAATAATTTAAATTATACATTAATACATTTATCTAAAGTTTACAACATTCCCCTACTTTGAATGTTTCTATATTTATTTACTAAGAAAAGCTGTTTTTAATTGCGGGAAATACACTTTTTGGGCACTCATTTAAATATGTGAATAATTTCAGTAAGCACAGTCCGATACAGTTCTACGAGATGTATCTGTAGACCCCTCGTTTATTGCAATCACATAATGGTTTGCCGAGCTATTCACTTTCACGGGTCAAGAATTATTTATAACATTTAGCTTACAGTAACTTATAAACTGATGCGGATATCGAAGGCGCGTCTTCACATGTGTAATCGTTATTGTTTTCCGCTTCAGTTGAGAGTACTTGCTCTTTAGTGACGCATATGGTCCAATATTTATTAATTTTAGGGTAAGCTTAAATTTTGCACTGGACGCGCAAAGCGGCCATGAGAGACGAGCAGCCATTTTGCTGCCCAACGGACGGGTTTTCCCATTCACGCAGTCATCTTAGCGGCTGGTGCAAGTTCAGAGACAACCCCATCTGTGGAGCGTAGTATAAAACTGGCCCTCCATGTGCTGCTGTGAAGCTGATTTCCGCTGCCAACACGAATATAACCCGTTCTTAGCCGCCGTCTGTGCGTCTGCGGCAGCGTGTTTGTGAATGAATAAAGTGTCTCTTCCTTTTACAATAAAAAAGGTCGACATTTGGCGTTCTGTCACACACAAATCCCGGAATTTAACATTAAAATATTCCCCTACTTTAAAAGTCACCCCATTTTTATGGAAAATGCTATAACATCATTAATTTATAAATGCAACACCTGAGATTCACTGACTGTTCTCACGAAACTGACTGTAACTCTACATTAATGGAATCAGCCTGCTCCACCACTTCTATATGCTTCACTAGGTGGAGTCTATTGTTCGCCTGGAGCTGACATCTCGCATGTACAGTAACACCTAGGATTATACTATAAGATAAGAGAGTTGAGGTTGGTTGCTTGAAAGGATGATCTCCAGCTGTAGGGTAAACCGTATGTGATATGTTTATATGTCAAATCACAAGCCCAGGACTGAGCAGTGGTGTTGGTAATCACTGTATAGACTTTTATAAAATGCTCAGATATGCGCCTATAGGAAACTTAAGCCTCCCTTGGCTGAAGAACATGGTATTACCAGGCTGGAGGTCACCACAGAATGGATTGTGCGTTATATCAAATGCTTCAAATGGCTCTAAGCACTATGGGACTTAACATCTGAGGTCATCAGTCCCCTTGACTTAGAACTACTTAAAACTAACTAACCTAGGAACATCACACACATCCATGCCCGAGGCAAGATTCGAACCTGCTGCCGTAGCAGCAGCACGGTTCCGGACTGAAGTGCCTAGAACCTCTCGGTCACAACGGCCGGCTGCGTTTTATCGCTGCACACGACTGTTTAGGTATATACACAATGATTTGTATCTTTTTTTCTATCTACCATATTTTGGAATATAATTACATTACTACATTGTAATTCTGTGAGAGACAGCAAAGGACTTGGAAGAGCAGATGAACGGAATGGAAAGTGTCTTGAAAGGAGGATATAAGATGAACGTCAACAAAAGCAAAACGAGGATAGTGGAATGTAGTCGAATTAAGTCGGGTGTGCTGAGCGAATTATATCAGGAAATGAGACACTTAAAGTAGTAAATGAGTTAAGCTATTTGGGGAGCAAAATAAATGATGGTCGAAGTAGGGAGGATATAAAATGTAGACTGGCAATGGCGAGGAAAGCGTTTCTGGGGAAGAGAAATTTGTTAACATCGAGTATAGATTTAAGTGTCAGGAAGTTGTTTCTGAAAGTATTTGTATGGAGTGTAACCATGTATGGAAGTGAAACATGGTTGATAAATAGTTTGGACAAGAAGAGAATAGAAGCTTTCGAAATGGGGTGCTACAGAAGAATGCTGAAGGTTAGATGGATACATCATATAACTAATGAGGAGGTATTGAATAGGACTGGGGAGAAGAGAAGTTTGTGGCACAACTTAACAAGAAGAAGGGGTCGGTTGGTAGGACATGTTCTGAGGCATCAAGGGATCACCAATTTAGTATTGGAGGGCACCGTGGAGGGTAAAAATTGTAGAGGGAGACCAAGAGATGAATACACTAAGCAGATTCAGAAGGATGTAGGTTGCAGTAAGTACTGGGAGATGAAGAAGCTTTCACATAATAGAGTAGCATGTAGAGCTGCATCAAACCAGTCTCAGGACTGAAGACCACAACAACAGCAACTTCTACAACGATGATTGGTAACTGTCCATCACTACTGCTGTAATTACATTATTTCGCCTCTGAAAATCAGCAATGCCTTGTTGTCACTCTGCAGTGTTGGTGATTCAATCTATAGAATATTGAGATGCACCCACCATTTTTGATATTACGTTAAATTCCCTTTGGATCAGTATTCAGTATCTGGCGATCCTTGATGGCCGCAATGTCTGTAGATGATAAGAATGATTCTCGCACAGTGTTGGTGAGTAAAGTATGTAAGGTGGCAGTAAAAAAAGTGTGTAGTTTATCGTAGCGTGGTGAGCAAAGTATGTAATGGGGCAGTATAAAAATTGGAGAGTTTATCATAGCGTGTATAGATTAAATTAAACTGCCGTCCAGAACAAGACCTGGTATTTTGCGTCGCCTCTCGCCACAAAGAGTGTAGTTTTAAGTGTGGCACATCTGACAGACGGTACGTCACCTAACGAAGTGAGATATGGGTTGACGTGACGATACAATTAGTTATTTTGGTGGTGTTTTTATTTGTCTGCAGTGCAACGGCATACTTAGACGGGGACCGCCGTTACGATTTCCTTTGTGCAAGAAGTAATGATCACCACGTGGTGTTGAATAAGATGAGTCTTCGTTTACCTGCTGCCTGTCCAGGCTATCCCCCTAGTTACGTGATATTTTTCGAAATGTTTGTCCTCCCGTGCAATTTATCTGGTCCTCGTGGTGCCAATTGCTGAATCGCGTGTTGCAGTTCCTCCTCCAGGATTTAGAACGTTTCCTCCCATAATGCCATTGACAGCCCGCTGTCGTGTGATGGAGTACATGCGAGTTCACTTGTAAATGTGAAATTAGATAACCCTATAATCATCAGATTTCCGTATGTTGTTGTTGTTGTGGTCTTCCGTCCTGGGACTGGTTTGATGCAGATCTCCATGCTACTCTATCTTGTGCAAGCTTCTTCATCTCCCAGTACCTACTGCAGCCTACATCCTTCTGAATCTACTTAGTGTATTCATCTCTTGGTCTCCCTCTAGAATTTTTACCCTCCACGCTGCCCTCCAATACTAAATTAGTGATCCTTTGATGCCTCAGAACATGTCCTACCAACCGATCCCTTCTTCTTGTCAAGTTGTGCCAATCCTATTCAAGACCTCCTCATTAGTTATATGATCTATCCATCTAATCTTCAGCATTCTTCTGCAACACCCCATTTCGAAAGCTTCTATTTTCTTCTTGTCCAAACTAGTTATCGTCCATGTTTCACTTCCATACATGGCTACATTCCATACAAATACTATCAGAAACGGCTTCCTTACACTTAAATCTATACTCGATGTTAACAAATTTCTCTTCCCCAGAAACACTTTCCTTGCCATTGCCAGTCTACATTTTATATCATCTCTACTTCTACCATCATCAGTTATTTTGCTCCCCAAATAGCTTATCTCATTTACTACTTTAAGCGTCTCATTTCCTAATCTAATTTCGGCAGCATCACCCGATTTAATTCGACTACATTTGATTATTCTCGTTTTGCTTTTGTTTATGTTCATCTTATATCCTCCTTTCAAGCCACTGTCCGTTCCGTTCAGCTGCTCTTCCAGGTCCTTTGCTGTCTCTGACAGAATTACAATGTCATCTGCGAACCCCAAAGTTTTTATTTCTTCTCCATGGATTTTAATACCTACTCCAAATTTTTCATTTGTTTCCTTCACTGCTTGCTCAATGTACAGATTGAATAACATCGGGGAGAGGTTACAACCCTGTCTCACTCCCTTCCCAACAACTGCTTCCCTTTCGTGCCCCTCGACTCTTATAACTGCCATCTGGTTTCTGTACAAATAGTAAATAGCCTTTCGCTCCCTGTGTTTTACCCCTGCCACCTTCAGAATTTGAAAGAGAGTATTCCAGTTAACATTGTCAAAAGCTTTCTCTAAGTCTACAAATGCTAGAAACGTAGATTTGCCTTTCCTTAATCTAGCTTCTAAGATAAGTCGTAGGGTCAGCATTGCCTCACGTGTTCCTATATTTCTACGGAAACCGAACTGATCTTCCCCGAGGTCGGCTTCTACCAGTTTTTCCATTCGTCTGTAAAGAATTCGCGTTAGTATTTTGCATCCGTGACTTATTAAACTGATATTCGATAATTTTCGCATCTGTCAACACCTGGTTTCTTTGGGATTGGAATTATTATATTCTTAATTATTATATTCTTCTTGAAGTCTGAGGGTATTTCGCCTGATTCATACATCTTGCTCATCAGATGGTAGAGTTTTGTCAGGACTGGCTCTCCCAAGGCCGTCAGTTGTTCTAATGGAATGTTGTCTACTCCTGAGGCCTTGTTTCGACTCAGGTCTTTGATGCTCTGTCTAACTCTTCGCGCAGTATCGTATCTCCCATTTCATCTTCGTCTACATCCTCTTCCATTTCCATAATCACCCTTGTATTGACCCTCTATATACTCCTTCCACCTTCCTGCTTTCCCTTCTTTGCTTAGAACTGGGTTTCCATCTGAGCTCTTGATATTCATGCACGTGGTTCTCTTTTCTCCAAAGGTCTCTTTAATTTTTCTGTAGGCAGTATCTATCTTACCCCTTGTGAGATAAGCCTCTACATCCTTACATTTGCCCTCTAGCCATCCCTGCTTATCCATTTTGCACTTCCTGTCGATATCATTTTTGAGACGTTTGTATTCCTTTTTTCCTACTTCATTTACTGCATTTTTATATTTTCTCCTTTCATCAATTAAATTCAATATTTCCTCTGTTGCCCAAGGATTTCTACTAGCCCTCGTCTTTTTACCTACTTGATCCTCTGCTGCCTTCACTACTTCATCTCTCAAAGCTACACATTCTTCTTCTACAGTATTTCTTTCCCCCATTCCTGTCAATTTTTCCCTTATGCTCTCCCTGAAACTCTGTACAACCTCTGATTTAGTCAGTTTATCCAGATCCCATCTCCTTAAATTCCGTATATCGGACTGCATCTCAAAATTGGATGCCCTTGAAATCATGTTTAAATTTATGCCATTAAATTTAATACCGCCGTAGGGCGAATTTAATTTTACTCTGCATCATTCAGGGTTTGGCACGCCAAAAGACAAGGCGAATGATATATGCAGATAACAAATGCTAATAAATTCAAGTCAGTTACAGAATTATGTTTCAATGTTGATGAATCCCGTATGAGTATGGTTGTCCACACATCTTCCTTGAGAGTATCAGGAAGTGATAAAGAAGATCCAAGTTTAGGTCCCTCATGGACAGAAAGTTGTTCCGTTTCTTTATTTGATTAAATTTAAAGAAAATTTATCGAATATTGTATCTACAAGAAATCAGTGTGTCTCATCCATGCTATCCTATGTAAAGTCGTTATCCGTTACCATTTCAATATTCCTAGCTAGAAACATTCACTCACACATTAAAAGAATAGGAGGAAAGTTTCAAAAAAATGGCCCAAATGGCTCTGAGCACTATGGGGCTTAACATCTGTGGTCATCAGTCCCCTAGAACTTAGAACTACTTAAACCTAACTAACCTAAAGACATCACACATATCCATGCGCGAGGCAGGATTCGAAACTGCGACCGTAGCGGTCACGCGGTTCCAGACTGAAGCGCCTAGATCCGCATGGCTACACCGGCCGGCCAGGAAAGTTTCACCGAACACTGAAAAGCGAGTTGTTATCGTGGTGGGAGAAGTTGCCTATCGACGAATAAAACTAAAACTGCTATGTAGGATGACTAAATATGTGTTTCCCCTCTAGCAGTGTAGAACAGTACACGAGATTTAAGTAGATTTTAGTATATATGCCGTTTTGCGTTAGTATTGTTAGTATCGCATATCTGCTTACCACGTAGTGTTAATTCAGTCTGGAAAAATAAAACATCCCCCTGGCCTGTCTGTGCCCTGCATAGCCAGTGATTCATAAGCGTGACGTAGAGGGTAGGTATGACTTTGTCAAAGATTGTGTAGTTGGTTCTTGGGATGTAGCTCTTCGGTTTGCAGACGTATGGAGGAGGGTAATGCAATCAGCATCCAAGCTTTCTTCGCACTTTTACCCTACACCGCCTCCCCCCCCCCCCCCCCCCTTCTGCTTCTCACAACCCTCTTAAGCCCCAAATACTCAATTTTACTCTTAATACGCTCTATTACATTTCACCGTGGTTCACACATTTAATATTTGATTATAACGAACATCATTTAAAAATAAACATTGATTTAAGACCATTAAAATCAATTTTTTATTAATCTACCATTTTTCCATTCCCATCAAACGGGGAACTATTAATCCTGGAGAGAAAATCAGTGGTATCTTTTTTGTAGAAAATTAAATGAAGTTTAATGTTGTAGTGCGAAACATTTTCACTAGAAGCTGTGGTTTTCAATTTATTAAAAAAACTTAAAAATTTGACATTAAAACGCCCTCTCTCACCCAGCAGCAGCGCTCACACCCCAGTGGTCAGGATTTTTAGTGCGTCGTTCGCGTCACTCACTCATACCAATGTACAAAAGTCTGCGACTACCCGAATTTTTTCGCCTAATGGACTTTCCTTGGTCTTCGTTGGCTGGGCTGTTCGGCCTTGGCGCGGCTGCAAGAAGTGGCTGCTGCCGTGTAAGCATTCCACCCCAACGCATTCCCTTACGGGACCAACAAACAGGAAATTCCTAGTGTTTAATCCTCGCGTTAACGTTACTTTATTTCCTAAACTAGGTCGAGCAATGGCAACACATATCAGCGCCTCCTGAGATGCTTTTTATTAGATCTCGATAAATTTACTACTTTTTATTGACAGCAATAACGACTCTCGAGTTAAGGGTACGTTACTTTGACACTATCACCCATAAAAGTACAATTCGAAGAAGATAAACAGCAAAAAATAGTAAACAAAGTACAGGATTATTTTCACTTCTTCCACGCTGTACCTTCACAAAAACACAGTAAATAAGAACAGAACAGTGAAATCAAATGTAAAATATTTATTTATTCAAAACAATTCCAAACTCAAATGAAACAATTTTTAATGAGCGTGAACGTAAATTTAGTTGAGGAGCTGACTTAACTGGGAAAGGAAGCTTTGTTCTTAGTGCCTTGAGAGACAGTGATTTCCCTTTAATGGCACAGACCTTCTTTTGACTAAAAGCCCTTTCCTTCGGCGGGCCGGTCGCTGTGAAAGCTGTTTCAATGAGACAGACCTTCTATTGAGTAAACGCACGTTTCTTCGGCAGGTCTGTATTTGTTAAGGCTGCTTTAAAGGGGCGGAACTTCTTGTAAGAAAATGCTTTCTTCCTCGACGAACCACTAATATACAAGCAGTTTCTGTTGGAAAAGGCCCTGTTTTATAAGACTTTTTAAGGGCTACACTTTCATCAGCTGTAAAAAAGTGTTGACGGCAATAAAAGAGGTGGTGGATTCGTCCATTTAGTTAGAGGGCTTATCGCCGTCTATGCCTACTGTGGTGTCACCGCCAGACACCACACTTGTTAGGTGGTAGCCTTTAAATCGGCCGCGGTCCGTTGGTATACGTCGGACCCGCGTGTCGCCACTATCAGTGATTGCAGACCGAGCGCCGCCACACGGCAGGTCTAGAGAGACTTCCTAGCACTCGCCCCAGTTGTACAGCCGACTTTGCTAGCGATGGTTCACTGACAAATTACGCTCTCATTTGCCGAGACGGTAGTTAGCATAGCCTTCAGCTACGTCATTTGCTACGACCTAGCAAGGCGCCATTATCATTTTCTATTTATCTTGTGATGCATGTACTGTCAGACCGATGTTCACCAATTATGGATTAAAGTTAAGTATTCCAGAAGCTACGTACTTTTTTTACTAGACTCAACTCCTTTAACTGTTCCAGACCTCACGCCAGCCTGCGTGAGCTTAAACGCGTGCCTTTCGGCTATCTCCTAGTGGCTTGGCTGTCTTGCCAAGTCACAACACCTACCACATGATGTAGATTGGTAGGTTCAGCAGCTCCCTCTGACTTGTGTATTGCCACATCATCAGCTACGAACAACTTGCAGAGGTAGTATTATGGGATCAGGTAATCTTTCTGATTCGTGCGTCACCTCAAGAGCTGGTATGGTGGCAACTCTCTCCGACTTGCGTGTCAGCTCATTGTCATCTATGCTCTGACTTGTATATTGTCTCATTGCCAACTACACCCATCTCGAGAGCTGGAAAGGCGGGATTAGCAGGTTTCTCTGACACATGTGTTCGCTCGTCACCATCCACTTCCACCTTGAGGGCTGTGGTGATGGGATCAGCTGCTTCCTCTGACCCATGTTCAGCTCATCACCATTTATGCCCACCTTGAGAGCTGGAAATGTGGGATCAACTGCTTTGACTCACATATTGGCTCATCGGCAATTGTGCCCACCTCGAGAGCTGGAATGCTGGATCAGCTGTTCTCTCCGACTCATGTGTCACTCTTTGCCATCTGAGCCCACGTCCAGAGCTAGTAGAATGGTGGCATCAGCTGCTCCCTCTGACTCGTGTGTCCACAAATCCCAATCTACATCCATCTCGAGAGCTGGACATGTGAGATCAGTTGCTTTATCTGACTTGTATGGTAGCTCATCACTATGTGCACTCATCTCAGGAGCTGGAAAGGTGCGAACAGCTACTTTTTCTGAATCATGTGTTGTCTCTTTTTCATCTACGCCCATAAGCTGTAATGGTGGTATCAGTTGCTCTCACTGACTTGTGTTCGCTCATCATCGTCTACGGCCACCTCAACGGCTGGAAAGGTGGTATCAGCCACATTCTCTGACTTTTGTATTGTGTCATCACCATCCACACCCACCTTGAGAGCCAGAAAGGAGGGTTCAGCTCCTTTCTCTGACTCAAGTTTTGGCTCATTGCCATCAACACACACCTTGACAGCTCAAGAGGTGGAATCAGCTGCTTTCTCTGACTCATCTGTTAGCTTATCGACATCGAATCCCACCTTGAGACCTCAAAACGTGGGATCTACCGGTGTCACTCACTTCCTTTGGTTCATTGTCAGGATCAGCTGGCTCTCGTGTTGGCACATTGCCCATCTCAAGAGCTTGAAAGCTGGCATCATCTGCTTTTCTAACTCGTGTGTTGGCTCATGTCAACCTAGGCCCACCTCGAGACCTGAAAAGGTGGGATCAGCTGCTTTCCTTGAGTGACTTCAGTCATGTGTTGCCTCGTTGCTGTCTACACTCTCCTTGAGAGCTGGAAAGGTCTGATGCACATGTTGGCTCAATGTCATCTACGCCAGCCTCGAGAGGGGTAAAGGTTGGATTAGCTGCTTTCTCTGGCTTGTCTATTAGCTCATCATTATATACACCCATGTCGAGAACTACAGTGGCATGGTCAGCTACTTTCTCTGTATTGTATGTTATCTCATAGTCATCTACGCTGACTATGAGCTGCAATTTGGAATCAGCTGCTTTGTCTGTCTCATGTCTTCACTCATCATCATCTACACCCACCTCAATGGCTGGTAAGGTGGGATGATCTGCTTTCTCTGACCCATGTGTCATCTCATCGTCATCTACCCCCACTTATGGGCTGGAAAAAAAGGTTAACTCCTTTCCGTGAATCATGTGTTGACCAACACACGATTCATGGAAAGGAGCAACCCTTGTTTTTCCAGCCCCTAGGTGGGAGTGTATGACGATGAGACGACACATGGGTCA
The DNA here is from genome assembly GCF_021461395.2 of Schistocerca americana. Classification (NCBI taxonomy): domain Eukaryota; kingdom Metazoa; phylum Arthropoda; class Insecta; order Orthoptera; family Acrididae; genus Schistocerca; species Schistocerca americana. The sequence continues at coordinate 1,178,102,790 of NC_060119.1, forward strand.
GAGAAAGCAGATCATCGCCATCTATGGTCACTTTGAGAACTGGAATAATGGGATCAGCTACTCTCTTTGACTTGTGTGTTGGCTCATTGGCATCGATGCTCTAACTCGTGTGTTGACTCGTAGCCATCTACACCAACCTCAAGAGCTGGAAAGGTGGGATCAGTAGCTTCCTCTGACTCATGTGATAGCTTATCGTCATCTATGCTCACCTTGAGAGCTATTAAGTTCAGATCAGCTGCTTTCTCTAACTTGAGATGTGGGATAGTGAGGTTACCTGCTTTCTCTGACTCATGTGTTGGACCACTGCTATCCATGTTCTGAAGAAAATGTTTGTAGAACCATTCACGTACTACAAAACATTTCATAGAAGCTTCAGTTTTCAAGCGACTAAATAAAGTTAAAAATTTGACATTAAAACGCCCTCACTACCCCAACAACAACACTCACACTCCATCAGTCACTCTGAACATTCACAACGCAACAACTGAATAAATAAAAACAGAACAGTGGAATCAGACACAAAATATTTATGTATTTAATTATATCCACACTTAATTCCAACAATTTCTAATGAGCATAAACGGTTCTCAGTGGCTTCAGAGACCATGATTTCCTTTCTACTCGATACGAGAGAATTTCTCGTAATTACTTTTTGTCTGGTGGCCCAGTGACAATGAGAACACTTTTAATGGCACAGACCTTTTGGGTAATTCGCCATTTCCTTCGCCTGTCCTGACTCTATGAAGGCTGTTTTACTGGGACACAACTTCTTGTGGGAAATTACTTTCTTCCTAGGAAGACCAGTACTACAGAATCCATTTTCACTGGAAATGTCATTGTTTTAAAATATTTTTTGGGGCTACAGTTACATTAACTGTAATGATGATGAGGTCCCATAGTCCGAGGAGCATAGGGGACGATACGGGAGATCCACACTGCTGTACTAGGCAAGGTCCTAGTGGATGTGGTTTGCCATTGCCTTCCTCCGACCGTAATGGGGATGAATGACGATGATGAAAACGACACAACAATATCCAGTCATCTCGAGGCAGAAAAAAATTCCTGACCCGCCGGGAATCGAACCCAGGACCCTGTGCGCAGGAATCGAGAAGCTACCGCAAGACCACGAGCTGCGGGCACATCACGTGTAAAGGCAGCAATAATTGCAATTAAAGCGGTGGTGAATTCCTCCACTATTTCAGCTGGCCTATCGCCACTTATACCGTCCACATGATGTAGAATGGTTAGTTCAGTAGCGCCCTTTGACTTGTGTATTGCCTTATCGTCATCTAGAGTAGGATAGCGGGATAGAGTAGAAAAGTGGGATGAGCTATTCTCTCTCACTAGTGTGTTGGCTCATAGCCATGTACATCCACCTCGAGAACTGCAGGAGCGGGATCAGCGGCTTCCTTTGACTCATGTGTTGGCTCATCGCAATTTGTGCCATCCTTGAGGGACGAGAATGTCAGATGACCAGCTTTCTCGGATTCGTGTGTTGTTTCATCGCCATATAGGTCCACTTGCAGAGTGGAGGAGGTGGGATCAGCTGCTTTCTCTGACAGCGTGTTTCCTCATCACAATATACGCCCACCTACAGGGTTGGAGTTGTGGGATTAGTTGCTTTCGTGGCCAATGTGTTGGCTCATCCCCATCTATGCCCAGCCAGAGAGCTGGAAAGCTGGGATGTTTTCTTGATTTGTGTGTTAGCTCATCGCCATCTACACTCACCTTGAGAGCTGTAAATGTTCGATCTGTGGCTTTCTCTGACACGCTTGTTTGCTCAGTGCCATCTATGTCCACCTTGAGAGCTGGAATGGTGGATCACCTGCTTTCTCTGTCTCGTTTGTTGGTTCATCATCATCTATGCCCAACTCGAGGGGTGAAAAGATGGGATCAACTGTTTTCTCTGACTCTTGTGTCGCCTCATCGCTATCTACCCCCACCTCAGGAGTTGGAAAGATGGAGTCACCTCATCGCCATCTACGCTTACTCCGACAGGGTTAGCAGCTTTCTCTATCTCGTGTGTATTCTAGTCATCGTCATCTGCGCTTACTTCGAAGGCTGGAAAGAATGAACAGGTGCTTTCTATAACTAGTGTTTGGGCTCATCACCATTTACACCCACCATGAGAGGTGGATATGTACTTTCTCTGACACATATGTAAAGCGTTTCGTAGAAATTTTTTGTTGAAAATTTAATATACTGCAGAACACATAAACTAGAAGTTTCGGTTTTCATGTTACTAAAAAAACTTCAAAACGCTCTCTCTCCCCCAACCATAACGCTCACAAGCCATCGCTCATGATTTTTAGTGCGTTGTTTATGTCGCTATCTCTTACCAATGTAATAAAGTTTGCGACCACCTGAAGTTTTTCATCTAATAGACCTTTGGAATAAATGACGACTAACTGAAACCCTCAGCTGCCGACAGGTGTTGTTGATATACCTCGATGTGGACAGCTGAAAATGTGTGCCCCGACAGGGACTCGAACCCGGGATCTCCTGTCATCATTTATTCCAGGGGAAAGCTGCAGGGTCATCAACAATATTCTGTTCTTTCGAGAACAGTTACTGTCTTCATATATATAGTTAAAGGCTACCCAGCCATTGACCTTCCTCTGTGCGAATGCGCACAGGTTGCCCAAACTCTCACGGGAATCGCCAAAGCGTGCGCGAGTAATGAGTGAATGGGCAAATGTCTATAAGGTACATTACATATGTAGAATTGTGGACAGTTGGGAATGTGAGTCTCACGGGAAGCGTGCAAGGGATAAGTCCCTGCAGTCGCGGTATTCAGCTGTGTCCTCGGTGGCTCAGATGGATAGAGCGTCTGCCATGTAAGCAGGAGATCCCGGGTTCGAGTCCCGGTCGGGGCACACATTTTCAGCTGTCCACATCGAGGTATATCAACAACACCTGTCGGCAGCTGAGGGTTTCAGTTAGTCATCATTTATTCCAGGGGAAAGCTGCAAGGTCATCAACAATATTCTGTTCTTTCGAGAACAGTTACTGTCTTCATATATAATAGACCTTTCTTGGCCTTCGTAGACTGGGCTGCTGATCCTTAGCGCGCCTGCAAGAATTAGCTGCTGCCATGTAAGCATTCCACGCTAACACACCACCTTAAAGGATCAACAAACAGCGAAACTCCTAGTCTGAAACTCCCATGTCAACGTTACTTTGTTTTCTAAACCAGCTCCAGGAATCGCAGCTTATATCAACTCATTGTGAAATGGTTTTGTAAGATCTAGATAAATATACTACATTTTGTGGACAACAGTATCCACATTTGAGTTAAGAATACGTTACACTGGCGCTATCATCTACAAAAGGATTACTTTGAAGAAGATAAACAACAAAAAATAGTTAAAATATTCAAAGTTATTTTCAATTCTTCCACGCTATACATTCACAACAACATAGTATATAAAAACAGAACAGTGAAATCAAACATGAAATGATGATTTATTCAAAATAATTAAAAACTCAATTCAAACAATTTTTAATCAGCATGAACGGAACTTTAGGTGATTGTCCCGTTATAATAAACGCTGACTTAACTGGCAACGGAATCTTCTTTCTCTGTGGCTTCAGAGACCATGATTCCTCTTCTATCGACACAAGGGAATTATGTTGGAAACGGCGCGTTTTACAAGATTTCTTAGGGGCTACAGTTAACACCCGCTGTAAAAATAATATGAACTGCACTGAAACCAGCGGTGGATTACTCCATTCTGTTAGATGGCCTATCGCCATCTATGCCCACCACATGATGTAGAATAGTAGTTTCAGCAGCTCCCTCTACTTTGTGTATCGCCTCAATACCATCTACGCCCATCTCGAGAGCGAGAAAGAGGTATCAGCTGCTCCCTTTGCGTCATGTATTGGCTTGTCGCCATCTACGCTCTGACTTATATTTTGGGTCACTGCCATCTATTCCCACCTCGACAACTGGCAAGTTGGGATCAGTGGCTTTCCCTGACTTACGGGTTTGCTTATCTATGCCCACCTTGAGAGCTGCAAAGGTCAGACAAGCTCCTTTCCCTGACTCTTGTATCAGTTCAAAGACATCTACGCTCACCTCGAGAGCTGTGAATGTGATATAACCTGCTACCACTGACACATTTGTTGGCTCATCACCATCCATATCCACTGTGAGAGCCGTGGTTGTGGGTTCAGCTGCTTTCCCTGTCTCTTGTACTGGCTCATCAACATCTACGCCGACATTGAGAGCTGGAAAGGTAAGATTAGCTGCTTTCTCTCACTCGTGCATTCACTAATCGCAATGTACACCCACCTCAAGAACAGGGACGGTGGATCAGCTGCTCTCTCGTTCCTCTATTGGCTCATAGCCATCTCCGCCCAGCTCCAGAAATGGAATGGCACGATCAGATGCTATCTCTGATTTGTGTGTCAGCGTGAAGACATCTGCGCTATCCATGAGAGCTGTACATGTGTGATCAGCTACTTCCTGTGACTCATTTGATGGCTCATCACCATCTACATCCACCTTTAGAGCTGGGGTAGTGCAAGCAGGTGCTTCCTTTGGCTCACCAATTGGTCCATCACCATCTACACCCACCTTAAGAGCTGCAAAGGTGGGATCAGTTGCTTTCTCTCACTGATGTGTTGTGTCATTGTTGTCTATGCCCATCTCGAAAGCTGGAAATGTGGGATCAGCCGCTTTCTCTGTCTAGTGTATCGGCTCACATCATCTACGCCCAGCTCGAGGACTGAAAAGATGGGATCAACTGCTTTCTCTGAAGCTTTTGCGGCTCAACGTTATCTACGCTCACTTGTAGAACTGGGAAGCTGTGATCAGCTGCTTTCTCCGTTTAGTGTGCAGGCTCATCACTGGATATAATTACATCGAGGGCGGAAAAGTAGAATCACCTGCTTTCTCTAACTTATGTTTGGGTCCATCACCACCTGTGCCCACCTTGAGGTGTGGTAAGGTGGGACTAGGTGCTATCTCTGACCGACACGCAGGCCCAATGCCCACATCGAGAGCGTTTTGTAGAGACTGTTTCGTAGATAATTTAATGTACTATCAAACATCTTCACAAGAAGGTCGCGGTTTTCAAATTACTAAAAAATCTTAATAATCTGACATTAAAACACCCTCTGTTCCCCAAATATAGCGCTTGCATAGCCATTTGTCACGATTTTTAGCATCCATCTATTACAAATGTAGAAGAGTTCGCGACTACACGAATTTCCTCACCTGATAGACCTTTCTGGTCTTCGTTAATTGCGCTGTTAGGCCTTAGCGTTCCTGAAAGAAGTATCTGATTCCGTCTAAGCATTACTCGCTAACACACCACTCAAGGGATTGACAAACAGCAAAATTCCAAGTGTTTAATTCTAGAGTTAACGTTACTTTGTTTTCTAACCTCTGTCCAGCAATTGCAGGGCATGGCAACACCTCCTTAGATGTTTTTTTTATAAAAATCTCCACAAAGCCACTACGTTTTGTAAATAATAATCACGTTATATTAAAACAGAGCTGTGAAATCAAACATAAGATATTGATTTACTCAAAATATTTCCAAACTCAACTCAAGCAATTTGTGACGAGCATAAACGAAGATTTAGGTGATGGGATCATTAAAATAAACGCTGACTTAACTGCGAACGGGTTTTCGATGTCAGTGGCTTCAGAGACAATGATCTCTGTTCTGCTTAATACAAGGGAATTCCTCGTCAATGCTTTTTTCTTCGGTGGCCCCGTAATATTGAAAACACTTTTAATGGCACAGATCTTCTTTTGAGTAAATGCCCTTTTCTTCGGCAGACCTGTCTCTATGAAGGTTGTTTCAGTGGGACAGACCTCCTATTGTGTAAATGCTCATCTCTTCAGTGGTATTGTCGCTATGAAGGCTGTTTTAATGGGACAGAACTTCTTGTGAGCAAACGCTTACCTTGTAGGTGGACCAGTACCATATAAGCCGTTTTTAATGGAAATGATACTTTTTATAGGATTTTTTAGCGGCTACAGTTTCATTCTCTGTGAAAAGAGTATTAAGGAGTGATTTTTTCTGCGGGCTGTCGCCGTCTATACCTACCACATGATGTAGAATGGTAGGATTGGAATCTCCCACCCACATTTGTACTACCTTATTACCATCTACCCCCAACTCGAGAGCTAAAATGGTGGGATCAGCTGCTCTCTCTGACGCGTGTGTCAGGTCCCTCAATCTGCGCTCTGACCGATATTTTGGCCCAGTGCTCTGGACGCCCAGCTCAAGAGCAGCAAGCCCGAGATCAGCAGCTTTTTCTGACTCTCATGCTGCCTCATCGCAAATGACGCTCGCTATGAGAGATGCGAGACAGATCAGCTGCTTTCTCTGATGTGTGTGTTTACTCACCTTGAGATGCGGAAGTGTTGGATTTTCTGCTTTCTCTGACCTACATCTAGGACGATTGCCATCCCTAGCCACGTCGATCGCGTTTTGTAGAAAATTTTTTCTAGAGAATTTGATTATTGCGATAGTTTATTACTGGAACCGCGGTTCCCAAGTTAGTAAAACGACTCAAAAATTTGACATCAAAACGCACTCTCTCCCCCAACCATAACGCTCGCAAAGACATCATTCACGAGTTTTGGTGTGTTGTTCACGCCACCATTGCTTACCAACGTACAAATATTGGCGACTACCTGAATTTCTTCACGTGATAGACCTTTCTGGTCTTCCTTAACTGGGCTTTTAGACCTTAGCGTGGCTACAAGATTTGGCTGCTTCATTCTAAGCATTAGACGCTAACGCACCCTACCAAGGGATCAACAAACAGCAAAACTCCAAGTGTTTCATTCACAAATGAACAATTCTTTGTTTTCCAAACTATGACACTGCAATAGCAGCACATATCAATGCATTCTGAGATGCTTTTTTTCAAGTTATTGATAAATGCAAACATTTTGCAGACAACAGTAATGGCATTAAATGAAACAGAACTGTGAAATCAAACATAAAATTTCGATTTACTCAAAATAATTCCAAATGTCCCGAGTTTGAGTCTCGGTCTGTCACACAGTTTTAATCTGCCAGGAAGTTTCACAATTACTTCTGCTCTGTTCGACACAAGAGAATTTCGTTCCAATGCTTTTTTCTTCGATAGCCGCGTGACAACGAAAGCAAGTTTGATGGCAGAGATCTTCTTTTGAGTAAATGCCCATTTCTTCGACAGGCTTGTCACTATGAAAGCTGTTTCAATAGCACAGAACTTCTATTGAGTAAATAAATATTCCTTCGAAGGAAGTCACTTTGAAGTAAGACAAAAAAAAAGGTGTAGTGTAAGCACAAGTATGGTATCTTTACAAAGAGAGTTAGTTGCATGATAGGTAATGAAGAGAGATATCATATGAAATGACTAAGTTTGAAATATGAACTGCGTAACGCCAGAAAATCGCGTAGACAATAGATTGCTGCCAGTTAATTACATCGCACGTAATTTACCACACACACACACACACACACACACACACACACACACACACACACACAAAAACACAATAACTTATCTTAGAAATAATACAAGTATACATCCAAAAGCAAGATGATTACCGTTGCGGTACATTAGTTTGCTATATTTACCTTTCTTCGTAAATTTACGTAATTAAGCGTTAAACGTGTAAGTGAAGTGACAAAAAAATGTAAAACAAGGAAAATAGAGTGTCGCAAAATTAAATCGGTTAATGGTGAGGAAAATTAAAGAGACCTTTGGAGAAAGGAGAACCACTTGCATGAATATCAAGAACTTTGATGGAAACGCAGTTCTAAGCAAAGAAGGGAAAGCAGAAAGGTGGAAGGAGTATATAGAGGGTCTATACGAGGGCGATGTACTTGAGGACAATGTTATGGAAATAGAAGAGGATGTAGATGAAGATTAAATGGGAGATATGATGTTGCGTGAAGAGTTTGACAGAGCACTCAAAGATCTGAGTCGAAACAAGGCCCCCGGAGTAGACAACATTCCATTAGAACTACTGACAGCCTTGGGAGAGCCAGTCCTGACAAAACTCTACCATCTGGTGAGCAAGATGTATGAGACAGGCGAAATACCCTCAGACTTCAAGAAGAATATAATAATGCCAATCCCAAAGAAAGACCGTGTTGACAGATGTGAAAATTACCGAACTATCCGTTTAATAAGTCACAGCTGCAAAATACTAATGCGAATTCTGTACAGGCGAATGGAAAAACTGATAGAAGCCGACCTCGGGGAAGATCAGTTTGGATTCCGTAGAAATGTTGGAACACGTGAGGCAATACTGGCCCTACGTCTTATCTTAGAAGAAAGACTAAGAAAAGGCAAACCTACATTTCTAGCATTTGTAGACTTAGAGAAAGTTTTTGACAATGTTGATTGGAATACTCTCTTTCAAATTCTGAAGTTGGCAGGGGTAAAATACAGAGAGCGAAAGGCTATTTACAATGTTTACAGAAACCAGATGGCAGTTGTAAGAGTCGAGGGGCATGAAAGGGAAGCAGTGGTTGGGAAGGGAGTGAGACAGGGTTGTAGCCTCTCCCCGATGTTATTCAATCTGTATGTTGAGCAAGCAATAAAGGAAACAAAAGAAAAGTTCGGTGTAGGTATTAAAATCCATGGAGAAGAAATAAAAACTTTGTGGTTCGCCGATGACATTGTAATTCTGTCAGAGACAGCAAAGGACTTGGAAGAGCAGTTGAACGGAATGGACAGTGTCTTGAAAGGAGGGTATAAGATGAACATCAACAAAAGGAAAACGAGGTTAATGGAATGTAGTCGAATTAAGTCGGGTGATGCTCAGGGGATTAGATAAGGAGACACTTAAAGTAGTAAAGGAGTTTTGCTATTTGGGGAGCAAAATAACTGATGATGGTCGAAGTAGAGAGGATATAAAATGTAGAATGGCAATGGCAAGGAAAACATTTGTGAAGAAGAGAAATTTGTTAACATTGAGTATAGATTTAAATGTCAGGAAGTCATTTCTGATTGTATTTGCATTGAGTGTAGCCATGTGTGGAAGTGAAACGTGGACGATAAATAGCTTGGACAAGAAGAGAATAGAAGCTTTCGAAATGTGGTGCTACAGAAGAATGCTGAAGATTAGATGGGTAGATCACATAACTAATGAGGAGGTATTGAATAGAATTGGGGAGAAGAGGAGCTTGTGGCACAACTTGACTAGAAGAAGGGATCGGTTGGTAGGACATATTCTGAGACATCGAGGGATCATCAATTTAGTGTTGGAGGGCAGCGTGGAGGGTAAAAATCGTAGAGGGAGACCAAGAGATGAATACACTAAGCAGATTCAGAAGGATGTAGGCTGCAGTAGGTACTGTGAGATGAAGAAACTTGCACAGGACAGAGTAGCATGGAGAGCTGCATCAAACCAGTCTCAGGACTGAAGACCACAACAACAACAATGGTGAGGAAATTAGATTGAGAAATGAGACACTAAAAGAAGTAGACAAATTTTGCTCTTTGGGCAGCAAGATAACTGTCGATGGCCGAAGTACGAAGACTATAAAATGAAGACGCAAAAGCAAGACAAGCGATTCTCTAAAAGAGAATTTTTTGAACACTGAATATGAATTTGTGTGGGAGTCTTTTTTCCTAGTATTTGTCTAGAATGTAACTTTATTGGGAACGAAATATGGACGATAAACAGTTCAGACAAGAAGAGAATATAAACACTTGAAATGTAGTGTTGTATGAAATCAGTCCTCGGACTCAAGACAACAACAACAAAAATACAGTGATGAGCCGAGATACCCAAAGTATCAAAGAATGATTTCTTGGTGGTTTCTTGGTACTGAATCATGTATAAAATATGGCGTAAACGTAATGAAGCAATCATGCAGGATAAGATGATAACAGTTCGCATAGGTCGAAAGGTCCGATTGTGTTAGACGCTCCAAATTTGCTTATTTAAGGTGAGTGTCGTTTGAGAACTTATTAATTTATTTTTTCACTTCTAAGAGTAGAACTTTGAAATTTACCTGTGTGAAGCTGTCATTTCGTCAAAACACTTCGAACTGGAAGCATTCGAGTGTTGTAGGACTTATAATGTTCTCATGAACACAGCTGTGATCGTATTTTTTTCTGTGGCACTTGTGACTTCTTGCGAGTTTGTTTGGATGTGAAACGTACTTAAAAACCTGTGTCGTTTTGCTTCCAGGATAGCTGTTTACCCGAGATTGATTCCATTTAGTGACTTTCTCCACTCAAGAACTTAGTTAAATTTGTGTTGAAACTGACTGTGAACTTCATAAATTCTTCTGTTTGCGCGAACTATTGCTAGGTATTCCACATACCAGCCCGCTGTGTGTTGCTGTTATTGTGGTCTTCAATCAGAAAACTGGTTTGCTACAGCCCTCCATGCTGTAATGACCTATGCGGGGCTCATCATATCTGCATGGCCACATTGCGATGTACATGCACTTCAACATAATTATTGTGTACATAGTCTAGATCTCGTTCTAATGTTTTTTACCACTCCACACTTCCTTCCATAACTAAATTGACTGCCGGCCGCTGTGGCCGAGCGGTTCTAGGCGCTTTAGTCCGGAAGCGCGCTGCTGCTGCGGTCGCAGGTTCGAATCCTGCCTCGGGCATGGATGTGTGTCATGTCCTTAGGTTAGTTAGGCTTAAGTAGTTCTAAGTCTAGGGGACTGATGACCTCAGATGTTAAGTCCCATAGTGCTTAGAACCATTTGAACCAAATTGACTGCTCCTTGATGCATCCTGTTGTGTACTATTAACCTGTTGCCTTTTTTTAATCTAGTTTCCCCATACCGCTCTTTTCTCCCCAATCCGATCTACCCATCTAATCTTCAGCGTTATTATGTAGCACCACATTTCAGAAGCTACTGTCCCCTTTTTGGCCGTTCTATTAATCGTCCACGTTTCTCCTGCTCATAAGGAGACCCTATAAACAAATACGTTCAGAAAAGACTATATAACACTTAAACATCAATGCTGAGTTTCCTGAGATATACTCGGGAATGCGTCCCCTTCAAGTTTTTGAAAAAAAACTACATTTTATTCACATTAAAAGGCAGAAAAATCGTACATTAGTGTTATTATTAACAAACGCACGTATATATATTAAATTTCGACTATATATGAGGCATTTGTGAATAGTTAAATGTCAAGGCAGCGAATCTCAAGGGTCTTTCGAAACATGACTGGAGTATCGACCTGTTTAATATTACTGAAATCGTTGAATATGTGAATACTAAGAACCGCAGAAATAAATAACAGCCTTATATGGTTTGATTTTAAGCTACATTCCGAGGTGGCACTGCTTGCATTGTTCTGCAGTGATGTCGTACTATCTTTCTTCTTCTCACTGTATACTTGGGCTGTTTCCATGGTGAATACAATATGTCATGGAAACGTAGACACTTGTAAAAATGTGCATTTTTAATACATATCGCGCATTTTAAGAACTAACAAGCCTCAGTGGAATGCTACGTGCGAGAACACGCTTATTTGTACAAGGTGGTCTTTATTTGTATGTGGTTCTACTCACACCTTTGAGAAACTAGTAGATAACGTGCTATGTGTTCTCCACCATATTGACGACAATAATAAACTCATGGTGGAACACCATTTATAATAAAAACAACTTCTTCAAGATCCGAAGATGACAGTTTCAACTATTGAAACAGGTCGCCATTAATAAATATTAATTAACACGATCTTGGTTGTAAAAAGGTTTTTCCAAGTTAAGTATAACATCGCTCCTTCCATTTTTGCGAAATGTGAAACTTCAGTTGAAATTTATAGGATACTTCCCGATGTCTTAGAATCATCAAATTTGGCAAGAAGCAAGGTTTCACAGTACAAGTAAAAAAACATCCACCAAAGTTCTAATTTCTAATTATATGACACGAAAAGATATCTTTTTTTTTCATTTGTCATCCATCTGTCTGTCCGTCCTTCTTTTGAGACCTTTTTCTCTTAGGAATGGGTAGACGTATCATCAAGTTCAAATTTATGTCATATACTGTGGTCTGTGGTCGCTTGGCCGTTGAAAAAATTGTTTCTAAGTCAATCAGTAAAAAGGCACGACGATTTGTCTCACATATTTTGATATTCGCCAGCTGACTCATCAATGCCTGTACGATACTTCCAGTTGAATTAGAATCATAAAATTTTGCAAGAAGCAAGGTTGCACAGTACAAGCAAAGTACAAAATCCGAAAAATTTTAGTCTGTAATTATATCACACAGAAAAGATATTTTTTGTCATTTGTTATCCGACTATCTGTACGTTAAGACTTTTTTGTTAGCAGTGACAATAGTAAATTCGAAATTGCCCGCCTGGTTACCCGTACGGTCCAACAGACGGCTTTCCGGATTGGGAAGGAACGCCTGGTCCCCGGTACGATTCCGCTCAGCGGATTTGTGTCGCGGTCTGGTGAGCTGGCCAGTCTGTGGATGGTTTTTAGGCGGTTTTCCATCTGCCTCGGCGAATTCAGGCTGGTTCCCCTTATTCCGCCTCAGCTACACTATGTCGGCGATTGCTCCGCAAACAAGTTCTCCACGTACACGCACACCACCATTACTCTACCACGCAAACATAGGAGTTACACTCGTCTGGTGTGAGACGTTCCCTGGGGGGTCCACCGGGGGCCGAACCGCACAATAACCCTGAAAAAGTGGTTCGGTGTGGGGCGGCGGAGGGGTGAAGTGGACTGCGGTAGTTGTTGTGGGGTTGTGGACCACTGCGGCTGCGGCGGGGACGGAGCCTCCCCGTCGTTTCCAGGTCCCCGGTTAACATATAATACAATACAAATGCGAAATTACACCAAGGAATTAAACTTAAAACTAAAACATGTTAGAAATCCTTGCAATTCCCAGGACTGATATCTTGCCATTATAGATACCGTTAAAAGGAAAAAATCGTCGACATTCTCTATTCCCGGGATCGGTGAACTATCTATGTACATACTTAATGTTGTAAGGGCTCTTAGAGTGCGAGTCCTACTCACTTGGCCAGTTATTTTATAAAGTTCTACTTCCGAAGTAAAGAACAATTGTTTTCTTCTTCCAAACGTTATGTTTTTCCGGTCTTATTGCTATAATCCTTGTTTCCTACATCCCATATTAGGGAACAACGTTCTACTTCAATATGAAAAGTTCCAGGCCGAAAGTCCTTTTTTCTGTAAAAAGGAACAAAAATCTTTAGAACGTCACAGGATAATGAAGTTATTCAACAGTCATGATGCGCTAACAAAAGCGTCGCCCCGTGAAATGAAGCGCTAAGACCAAAATTAGAAATCGCATTGGGTTACTTGGCAAATGTTGATAGCCTGAAATCTTTGCAGTATTTGTGCAGATTTCCTCACAGCAAAATATCTACCTATCTGCCAGATGTTTACCAAGCAATTTACAATGCCTTGGCACCCTTTATCAACAGAATGTTTGTATGTTCACCATATTTATTCTAAATACATTGCTGTAGGTTAAGGGAAGACATATATTTCAGTATAAAACCTTATTGCCCTTATTAACATTTTCCAAAGTTTTCTAAGTTTAGTTTTCGGATTTACCTTAGCAACAAACAGGCGTAATAAAAATAAACTTGGATCACGAACATAAAAAATCATTTCGTAACGTTGCTACTAAAGGCGGACCCCATCCTAAAACATTTGTATCGTTCATAATCGCCTGTTGGATAGGGTTCGTAGTCATTTGACTGTATTTTGTGTGTGTGTGTGTGTGTGTGTGTGTGTGTGTGTGTGTGTGTGTGTGTGTGTACGTGTGCGTGTGTTCATCTTCGTAATACCAGGGGGGACAAGCTGTCAAGTAGGGGCAGGTGATGGGGTAACTATTGAAAGGTTCAAAAATGGCTCTGAGCACTATGGGACTTAACATCTGTGGTCATCAGTCCCCTAGAACTTAGAACTACTTAAACCTAACTAACCTAAGGACATCACACACATCCATGCCCGAGGCAGGATTCGAACCTGCGACCGTAGCAGTCCCGCGGTTCCGGATTGCGCGCCTAGAACCGCTAGACCACCGCGGCCGGCAACTATTGAAAGGACAGCATGGTCATAAGTGAGTAAATGAAGATACAGTTGTGTGTGCACTTACGTGAGGAGAAACCAAGGTATTCAGTCTTTCTTCAATGATGAGACTCTTTATTTTGTCCTGAAGTATAATAAAACTTTTCGTTGCATTCTGAATTGGGATATAAAGTGCATCCGAAAATGGCCTTATGCATCTTGAGTACCATATTGTGATGTCATTCCTGTGGTTTCCTGAAATTTCCAGCACATTTATTCAACTTTCCTTTGGGCACCTTTCGAGCCGTTAGCTACTGTTGACTGTTGAGGAACAAGCTCACTGAGAGACTTAAGCCATATTATTTGCTTGACGAACAATAGACGACTGTCATTCATAGGGATTTCATCGCTGCTGTTAGCACCATCATATGTCATGACAGACATAACATCCTGTGAATAAATAACAGTACCAGAGTATAGAAGCACGTTTACAATTAACGGTGAAAATGTTGGTGAGCAGTCGGTAAAGAAGCTGGATCAAAGTATACAGTAACTAGTGGATTGTCAGCCTGTCTGAATCAGATAAAAATATCTCTATAAATAATTTATTGTTGAGTGAAGCCACACAGCCAGAGACAACTTTCACTGGAAAAACAAAGGGGGCGATGGGTCAGTGAAATTGGTTTCGGAATACTGGCTACACGATTTCATATCTTTGGAAGGCCACTTGATCTGAAAGTTGAGACAACACAAGTGGTCGTGAAGGTCGACTGTGCCCTCCACAACTGGCTGCGCATGACAGTTGCGAGAGATTATTTCCCAAGCAGATTTGTTGATGAAGAGTATTTGAATACTGGCGAAATTAACGTGGGACAACGGTCGCAGGAGGTGATAATCTGCTTCCATCAATTACTGTCGTGGGATATATATCTAACCACTACTCAAAAGACGCCGAATCAGGGAGGAAAAGCTATGCTAGGGTTTTTACAACAACGTTTCACATGACGTGGCAACTGCGGTCAGCACAAAATTGTTAACACCATCGTTCGTTTACATTTGACGAGGTAGAAACATTGTCTTGTCAAGAACAGTACGTGAATAAACCAGTATCAGCTCTCGAGATGAATAAAATATAGGTGCCACGCTTGTAGACTGATTCCAGAGGGGAAGGGGTGGGGTTGGGTGGGGGGGGGGGGGGTGCGGGGCACAGAGGAAAAATTGCATGGATGCTTTGGGGTGAGCGAACACAAGAGGACGCGAGAGGCGAAATGTTTTCACTTTTCTCTCCCAGGGCTGACAACTTACGGACACCTGCAAGCAAAATGGATCCGTGAATGTGCACTGAAGACAGAAGTCAGACATCACACATCTTTGTATTAAGGAAGATGAAATTAAAATAAGATCTTCCATTAACACGCAGCTGGTAGTGCCACAACTATTATACAGCTGACGTTGGCAGCAGTGGGCAAAGAAAGCAATAGACTCGAGCGTTCCGACTGGTTCCGAAATGTGACGACGTTTTTGGCCGCAGTCGGCCAATTAAAATGGCCTCTATAGTTCATAACTATTTGTATAATGTATAATTTACCAGATTTGCGCTGAATTGACGTCCACTCACGAAAAAATCCGCTTCGTCGAACATAATTAACTTTTCAGCTCCCTTACCACTTTTCAAGGATCTCTTCACTTTAATTCATTTCGGTACGCGTCCTTATTGTTCTTAATTTCTTTCCTCGGTTTCCTCAGAGGGAATGTTCACTCCGGTTTCATTCATTTCTACAAGTACTCTTCTATAACTATTTTTTCACGTATTCTTCCTCATGTAGTTATTCTTATTTGTGTTCCGCAGCCCTTCATATTCCGATAAACATTCGAAAATTTCAGCACGCCCTTGCCTGACTATTTTGAGAGATTTTTAAGAAAACGAAACTCCTGCAGACGTCCTTATGATCTTATTTATCGTGTAGCTACCAGTTTCGGCGCTTCAGTGCCCCATCTTCACACCTTAGTGCCGAAGGGTTTCTCACGATACATATGCTGTCAAAAGTTGATGGTAGGTGAGAGGACATCACAGTTACAGATAGTCAGCATAAAACAGTTATGTTGGTCACTGATGCATCGTATATATTGTATGAGGTCCATGACTAAGGAATTTATTGCTAGCGCAGTCGAGCAGATGTAACTTCGATGGATTGCTCACGCGCTGCCTGACATGTGTAAGCTACGATAGAATCGCAGACCAGAGAGCAGTGGTAGTAGCTCGCAGTCGGGTGGTTGGGTCAGGTCGCTCTTAGAGAGCATTGTTCTAGTTGTATAGCTCACAGAGGGCGCTTGTGTCCTGTATGGAATTACCAAAGCCGGTCGTGGAGAACGATGGCGGTGCCTGAGCGATGTAGTATAAGGTGAAAGCAAAAATTATTATTATTTATTGCCGCGCGCATATGTAATTTGCAACAACTCATTTTGTACTATTGTTGTATCAAAGTCACATGGTGACATGTCAATAATTTTCAATAATTTTTCAATAATAATCTTTCTTATAAAGATAATTTTTGACAGTCATTCTTGTGGTGGTGGTGGTTAGTGTTTAACGTCCCGTCGACAACGAGGTCATTAGAGACGGAGCGCAAGCTCGGGTTAGGGAAGGATTGGGAAGGAAATCGGCCGTGCCCTTTCAAAGGAACCATCCCGGCATTTGCCTGAAACGATTTAGGGAAATCACGGAAATGGCCGGAGACAGGATTGAACCGTCGTCCTCCCGAATGCGAGAGTCATTCTTGTGAATTTAAAGTTTTTACTAATTTCTCCTATCCATAATCACGCCAATTATCGTAAATAAAAGCAGTTGCTTTTCATACATAACAAAATCTAGTGGCATGTGGGCTGTGCCAGAAAAATTTCTTATAGGAGCAGATATATTCGCATTATCCGGCAACATAATCGAGGTAAGAGTCTTCAGTTTATTCAGAATGACTTTTCAGGACCATGACGCAGCATTGCTGACGTCTAGATTTTCCAGTTTAGATTCACAGTCAGTTACTTATTGAAAGGTTATATATGACTCAGATTTTCGTTGGGAGATTAGTCAGATTTTTGTTCCGATGTTACGGAAATTATCTGTTGGGAGGTTACCACATGGATCGTGATAACCTCTTCAACACCAACTAAGGCCTGAAGGTGGCGCATTGAAGGGCCGAAAATGGTAGCCACACAATAAATAAGATCATAAAGACGGCTGTAGACGTTTCAGTTTGTTACAATAGTGATCGGCCGTGGTCCCCCAGACCGCCTGTCAAAAGAATGGACATACGTAAATGTTTCCTACCTGGTTCTCCATCATGATGACAAAGAAACAACCAAAACAAAACCAATGAACAAACCAAAAAAGTCCGATAGCAAGAGAGAGAGCGACTAGCGATTGAGCTGTCAGACGAGGGGACAATGAGCTGCATATCGGCTACTAGGTCATATGACACCCACACGCAGCTGCTAGAACTGAACACGCTGAATTCCTAAGGTTTTTAACATGGCTTTCAATCAGCGTTATTGCCAAGCGTGAACGCGCATCATTTTCCTTTCAGTTCTTGCTCTAAGGGGTCAGGCAGGCTGCTAGCTTTCTGAGTTACAGACGATCTAATAATAAATCAGTGCTTAAATAAACAGCTCTAAAATCGACAGTAAATTTACAATGTGGGCAGGTCCATCGATTCTTCTTCCCTGACATATCTATATATCGATTCCCATACTCGATATGTTGAGAGGTCCTTAAGATGTTCTTTTAAATTTCGATATATCGGATTCCCGATATTTTTTAAAAACATCAACAGTCCTAGACAGTAGCAGCGAGTGCGTTATCGCTATCGCTGAAGCGATTAATCGCTGCTGTTCAAGGAGATAAAAATCGTCCCGTGTGGCACAGCCTTTAAGGGGCGTCCTGCTTCGAAGGGAAGTCCATGAGGAGCTGTTTCTCTTCTCAGAAAGCGATCAGCAGGGGAACTGCGGCGCCGTTGTCTTTGACGCCTCATGCTCAGCAGAAAAGTTATGGCGATGCGGTAGTATTTGGCGGAGAAACACCCAGATGTTCTGTGGCGACAAGCACGCAGAATGGCGGCATCTTTTATCGTGGAGAGCCGTTAGCAGTCAACAAATCGTAACGCGCAACGACTGCAGACTGCTTCGCTTCGCTTAGCGTTGTCGCGCTATCGATTGAATGGGTCAGATGTAGGTCGATGTGCAACTTAGAACGGTGCCACAAATGCTCAGAGATGCAGATGCAGACGATAATGCGACTTGTGAGCTTGTGGCGTTTTCCCTTATGAAATAAAATCTCATAACATCTGAACACTTTGCGTTAGGAGGTTCAAACTGCACGGTTGGCAGCGGGGCACGATGGGAATTAATATGCGCATCGTTTGGTTTAGCCCACTTTCATTTGGATGGGTTCGTCAATAAGCAAAACTGGCAAGTTTTGAGGAGTGAGAATCCGCATTTCCGAATCGAGAAGTCTCTGCACCCCCAACAGGTGATTGTGTGGTGTGCAATGTGCAGTCACGGAATAATCGGTGCGATATTCCTTGACGGCACAGTAACTACTGAATGGTGCGTGAAGGATTTGGAAGATGATTTCATCCCCAATATCCAAAGTGACACTGATTTCGACAAGATGTGGTTCATGGAAGACGGAGGTCGACCTCATAGAAGCAGGAGAGTGATGTCCCGTAGGAGCACTTTGGGGACCTCATTCTGGCTCTGGCGTACCCAGAGGCCACTGACATGGGCCTCGATTGGCCGTCCTATTCTCCGGATCTAAACACATGTGGCTCCTTTTTGTGGGGCTATATTAAAGACGAAGTACACAGCGATAACCTGATAATCGTTGCTGGGCTGAAAACGGCCATTCAGCAGGTCGTCGACAGCATCGATGTTCCGACACTTCAGCGGGTCATGCGGAATTTCGCTATTCGTCTGCGCCGCATCATCGCCAATGATGGCAGACATATCGAACATATCATAACCTAACGAAAATTGGTACTGTCGTTCTCGGCCAGAAACAAAGAAATATGTGTTTCGGAGTTTTTGGAAATTTAACCCCTCTGGAGGTGAAAACATGAGTTCAAGTTTTTTTTTTTTTTTTAATAAATATGAAAGTTGTTATTCAACTTCTCGGTTCCAAATAAAAAAATTGATAAACTTTATTCCGTTCCATCTTGGTGTGCCGGTAAAGCAATCTTCTATTGCTGATATTTGAAAAAGAGTCGTAGGTTGCAGAATGTTCTTTATTAACTTAAGAATGACGCGTTTTGCCCGGACGGGGCATCATCAGGTTATCTGAAAATACAAGGGGGCGACGACATTACAATAAATCCGGCGTGGTTCCGCCCTACACTATTATAAAAGCAAAATGAGCTTCAAGAACCGACCGAATAAAAATAAAAATGAATAAAAAAATTGATGTTTCAGTGTTTTTGAAAATTCAGCTCTTAAGGCGGTCAAATAGGTGATGAAATGTTTTATGAGGATATTTCATTATGAAAGCATTTTTAAAGCAAAATCAAATTTAGAATTAAGCTTCTCGATTGGAAATAAAAAATTACGTGATTCGGTATTTGTGGAAATTCAACCCAAAAGGGCTTGAAAAATGGTTCAACTGGCTCTGAACACTATGGGACTTAACAACTTAGGTCATCAGTCCCCTAGAACTTAGAACTACTCAAACCTAACTAACCCAATGACATCACACACATCCATGCCCGAGGCAGGATTCGAACCTGCGACCGTAGCAGTCCCGCGGTTCCGGACTGCAGCGCCTAGAACCGCACGGCCACCGCGGCCGGCAAAAGGGCTTGAAATAGGGCGTCACTGATTCAGTGACTCGTCATTGCCCAGTCCAAACCGTTGGCATTGGGAAAGGGTGTTGACGTTATAACGTAGGCAACATTTATTGCTTGAAATTCTTTCACTAAGGGGGTGGGGTAGGGATGAAAGTTTTTTTGAAAGTATGTCGATATTAAGGCAATTTTGAGTTACAACTTCGAAATCTGATATTTGATTTCTCGATCAGAAATTTAAAAATTAAAAACCATACTTCAGCATTTTTGGAACTTCAACTACGAAGGAATAAAATAGTACTTAAAAATTTATTTGGAAAATAAATCATTATTAAAATATTACTAATGCATTTAAAGTAACATCTATGAAAATTGGCATCTGACTTCTCGGTCACAAGTAAAAATATGGGTGTTGCAGTTTTTTTGGAAATTGAAACCCCAAATTGAGTGAAATTGAGGATGAAAATTTTTATGAAAATATTCCATTAGGAAAGCATTTTTAAAGTAAAATCTAAGAAAATTTGTACTTGCCTTCTTTTTTTTTTTTTTTTTTGGCTTCTTGGTTAGAAATCAAAAATACGTGTTTCAGGCTTTTTGGACATTCAACTTCTAAATGGGTGAAATAGGGGATGGAATTTTTAACGAAAATATTTCGCTATATTAAAACGTATGTAAACCTAAATCTATGAAAACTGGCATTTGGCTTCTAATGGAATATATATTAGGGAATGAAAGTTTTATGGAAATATCACCACAAGAACACAAAAGGTAGGATTAACAAAGACCCTCCATTCCAGCTACCAGAATCGCTTTTTGGTCAGAAGTACATTCAGAAAAGCCCTTAGCTAGCATGAAAAGTTAAGAAAATCTACATCTACATACGAGGGTTGCCCAGAAAGTAATTCCCCGCATTTTTTTTCCTCAGCCGAAAACAATGCTATGAATGCGAAACGTTACTTATGTGTTACCTGAAGTCTCCTGAGAGAGCGCTCCAAGTTTCCGTCACTTCCAACAGGTAGTGTAACTGCAGGACAGTTTCAAAATGGCGTCTGTAGGTGATGTACGTTTCAAGCAACGTGCCGTCATTGAATTTCTCACTGCAGAGAAAGAAACTGTTGGGATTCGCAAACGCTTGTGCAAAGTCTGTGGAGCATCTGCTGTCGACAGAAGTACAGTGAGTACGCAGGATGAGGTCATCAGAAGGCGGTTCGGCGGAGCTCCACGATTTGCAGCGGTCGGGGAGACCGTCCACCGCTGTCACACCTGACATGTTGCTGCGGGCCGATGTTGTTGTTCGCGAGGACAGACGCATTACGACTCGGCAGTTGGCGCTGCGTCTGGCAATCAGCAAAAGAAGAGTGGATGCAGTTATCTTTCCTCTTGGATATTCAACGATTGGTACCGACAGGGCATACACGCCCTCGTTTCGCGCTGGAGGAAGGCCAAAGAACGAGATGGAGATTACGTGGAAAAATAGTGTTTAGATAAAACGCCATTCTTTCGTGTGTGCAGTTCTCATTATGTTCAATAAACAATCGTTGAAGAAAAAAATGTGGTGCATTACTTTCTGGGCAACCCTCTTAGATATTCCACAAGCCACCGTGCATGGCGGAGGGTACTCTGTACCAGTACTTCTGCTTTCCTTTCCAGTTCCACTCGCAAATAGAGCGCGAGGAAATCGACTGTCTATATGCCTCTGTATGAGCCCTAATATCTCCTACCTTATCTTCGTGGTCCTTGCGCAACGTATGTTGGTCGTAGTAGAATCGTTCGACAGTGAGCTTCGAATACCGGTTCTCTAAATTTTCTCAGTATTGTTTCTCGAAGAGAACGTCGCCTTCCCTGCAGGGATTCGCATTTAAGTTCCCGAAGCATCTCCGTATAACTTACGTGTTGTTCGAACCTACCGGTAACAAATCTAGCAACCCGCCTCTGAATTGCTTCGATGTCTTCCTTCAATTCGAAGCGGTTGCAGTTTGTGAATAACATAAAAATTCGATAGAGGAAAAACAAAACAAAAAATCTGTGCATACTATACAGTCTAAGCGAGTAATTGTTTTACTTAAATTCTCTTTGTTTCTCCAGTCCATTTTACCACCACTTTCATAGCAATTTTGTTCTCCGACTGCACCTTCCTCCTGCTAAAATTTTGTAGATGATTCTATTTGTTTGGAGTCTGTGGATGATTTCATAGAATTTTTTGGATGACCGTCGGATTAGTTGATTAATCTGATGTTCTCCAAGATTTTAGTTTTCAGCAATGTTTTGTTGTGTTTGGACCCAGAAACTTATTCAGACTTTTTTTTCGTCTTACAGGAAGTTTTTCATATAGTCATTTATGTGAAGTTTGAAACTCTTAGGGCTTCTGGGTTCATAACAGTTCGATACGCCTGATGACTGAGAGGTATTGAAATCTGTCCAGCATAAATTATTTAGGAAATTTTAAATGTTGATTTGAGTATATTTTATAGGAAATAAACACGTTAGTATCTATTAACATGCGGCAATAAAGTTTTGCGTTTAGTGTTTTATCCATCCTCAGTGACTATAGCTGCATGTATTGAAATAAGAAGCAGTCAGCTGCATTAAAGAAATTTCATTCCTTTACTGGTTTCGGGCACTTAGTCCCCTTCCTTACAAGGTTATATCGATCGCATTATTTTCGAGTGTCAGTAATAAGATGCACACAGAAAAATGCCGTGATCATGTGGTTTATAGTGCATGTACAAACATAGTATTTACGGACACTGTTAACCACGTCACCACGGTATTTTGCTGTGTGCATCTTATTACTGACTCTCGTAAATAATGCGATAGATATAATCTTGGAAAGAAGGGGACTAAGTGCCCGGAACTGGCAAAGAAATTGAATTTCTTTTATGCGACGTTTTGAGTATTTATACGGCGTTTTAACGAAATATCTCTTGTTACTTGATAATCCCTACACTCGTGAGCTAGGCTCAGTTTTTTCTAGTGGTAAATTCTGTAAAACCTAAAACCTTGTTAATAGCACTTGATCTTGTTATATTTTGCAACGAAGGTATGCCAGACGGGCGACGTGTTGACGTTATATACTGTATTTTAAGAAAAATACGTCGTGTTTACTTGAGTCTCCAGTATACACGATGTAAGCATAATTCTCCGAGAGTTATTCACGATAAACTTTTTAAATAAAATTTCTGCATCAAACTTCGTGAAACACAAGTAAACGCTAATTCATTCTACTGTCGTGATGCATTCAAAGTCGTAAAATAAAAGTGATGACTAACTGACAACCTCAGCTGCCGACAGGTGTTGTTGACATACCTCGATGTGGACAGCTGAAAATGTGTGCCCCGAGCGGGACTCGAACCCGGGATCTCCTGCTTACATGGCAGACGCTCTGTCCATCTTTTTTTTTTTTTTTTTTTTTAAATCTAATGAACCGCTGCAGGAGCAGGACGACGGGTAGGGCAGGGGTCGACACCCGAAGCCTGGCCATCCCGCCGCCACGCCCAAGCAACGTGTTCGAGTTCGAGGATCGAAGGATCAGGAAGAGGATGTAGTGGGTTTGTCGATGTTGTTTTATTTATTTATGTCTTTAATTTTTTATAACATTTTTTTTGTATTATAGATTTATTTTTGTTTCATTACAAAGAAAGATCCTACAACTGCCGTAGCCGAGCGTCCGAGTCGTCTTCTCGTCTGTTGGGAGGGGTTCCCCCCTATTCCGTCCGTAGAGGACCAATATGCATCCATCTGAGCCACCGAGGACACAGACGAACAGCGCGACTGCAGGGACTTATCCCTTGCACGCTTCCCGTGAGACACTCATTCCCAACTGTCCACAATTCAACACATGTATTGTACCTTATAAACATTTGCCCACCCACTTTTCCCTGGAAAAGCTGTACGGTCATCAACAGTAACTGTTCTTTCGAGAACAAGTTACTGTCTTCGTATATATACAAAAAAAGTGGCAATCGAAATTTTTACGCTAGTATTACTATTTGATTATAAACAGGCGACATTTCTGGGGAGCTGTTGCAGGGGAGTAGAAATGGGATTACTGTGTATCTTCTTGGAAGTCGTTTCATGGGAGGAAAGGGGACGTGCCACGGGGAGGTCATTGGGAATGTCAGAAAGGGCCCTCTCCTGGAACTATATCATATGTAGGAGGAATCATTTTATTAAGGAACAAAAAGGGAAAATCTGTGTCCTTCAGGCAGACGGGAGGAATAGGGCAAGGTCAGAGAGTTTCGCTTTGCAGACAAAAACAGGTTTCAGCAGTAGATAGGCACCTCTTGTAGAAGTAGGTGTATGAAGTACGCAGCAAAATCTAGCTGTGATTAGGACGCCGAGGAGCGTGAAAAATATTAGGAAGAAGGAAGTATAGATGCTCAGAAGTAGCCATTAACGACGTATAATCTCTCAGTTGCAGGAAATTCTGGATCAGAGTACAAGGTCACCAGGGTTTTGAAACCTAGAATTTGAAACATAGTATAGGTCTGAGTCAAGTGACAGAACTCTTAGAGGCATCATGAAGCGATTTCGCAAGTGAGGATTGCGGTGGTAATAGTGGGTGGGTTGGAAACACTTTGGATAGGGACTTGCCTTATGATACAGGTGTTGACCTGGAAAAGATAGCTTCCCGGACTTGTGACATCTATGAGTTGTTCCAGTACTTTGATCAATTATGCCTAAATAGTGCTGTAAAGCGTGTTAATGCACGCCGAAGGATGACAGTTGTGAGGAATGCTTTTGATGTGTTGCATTGGTACCAGTTCTGACTGTTGAGATTGAGTGCGGAACAGGGAAGGAGACGTTGGCTGAGCTACTTAGTGGAAGCTTAGTGGATGGCTGTCGGACCACACATGGTCAAATGTATGTTGTCGTGGGTGGAAGTAGTATGCCACTACTAGAATGAACGTAGACAACAGGTGACGCTACTTAAAAAAAATGTCACCACTAGAGTAGAAACTTCTTCAGTATGCTCACAAAACAATGATATCAACACAGCAGAAAGCTTACTTACTAGGCATCAGAACCACGAAGAAGCCACAAGGGGAAGTAACACTTAAATTCTTACACACCTAACCATCATTAATGAAAACATTGAGTGAGTAAAAAATATCCTACAGTCTGAAGTCGAAATTCAGTCTTTAAACTGTACGGTGATTTGCATCACAGAAAACTGGTTCAGAGATACGGAAATCCACCACATAGCAGTCCTATTGTTGAAGGAGTACCTTAAATGGGGAAGGAACAGGTATAGATAAAAATACAGAAAACAGATGAAACTCAGACATGACCTTACTACAGAGAGCGATTACAAGGTTTTTTTTTTAATATCTGAGGTTGCGGTAATAGATACTGAGATATTTTTAAAAATCATTTTTTTGTGTGTACCAATCACCTAGTTGTAATACAGATACCATTTTTAATAAATTAATTGAGGTTGTGGGACAAACTTTCAATGCCTAATAACAAGAAAATCTTATGTGGAGACATAAATACAAACACAAATATCATAGATAAAACCAATAGCAGTCTCATAAATATTCTCCGCAGTTTGACATATGACAGTTGATCAGTGCTGTAACAAGGATTATAAAAACATCAGCTTCAATAATCGATTTTAATAAAAGTAAAAACTGTGTAGGATTATCCCATCAGACTGCAGGCCTGAAAAAGATATCTTTCAAAACTTTTCAAGGGTAATGTTAAACAAAAGCTGGGATGAAGTTAATACCGTGAATATTGTAGATGCAAAATATTCTAGTTCTGTGGAATATTTATAATAATCTTTTGTCAGCCATTCTCGTAAATATCCGCAATATCCGCATCTATAGTAACGCCCATAAAAACAAGTGGATAACAACAGATAAAAGGAAGTCCTACAATAATGTCAAAGACCTTAGTTCCATAGTAAAAATCTATAGTGGGAAAGATTTATTAAACTGTTATCGAAGATACAAAAGATTTACAGGAAGCCGCAAAAAGTCCGCAAATACTTAAAATAAAAGGAGAGCAGTCTCGCAAGTTATCAAATAAGAAACAGTAAAATTGTAACAGAATAACAATCACTTGCAGATAAAAGAAAAAAATAGCATATTTTTTGCATGAATGTTTCTCAGATATAGCAGAAAAACTTCAAGAAAAATTACAAAAATTAAATGTTGCTCCAGTAAAAAGTCGTGCTGCAAGTACAACGGTGTTGTTATCAACTAAATAGTAAGAAGTCACGAAAGGAAGTTTTTTTATTTTTTTCGTTGTTATTAGACTCCTGACTGTTTTGATGCAGACCACCACAACTTCCTCTCCTGTGCCAACTTCTTGATCTCAGAATAGTATTCACACCAAATCATTTGTTGGACATATTGCCATTTGTGTCTTCCTCTACAGTTTTTACCCTCTACAGCTCCCTTTAGTAACACAGAAGTTATTCCCCACTGAGTTAACTAATGTCCTATTGCCCTGTCGCTTCTTCTTGTCAACGTTTTCCATATACCCCTTGCTTCATGGATTCAGCAGAGAACATCCTCATTTCTTATCTTATCAGCCTATCAAATTCTGAACATCCTTCTACAGCACAACATCTAAAATGATTCGATTCTCTTATGTCCCGGGTTTCCCACTGTCCGTGATTCATTTGCTTACAATGCTGTGCTCCAGACGTATTTTCTCAGAAATTTCTTTCTCTAATTATAACTAATTTTTGATACTACCATAGTAAACTTCTTTTCGGCAGGAATGCCCTCTTCGCCTATGCTTGTCTGTTTTGATCGTCCTGCTGTCTTCATCTATATTTTCTTTTGCTTCCGAAATAGCAGATTTCCTTCATATTGTCTTCTTCGTAATACCAAATTTTTGTTGCTTCTCTTTACTTCCTCCCTTCTTTGGTTTACTCCAAGTCCATATTCTGTGATCAGAGAACTGTTCACTCTATTCAGTATGTCCTCTAATTCTTCCTCCGGATAGCAGTGTCATCAGCGAAACTTGTCATCCTTAATATTTCAGTCCGAATTTTATTCCCACTCATGAACAATTTTCTATTTCGCTCATTGCTTGTCCTAATTACAGATTGGACAGTACATGAGAAAGATGTAAGTACGAGAAGTATCAGAAATGAGTTAGACAAATACTTAACATAAAATTTGGGGACTTAGAAGAAGACGAAGTGAAGGATCCCATCATTTTGGAAACAAAACAACGGATGAAGGCGAAGCAAGGGGGACATAAAAAACAGGCTTGTACAGGTAAAGAGGACATCTCTGTCTTACACCATTTTAACTAAAGCACTTCGTTCTTTTGTAACCTCCCCCTCACTTATCGACCTTAATGACAGTGAAAAATTAAACTGCGTGCACCTAATGGAAATTTGGGAAAAGCAATCGTCACCGAAGTTACTTTGTCGGTAAAGAGGGAGGAAAGGGTTACATCTAAATGAAAGGAAAAATGCAAATGAAATTGGTGGAAATTAATTTTGAGAAAAGGGTAAAATTAATAAAGAAAGTAAATGTGCGGTCGTTACGTTAACAATTAATTGGCGTTAATTACATATTTGAGATTTGGGGAAAATTACGGTCGCCAGTCCTATGGACAACTACTATAATAACTGAAAATGAAAGATTAATGCACATATAATTAGCACTAAAGCGTGGCAACTGAAGGTTGACGCATGTTGTGTGAAAACTGAATGTTTGTCAGAAGTAGTAAATTTCGCTACACTCTGACTTAATTTAGCAAAAGAATTAATAAAACCGGAAAATTGAAAGTTAATTTAGTGACTGAAATTGATAGTGAACTTAGTTTCTGAAGCAATACGAAATTCAATAAAATAAGGTTAGTCTTGGGCTACTTCAACAATCATTTCAAAAGCTACTAGAATCTACGCAATTTAGAAATAAGAGATTTAACTTTGAACTTGAATTAAATGATTCTGAACAATAATAATAGTAAAATTTAGTATGTAACAAGCTGGGCTGCAGTCACAGGTAAGCTAAAATATGGTAACAAAACTCCCACTCTTAATTTGTGCTTGTGTAATCTAAATATTGTAGCCAGCTATGAATACTTTAACTGAATTTTGAAATTAAGGCAGTGAAATGGAATGATATTACTTTAATGCTGGCGTTTGAATTTCAACGACACTCGGGTTCATTCCGGAAAAGGAAGGGACCCTGCTTGGTAATGCAATTGGGACAGTGAGCAACAAAGGTTCATGCTACGTTGCTGTAATTTTGAAACAGTTTGAAAAGCTGAGGTCTGCCATACAGTTCTAAAATTTTACGTGCTTCCAGTCTTCCTTGTTGCTTGATTGAAGGTTTGAAGTCGTCGATCGAGGAGGCGGCGACAGTTACTCATTGTCGGCCGTCGCTGTTGCAGAAGCTGGATGTTGGCGCGCCTTCTTCTCGACACTGTCACCAGGCGAAACGGACACTTGGTGTGCGCCAGCTAATGCTTCCCGTCCGCAACACCGTGTCAGAAACTATCATAGCAAGTCGAGCGCAATTACATGCTGCCCAACCCCGAAAGTGCGGCAACTCGCGGGAGCGTCACACAACACACGTGCTCCACCGCCCTACTCCAGCCAGACTCCCTCTGTCCGCACTCCATGCGGCAGCGTTAACACTACCAAATATCCTAAACACTTTGGTTCTCCACACGACCTATCGACGTAATCGTTCGATAGCATAGTTTTCCCTAGGCCAGACCCAGCGTAAAATACAAATAATATTTACAAAACAAACCAATTATACATCGACATAAATGCATATATATATATATATATATATATATATATATATATATATATATATATATATATAGTAAAACAATTACAGTATATAAAGACACAGAAATGTCATATCTTCAGGTAACAAAATAAGGAAAAAAAAATTATAGTACAATAGATGGAAATAGGAGGATATGCATTTCCAGCGTTACACTTTGTCACTATACTTGTTGTTCCTTCTTGGTTCTCATATATTTACTCATATGTATTGCATATTAGCTGTCTTCCCCTAAAGCTTACACCTACTTTTTCTGATAATTTCAAAAACTTGCAACATTTTACTTGCCGAACGTTTTTTCTAGGTCGACAAAGTGTACTTGATTTTCTTGCTTCCACTGTTGAGCAGAATATCTGATCCACCTCTCTGATATCTTTACCTTTGCTAAACCCAAATTGATCGTCACCAGAGAGATTCTCAGTTATCTTCTGCTTTGTGTTATGTATTATTCTTGTTAGCAACTTGGATGCATAAGCTGTTAAGCTGACTGTGTGACAATTCTCACACCTACCAGCCACGCTATTTTCGGAATTGTGTGGACGATATTTTTTCGAATATCTAAAGGTCTGTATCCAGTCCCATAGAGTCTACACACCAGCGGTATCTTCACTCCCAACGCTTTTAGAAAATCCGAAGGAGTGTTACCTATGCCTCGCTGACTTTCGTAACTCTGTCACACTCTGGCGGTAATACTGGACCTGCTATCGACTTCAATTTCTCCTTCTATCACGGAGTGAAAGAGATCCTCCACCTCTTAGAGGCTTTTGAAGCATTTTTTCCATCTATCTTCTCTCTCCTCTACATGTAACAGCTTAATTCTTCCTGCGCTCATGATGTTGACCCCCTTGCTTCTAATTTCCCTGTAGATTGTTTTGACTTTTCCATATGCTGAATCTGTTCTGGTGATAAATATTTCTTTTTAGATTGCCTAACATTTTTCCTGCAGCCATTTCGCCTTAGCTTTCTTGCACGTCCTATATCTTTCATTCCTAAATAACTTATTTTGCAACTTTCCCGTTTTCTCCGAAGCGTCTTAGAACTTATTTCTTTCATCGATCAGTGGAAGTATTTCTTCTCATTTGCCTCACTTCTACATATTTTTGTAAATAAACAATAAAGAGAAAAGTACTTAAAATTTGGTTTAAAGAATTAAAATTTAAAGTTTCAGGATTTTGTTTAATTACATGAACTAGAATTACTGTGGCTAAGTGATGTAGTTATTCACTAGATCGTGAAACTGATAAAATGTCTTATTCATAAATTACAAACTTTCTCATTGCTGTGACAGGTTATAACTTCGACTGCATGTAACTATGTTTTATAGTTATCCGAAGGCAGAACAGAGAGTAAAACCACGTCGATGCCTTTGTATTAGCGACAGAGTAGTAACTCTAATGGAGACAGCGCTTAGTATTCCCGTGTTACAACTAATGAATTTATAGATGGGAAATTTCTGGCAAATCAAACTTTAGAAGTCATAAAAAATATCGAAAAATTTAAATAGTATGTTTTACTAAAGTACAATGACTCTAATCTTGATTTCATGGTTCAGAGGTCACAAATACCGTGTCACTTTTAGTGAGTTTCTGGCAGTGGTTGTAACTCGTAATATCATATATATTTTATATTCGTGCTCGAAACCTGTTAAATTACTTACAAAACCTAACAACGAAGTATCTGTGCTTCATACCACTCCAGTGTATTGTGCTGGAATCTAAGGAAACGTAAGAAGAAAAAACAGGATGCTGGCTGTGAGCTCATTCTGCATCGGGAGCGTGCTTTAGCAGTAATGACAAAATTAAACTGGAAGCCTCTCAAAAGAAGACGTCTAGTACCAGGAGAGAACGTGCAAATAAATTACAAAAATCGGTTTATCGTGACTAACGTTCCACCAGCGGTTTACAGAGGAAATATGAATATTAAAAGACGAGTAATTACAGAACATAGAAATTACACAGTCAGCAATTTCATGCTCTTTCTTTGAATGTTACAGCAGGATGTGTTACGTCACAGAATCGTACTTTACCCAGTATTATATCGCACCGAAACAACGCTATATATTCTGTGAATAGCGTTAAGTTAAACAGAATAAGATTTATGATACTTCAGAAATTTTTGAGACGCCATTGCTAAGTGGTCTTACTCCGATCCCGTTGATTCTTACGATAAAAAATTTGACAGTTATTTTCATTTCTGCAGCAGGCGGTGAAAACGAGCTAACACTGCTTCGGATAATGCAGCTGTAAATTTGCACATCAGGTTGTTAAGGCGAGCCATTATATAACAGCGTGGTGCAGGTAATCTGCACACGAAATACCACTGCCAAGAGTGAGAAGTGTACTATCTTCCTAGCACTCACTTAGTACTACATAAAGTACTCATTTAAAATTATTTTTTGTTTATTTTATTGAGGCTTTATTGACCACGCAGAATACGTCAAATAGTACAATGAGTTACAAGTAATCAAATCTTTTCTACACTACTGGCAATTAAAAGTGCTACACCAAGAACAAATACAGATATAAACGGGTATTCATTGGACAAATATATTATACTAGAACTGACATGTGATTACATATTCCCGCAATTTGGGTGCATAGATCCTGAGAAATCAGTACCCAGAACAACCACCTCTGGCCGTAATAACGGCCTTGATACGCCTGGGCATTGAGTCAAACAGAGCTTGGATGGCGTGTACAGGTACAGCTGCCCATACAGCTTCAACACGATACTACAGTTCATCAAGAGTAGTGACTCGCGTATTGTGACGAGCCAGTTGCTCGGCCACCATTGACCATATGTTTTCAATTGGTGAGATATCTAGAGAATGTGCTGGCCAGGGCAGCGGTCGAACATTTTCTGTATCCAGAAAGGCCCGTACATGCGGTCGTGCATTATCCTGCTGAAATGTAGGGTTTCGCAGGGCTCGATTGAAGGGTAGAGCCACGGTTCGTAACACATCTGAAATGTAACGTCCACTGTTCAAAGTGCAGTCAATGCGAACAAGAGGTGACCGATACGTGTAACCAATGGCACCCCATACCATCACGCCGCGTGATACGCCAGTATGGCGATGACGAATACACGCTTCCAATGTGCGTTCACCGCGATGTCGCCAAACACGGGTGCGACCACCATGATGCTGTAAACAGAACCTGGATTCATCCAGAAAAATGACGTTTTGCCATTCGTGCACCCAGGTTCGTCGATGAGTACACCATCGCAGGCGCTCCAGTCTGTGATGCTGCTTCAATGGTAACCGCAACCATGGTCGTCGAGCTGATAGTCCATGCTGCTGCAAACACCGTCGAACTGTTCGTGCAGATGGTTATTGTCTTGCAAACGTCCCCATCTGTTGACTCAGGGATCGAGACGTGGCTCCACGATCCGTTACAGCCATGCGGATAAGATGGCTGTCATCTCTACTGCTAGTGATACGAGACCGCTGGAATCCAGCACGGCGTTCCGTATTACCCTCCTGAACCCAGCGATACCATATTCTGCTAACAGTCATCGGATCTCGACCAACGCGAGCAGCAATGTCGCGATACAACAAACCGCAATCGCGATACGCTACAATCCGACCTTTATCAAAGTCGGAAACGTGATGGTACGCATTTCTCCTTCTTACACGAGGTATCACAACAGCGTTTCACCAGGCAATGCCGGTCAATTGCTGTTTGTGTATGAGAAATCGGTTGGAAACTTTCCTCATGTCAGCACGTCGTAGGTGTCGCCACCGGCGCCAACCTTGTGTGAATGCTCTGATAAGCTAATCATTTGCATAACACAGCATCTTCTTCCTGTCGGTTAAATTTAGCGTCTGTAGCACGTCATCTTCCTGGTGTAGCAATTTTAAAGGCCAGTAGTGTAATTAATTTTGAGCTACCGCGTCATCTACTTTGTTAAGTGTAGTAAGGGTAGCAGATGTGTAGTATTCATACTTATATGTAATTCGAGATTGTTATCAAGTAGAGAGACTTCTACGTTGTGCAAGAGCAGAACATGCCCCCTCCTGGAAAACTTCCTTATATAAAAAAAATTAAGTACTGCTATGGTTCTGTCTTCGATGAAAATCGCAAGGGAGCAAATAAGTGAGCACCTTCGTGATCTTAGCATGCTGAAGGAGTGTGCTCACAACAACAGCACTGTGAGTAACTGCCACCAAAATGTTGGCGCTACAATTCCACTAATGGTTGCAGAATCTCGTCCCTCTTCCATAGAGTAGTGAGAATACCCTATAAACCATGAGAGATGTACGATGTCTCCAAGATATGACACCCAGAACATCACCCCTCCCCACCTCGTTGCACAAGTGGGACACAGTGTTGGAGGTATTCTATATTACTGTGTTGTCGCCAAACACGTTGTCTGCGATTAACAGGGTACAAACACAACCAAGTATCGTCCATAAATGACACACGATGCCAGTACTCGGGCGATCATTCGCATAATTTCTTTCCATCAGTAAGGGAATCCACGATCTTATGGTGTATGGTGTGATGCTCACTATAGTCGTCGGGAGTGGAAATGCACATCACGCAATCGTCTCCTAATGGTTTGATCCGACACATGACGCCCTGGAGCCTCTTCGAATGCCGAATTCTGTTCTGGAGCGCTCAGTCCACACTTTCTGTGAATCAAAGCTCTTCGATATCCATCATCCTGCACAATTGCCAAGTAAGTCCTCCATACTCTCTGTCAATCGGAACCAATTCCATGCTGCACCATATCATTTTGATGCACAAATCTTTGCTCGCGACTGTCCTTCTTGGGATGACGGATGTTTCTCAACTGAAATGCCGCAGTCCAGTCGAGTGCGGCGTTCTACCTATAGGTAAGGCTCCTGGTAAATGTGGGTATGTTTATAAACATCAGGGGTGGCTTTCCGATCGGTATAAGAACGATCAGAATAGTAACACACTTGCGTGACATATCGGGGCTATGTAACACTTTTGTTGATGTGTGTATTTGATAGAAAACTTATGTAGAAATACACTAATGGCCATTAAAATTGCTACACCAAGAAAAAATGCAGATGATAAACGGGTATTCATTGGACAAATAGATTATTCTAGAACTACATGTGATTACATTTTCACGCAATTTGGGTGCATAGATCCTGAGGAATCAGTACCCAGAAGAGCCACCTCTGGCCGTAATAACGGCCTTGATACGCCTGGGCATTAAGTCAAACAGAGCTTGGATGGTATGTACAGGTACAGCTGCCCATGCACCTTCAACACGATACCACAGTTCATCAAGAGTAGTGACTGGCGTATTGCTCGGCCACCATAGGTTTTCAATTGGTGACAGATCTGGAGAATGTGCTGGCCAGGGCAGCAGTCGAACATTTTCTGTATCCGGAAAGGCCCATACAGGACCTGCAACATGCGGTAGTGCATTATCCTGCTGAGATGTAGGGATTCGCTGGGATCGAATGAAGGGTAGAGCCACGGGTCGTAACACATCTGAAATGTAACGTCCACTGTTCAAAGTGCCGTCAATGCGAACAAGAGGTGACCGAGACGTGTAACCAATGGCATCCCATACCATCACGTCGGGTGATACGCCAGTACGGCGATGACGAATACACGCTTCCAATGTGCGTTCAACGCGATCTCGCCAAACACGGATGCGACCATCATGATGCTGTAAACAGAACCTGGATTCATCCGAAAAAATGACGTTTTACCGTTCGTGCACCCAGGTTCGTCGTTGAGTACACCATCGCAGGCGCTCCTGTCTGTGATGCAATGTCAAGGGTAACCGCAGCCATGGTCTCCGATTGATAGCCCTTGCTGCTGCAAACGTCGTCGAACAGTTCGTGCAGGTGGTTGTTGTCTTGGAAACGTCCCCATCTGTTGACTCAGGCATCGAGACGTGGCTGCACGATCCGTCACAGCCATGCGTACAAGATGCCTGTCATCTCTACTGCTAGTGATACGAGACCGCTGGAATCCAGCACGGCGTTCCGTATTACCCTCCTGAACCCAGCGATACCATATTCTGCTAACAGTCATTGGATCTCGACCAACGCGAGCAGCAATGTCGCGATACGATAAACCGCAATCGCCATAGGCTACAATCCGAACTTTATCAAAGTCGGAAACGTGATGGTACACATTTCTCCTCCTTACACGAGGCATCACAACAACGTTTCACCAGGCAACGCCGGTCAACTGCTGTTTGTGTTTGAGAAATCGGTTGGAAACTTTCCTCATGTCAGCACGTTGTAGGTATCGCCACCGGCGCCTACCTTGTGTGAATGCTCTGAAAAGCTAATCATTTGCATATCACAGCATCTTCTTCCTGTCGGTTAAATTTCACGTCTGTAGCACGTCATCTTCGTGGTGTAGCAATTTTAATGGCCAGTAGTGTATACACACAGATATTCATTTCTTATACTAATATTAGCAAAATTTTCGAACATGGGTTTGATGCAAAATTAATTAAATATAACTTCAGCTTCAGCGTATGCGAATATTAAAGCTTGGTACGAAACTGGGGAAGGTTATAAAATGTGAGTAGAAAAGAATGACAAGTGTATAAAAAAAATGCTGTATTCATTTGTATAAGAAAAGTATGTATTACTTAAAATATCAATCAGAAAATAACGATTAAACTTTTCACTATAGGAAAATAAGTATACAGATTCACTTTTTTACTGTTCTAGTGTGTGTGTGTGTGTGTGTGTCTATATATTTGTCTCGCGATCAAACGCATGCTTGGTGCACCATATGCCAAGCTTGAGGTGGACCACCGCCAACACTACTGACCACTCACTCCTTGTAATCATCGATCAAGAGAGCCATTGAGGCTGAAGGAGTCATACCCATAGCTCACTTTTGGGTGGCACCTGTGTCTGTGTTGTTTGCATCCATTTTTGATCTGAGACCCAGAAACCCCATCATCTGTAACACATTCGCCTCGACTTTCACCATGCCGGTAACCTTCTTGCTTTGAAGTGTTAACCGCAAGGATTATCGGCGGCATATCCAAATGTGTCGAATTTTTCGGGGTGGCACCTTATTACATCATTTGGATTGCATCCTTTTACCCAGTAGATGAAACTGTCCATATAAAGCAACATTGGATCGGAAAAATGAGTTTTGCAATAGCATAGCAAAACTAGTACACGTGGGCTTTGGAAACGTCCAGTATGCACGTACCGACATAAACAGGTTTCGCGACCTCTACCGAAACTGTAGCCATCGCGAGAGTGACTTATTTTCAATGGTTTTGCTGAACATTGACTGGTTCATTAATTTTTGAAAAAAATTCATAATCACACGTCACGAGAGCCTTCTTTTCGGTGTTAACATCTCTGTACCCCTTAAACCAGCATGACTGATCGAAGTAGAAAGTGTTGGTGACCTCAATAATTTACATTCCCAAATGAAACACTGCTAGGGTTTTTTTTTTGTGCATAGCGTATCTCTGTTAATCCCCTAGTATCATCACCAGCTTGGGGAGGAACACTGCACGGTACTGGTCGTTTCAGACATGGCGGAAGTCAATGTGTGCGTCAAGCAAACTTGTAGGATAGGCCAGTTCTGCTTCCACGACAAATCCTACGCCAGAATCTACAGCCACAGGTTGGAATTTATCCAGTCTGACGGTTTCCTCATCTGACAGCCATCGAAACCTTCCAGTCGTCAGAGATTTTTGCAAGGGGTGACTGTATAAGTTGTTTACATACAATTTCGGCATGTAACTCAGATCGTCAAATGTGTGTACTCTTCGCCACTCATTCAAGAGTTATTTGCCTTAGCGTACCTTTACACATACTGGCAAAGTCCCAAGCGAATTCCGCATTCGATAAACAGGAGCATGTCGACATCAGTCAATAGTTGCAAGCTGATACGTGTCTTTTTTAACACAGTGTCCAAGAAATCCCCTGTATCGTGTAACAGAAGACAGAATTCAGCGTGTATGTGCCCAGGCATACACTCTGGAATTTCTCGAAAATATCTGCAAGCGAGCATACTTCTACGTCCATGTAAAGTCTTGCAGTCTTCCCTAAACACTCACCACTAGCCCATACTCCACATCCATTATGTCTTTGCCTGTGTGTTTACTGGTGAATATACTTACGTCGGGCACTGTGATTTCGTCTCTTCATCGAACCCATATGTTCGTATGGAAAGACACAAGTGCAAACTTTGCAACGTACTGGAGTATAATGTGTATAAAACATCCTTAGTTCTTTACTGCTATCTGACTTTGGCTCTGTTTAACTGCGCTAATAATACCCCCAATACTGTTTGCATCAATTTTGTATAATATTTTCTGTTAATAAAACTCTTTTTCTCAGTAGGTGGTTTTCTACCGACAGAAATAATAATAAACTTAATTATGGTATGTAATCAAATCATAAATGTATTAATTAAAAACAGGATGAGCAATGTTGCTAGCCTAAGAAGTTACAACACCAATAAAATTAACTTCTTAAACTAACTACCCTACCATTGGCACAATGGAAACTCTATTCCTTATCACACCCCTTTCCCTAACTTACGTTGGTTGTTACTGGTCACGCAAGTCGTTGTTCCACTGAAGCTCCACCTAGACGGATACAGAATGAGAGAGCTCAAGCAAAGAGCTCGTGGAACACATTCTCATTTACAATTACAGTGCCCTACTTTGCCAGCTGTTTGAGCTAATATCGCCGTAATTCAATGTGAAGATCACGACGGCCGTCCCAGGCATCGGCGTGATATCGTCTTTCCCCTGTGAAATCTGGACTTTATCTAAAAACGTTTACGTGATTTCCGTCCGAAAAACTCCTGACCGTAAGTTGCTCAATTGCAACACCCGTCACGAGTTGATACACAATCTACTTGCACAAATGCCAGGAGTAGTTGGTAGACTCAAGTGCGCGGCAGCAAAGGAACGCTTAATGTTGCATTCGAACGCCATCAAGTGCGCACAAATCAGGACTCTGAAATTTCGTGCGGTTCTTCCACCTTTCATGGGCGCGCCGTATTTGTGTCCCGTTCCAACCGTTGTACTGCCGCAACGGCGAGAAGTAGTCTCTCTGTGTCTCGCACGTACGCTCTCTCTCTCTCTCTCTCTTCTTACACAAGTGTGGTCTCAGGCGCGCCCGATGCCCCCTGAGGTCGCCGTGTGAAGCACCATCCAGCCGCCGGCCACCTCGCTTGTTCTACAGCTCAAAACAGATCTTTCCTGTGTACGTCCAAACCACCTTCCCAATGATAATATGCAAAGTTCTCAATATCTTACGCACCAGTATGAACCTTGGTTTTGCTATTAGTATTATTCTGCCTAACAGTTATACCTGTTCGCACGCCATTTGTCATTTATTTTCCGAATCAGTCTCACATAAGGTGCTCCAATCTGCCACCTTATAACTTTGTATCACAGGGATGTGCACCTCGAGTGATTCGCATTTCTTGCTGATGCATTGTTCCAGCAAGTTTCTGAAAAAGTGAATGCGTAAATCGAATCAAATCCAGTAAGCGGAGCGTAATTCCCAGTGACATTCGCTTGGAAAATGAAGTGTAATTTTCTTCACTCTCAGGCAGGACACTGGCCTTATCATTTTTCAAACTGAAATTACCGAAATGCTCAACAACGTCACAGCCGGAGCTGAGTAAATCTCTGTATCAGTATTAATGCTAGCGGCCATACGACGTATATCTATAACATAGTCCAAGTCTATTAGGAAAACAATAACATGCCGACTCAAATTATGGAAGAAAATGGGTTTCGCAGACGTTTAGTTGCACGCATTGTTTGCTGCACTGGGGTACTTCGCCATTATATGTCTCTACATGGAGTTTCTCCTTTTCTACCCAACAGAAGCCAACAAACGTAACTGTCAACTGCCTGCTCAAATAAAGAGCAATTCTACAGCGACTTGGTCATGGAAATTGTGGTGTAATTGAGAAGTGGCATGCCTTTACGATGCACACAGTGACTTGTCCCCTCTCATATTTATATCTTACTCTGAGTAATTCGATTTGGGGAAGTATAGCCGAGTATGGTCATTGTTGTTGTTGTTATGGTCTTCAGTCCTGAGACTGGTTTGATGCAGCTCTCCATGCTACTCTATCCTATGCAAGCTGCTTCATCTCCCAGTGACTACTGCAACGTACATCCTTCTGAATCTGCTTAGTGTATTCATCTCTTGGTCTCCCTCTACGATTTTTACCCTCCACGCTGCCCTCCAATGCTAAATTGGTGATCCCTTGATGCCTCAGAACATGTCCTACCAACCGATCCCTTCTTCTGGTCAAGCTGTGCCACAAACTTCTCTTCTCCCCAATCCTATTCAATACTTCCTCATTAGTTATGTGATCTACCCATCTAATCTTCAGCATTCTTCTGTAGCACCACACTTCAAAAGCTTCTGTTCTCTTCTTATCCAGACTATTTATTGCCCATGTTTCACTTCCATACGGGCTACACTCCATACAAATACTTTCAGAAATGACCTCCTGACACTTAAATCTATACTCGATGTTAACAAATTTCTCTTCTTCGGAAACGCTTTCCTTGCCATTGCCAGTCTACATTTTATATCCTCTCTACTTCGACCATCATCAGTTATTTTGCTCCCCAAATAGCAAAACTCCTTCACTACTTTAAGTGTCTCATTTCCTAATCTAATTCCCTCAGCATCACCCGACTTAATTCGACTACATTCCATTATCCTCGTTTTGCTTTTGTTGATGTTCATCTTATACCCTCCTTGTAAGACACTGTCCATTCCGTTGAACTGCTCTTCCAAGTCCTTTGCTGTCTCTGACAGAATTACAATGTCATCGGCGAACCTCAACGTTTTTATTTCTTCTCCATGGACTTTAATACCTACTCCGAATTTTTCTTTGGTTTCCTTTACTGTTTGCTCAACGTACAGATTGAATAGCATCGAGGAGAGGCTACAACCCTGTCTCACTCCCTTCTCAACCACTGCTTCCCTTTCATGTCCCTCGACTCTTATAACTGCCATCTGGTTTCTGTACAAATTGTAAATAGCCTTTCGCTGCCTGTATTTTACCCCTGCCACCTTTAGAATTTGAAAGAGAGTATTCGAGTCAAGTATGGTCATTATACAGCTAGTATTGAGAACTCAGAAGATATGAATATTTTCCTCTCTAATTGCATGCGGTGAAAAGTTGCTATTCCTTCACACACAGACTTCCCACGCAGCGTCTCTCGTCACCCAGGTGATCCGGTGACAGGCGTGTTCTGCTGAGCTTGAGAGGGTATGCCGAAGGGTGTGAGGGAGTCGAGTGGATGCTATCCAGACGCCGACATTGTCATAAGAGCGGGAGCGACACGCCCACAGAGGCCTGAAGGAGCGGCTGGCGTTAGAGACTCCGTTACTTCGCAGAAACGTAGTGAAAACACTTTCTGACGGGCTACCAGCAGGCGTTGGAATGACTTGTGCTCCCAGGCAGTCTTGGCGGGCAAATCCCCGCGTTTTCTGCAAAATCATAACCGCCATTTCCTTGCTCAGGGTATAGATCCGTGACGTAGCAAAATCGGCGCAGAAATTGGCGCCAAGAATCTCCATTGGTGGAATAGTAGTGATTCGGCAATAGAGTGAAATTTTCCACCGGTTTTCGAGTTGCTGATTGGCACGTTTAACCACGGCCACTGTGGTGAGGGCAGTGATCTTCTGTGTTCGGTTTGTACGGGTGCTCTTGGTAGAGTCGGCTCTCGCCTTTCGGTCGGAGTAGGTTACAAGACTGAAATCTCGCCTCTCTGGACACCCTGCCTTCCGTTGGCTGTCTAAAATACTTTCATTTAATTGTAACTGTTTGACGAAGTTACTAAAGTTTCGACTTCAATGTAACTTTCCGAGTACAGTTGGCAATTGAGCGTTCTGTGTACAAGTGGCGTATGTTGTCCGTCTTGAGCAGTTTTGTGTAAAGTTGACTGTATCGGAGTTACTGTGTGACTTCGCTTGTTAAAATCAATCACTGTACCGTCAGTGATTGTGGGGCGAGCCTTCTTCGTCTCCCTCAGAGGCGCATTTGTATTGCTAGGAAGTCTTTAGTCTGGAACAACAAGAGCAGGATAATTTGTTTTGGGCTATACTCGCGACATTATCATCACCACGACGGGATGTCGAAGCAACCAGCCATCGCCTCCGTTACGCCAGATCGTGTCCTTGCAGTTAAGAAGACAGCTTGGTAATGTATGTTCACAGCACCAGCAGATTAGGGAATTATGCTATGTGATAATCAGAGCTCAGCAGAGCGCACCTGTTCCCATCATTTCTAACGTGGTTCTGTCTTAGGTGTTCATTGACTGTAGCAGCAATTAAAGTTGGGTTGGCTGGGTGTTTCTCTTAAGATTTGAGTTGCAAGGAATTGGCTCCACATACCACTTGGTCATAAATGTCACAAGCTAGTTTATGGACAACTTCACCTTCACAGCACTTATTTGAGTATCCAATTTGACGTTTTGTAAATATTTCATGTGCTTTGTTTATTATTTTGAGTTTAGCCATAATAAACCAAATTGCTGTAGATCGGTAGAGCAACCCTCTCATTACTCACTACGTTAATGAAACTTTCCTTTATCAAATTATTTTCTATCAAATTAAATTATTGCAGATGCCAAACTCTTATCTACTCCACTTGCAGAGTTGATTACAGTCAGTTCGCGTTTCTTCTTAATCCATGTGCAACAGCAAAAGTCGGAGTTAGAAAAGAGGGGCTTAGAGCATCATTTCCATATGAAGATTCTAGAAGAATTTAGTGTTAAATACACTGCTAGCCCCGGCACCTCGCATAATAAGACTCATCAACACACCTGCAAGATGTTTGAATTCTAAGAGCAATGATCTCCCAGGATTACGCCAATGTATGAATTGAAATGGTTGAGACTAGACTCGCATCATCATACAGACTGATACATCGCCGCGTATGGTATGTGCCATTCTATGAAAGTGGTATGCGAGGCTCTGGGGTCACGTACACAACACGCCAGAGGAGCTAGGTAGCATTCGAAATCCGTGTTAACTACAAAGCGCAACACTCCTGGTGGTGAGCATTCTTAAACTGTAGGAACTTGTTTGCCTCCGAAAGCATTTCCATACGTAATGGATCCTGTCTGGAGCAGTCTATGAAGTACTTTTCTGACGCACATTCCAAGTAAACGTGTTTAGGTATCTAGAACTAAGATGTATTTTTGCTCGTGTTTACTCGATTGGGGGAGAAGTAAGTGGGACATGTTTTTGATTCAGATGTAGCGTTGTTTCTCACCGTCAGAGAATAACAACAACTTCAAGTATTGAGGTGCTGACCGGCTACTTTTGAAAAGCGGAAGGGTCCGACGAATGAATGCTTTACATCTTTTTTTGCTCTTCACATTGTGCTCGTCGTCTCCTTCTGTCTTGTTTTCATCTGCCTTGAGGCCATAAGCATGAACTTAAAAGTTTGGATGGTGCATTTCAAATTTTGGTACGTGCTGAAGTTTAAAATAGCTCTTGATGCCACTAAAGTTATAACGTTCTAAAACTTAGAAGCTCAGTAATGTCGTACACGTTAACATAGCCTGCAGTAGAGTTATCTATACAGGCATGCGGAATCTGGTTCACAAAAACTTCTACAACCCCAGAGACTTCAAAGTGGCCATTCAATTATCCTGGTATGCGTTAGGGGGATGGGCCATGGGACTGCTGCCAGGTCCAGGTCCAGGGCCAGATGATGGCCGAAGTGAGCGAGATGCTCCAGGACGAGCTGGTGGATGATGCCGGGGTGAGTGAGATCGTCCAAGGCACTGCAAGTGCATCGTCGACGGGTCAAACTGAGCTGACGGCGGTCAAAGGCGCGGCGATCACGTCCTCAGTGGGTCTGGGCATGGTACATTGAAAGCCCACCTCTGGACGGATCCTGTACTTCCGCAAGGAAGAAAACGATATATATATATATATATATATATATATATATATATATATATATATATATATATAGGGTGTTACAAAAAGGTACGGCCAAACTTTCAGAAAACATTCCTCACACACAAATAAAGAAAATATGTTATGTGGACATGTGTCCGGAAACGCTTACTTTCCATGTTAGAGCTCATTTTATTACTTCTCTTCAAATCACATTAATCATGGAATGGAAACACACAGCAACAGAACGTACCAGCGTGACTTCAAACACTTTGTTACAGGAAATGTTCACCGTTAGCGAGGATACATGCATCCACCCTCCGTCGCATGGAATCCCTGATGCGCTGATGCAGCCCTGGAGAATGGCGTATTGTATCACAGCCGTCCACAATACGAGCACGAAGAGTCTCTACATTTGGTACCGGGGTT
Source organism: Schistocerca americana (assembly GCF_021461395.2). Classification (NCBI taxonomy): domain Eukaryota; kingdom Metazoa; phylum Arthropoda; class Insecta; order Orthoptera; family Acrididae; genus Schistocerca; species Schistocerca americana. The sequence goes on from NC_060119.1 coordinate 1,178,145,705, forward strand.
GCGTAGACAGGAGCTTTCAAATGCCCCCATAAATGAAAGTCAAGAGGGTTGAGGTCAGGAGAGCGCGGAGGCCATGGAATTGGTCCGCCTCTACCAATCCATCAGTCACCGAATCTGTTGTTGAGAAGCGTACGAACACTTCGACTGAAATGTGCAGGAGCTCCATCGCGCATGAACCACATGTTGTGTCGCACTTATAAAGGCACATGTTCTAGCAGCACAGGTAGAGTATCCCGTATGGAATCATGATAACGAGCTCCATTGAGCATAGGTGGACGAAACTAAAATGAGCTCTAACAAGGAAATTATGCGTTTCCGATCACATGTCCACATAACATCTGTTCTTTATTTGTGTGCGAGGAATGTTTCCTTTTTGTAATACCCTGTATAACAGACACTCACAGACGTTAATAATAATAATAATGATTTCTGGTACTTACAATCGTCAGCGTCCATATTGCTTAAATACATAGACCTCTTCATTGTGCCTATTGGAGTGCTTATTCTTAGCAGCATATGAAGATCACTGTCTTCCTCTTCGTCCACTTATCATTATTGGGTGCACCTAGAAACAAAAAAAAGTCTCATAATCAATGTATGCATTTGTAATATTATTATTACTGTAGAAGAAAAAATTAATTATTACTCCTACTAACTTATCTACACCTCAACAAGTGGCATCATTCTCCGAGAACTCGCGCTGGAGACAGGCATCATTGCCCGGGAGGGGATGAATAATGGGTCATTCAGTTGGATCTCTGCAGCTGTGGCGTCAACCCATTCCCCCATACCCATATTGCTACCGATATCACCTGGAAAGAAACAAGAACATCTCATAAGCAATGTGGGTAAACATAAATTATTATAGAATGAAATTTTCACTCAGCATCGGAGTGTGCGCTGATATGAAACTCCCTGACAGATTAAGATTTGGGAGCTAGGAGACGAGGTACTGGCGGAATTGAAGCTGTGAGCACGGGTCGGGAGTCGTGCTTGGGTAACACAGTCGCTAGAGCACTTGCCCGTTAAAGGCAAAGGTCCCGAGTTCGAGTCTCGGTCCGGCACACAGTTTAAATCTGCCAGGGACTTTCAAAAATTATTGTTATAGAAGAAGATGAAATATCAGTTACCACATATGCCTCTGTTCGTCAACAAAAGGAAATGCGAATTTGTACTAGAGAAAGGCGTCACAGCTGGAGCTGAGTAAATCTCTGTATCAGTATTAATGCTAGCGGCCATACGACGTATATCTATAACATAGTCCAAGTCTGTCAGGAAAACAATAACATTTCATAAGCATTGCATGAGGACATAATTGTATCACAATCTTATGTGAATTACTAGTCTAATCCTATTTACACATTCAACTGTCTATAGTTTCTGTAAATCCCTGGGAGGCCACAGTATCTAAGCAAGGAACTTGATCAACCCTAGGTATTTCTGTAATAATACAACAGATGGTGTTGTGTAAGATATACACACAGAGAGATGAATCATATATTATTTTTGCTCACCTTGATGTGCTTCCTAATGACTGGGCGTTGTGTCAACTTCAGTCGCAGGGAACAAACAGTTAGTGGACTGTGCTCGACCGTATCCATTCCCATCTATATCTACATCTACATACATACTCCGCAAGCCATTTTACAATGTGTGGTGTAGGTTCTGGCGCTACTAGATATTTCCCTGCCTGTTCCACTCCAAGATAAAGGGAGTAAAAAACGTCTTTCCATACGCCTTCATGGTAGCCTTAATTTTCCCTATCTTATTTCATGGTATTTACGCGAAATATGCGAGGTTTGCCCTGAAAGTAAGTGTCAATCGGTCGCGAAATAGAAACCACAGGGAAATTCCGATAAAGCCTTGCACAGATGTGTGGGGCAGAGTCTTTAGTATGTTCCTCGATCGGATCACGTTGCACTTTTCAGTTCTGAGCCCACAATGAGCACGTAAAGATGCCTGAAAAATAATGTCTCGCGCCAAATATGGGTGCCTGCCGAGAGATTTTGCCTGATTTCACGCAACCCCACATAACCTAACTGTCATGCATTTCCTTCTTCATGACGATTCTCGGCCGCACCCCGCAGAGGCAATGAAGATGTTACCGCAGCGATTCCGAAAGGATCTCTGTACTCTGTACTGGTGCAAAAAGCGTTTCAGTTGCATAAGTGAATATATGATCTTTTTCCAAACATGTAGCATCTTTGTAATATTACGATATATCATAGCATCTTCGACACTCATATGTTTATAAACACTATTTATCTATCAAAACACGCGGTGTATGTTAGAAGTCTGTTCTGTGACTAAGCTGAAGTGCTTAGTGATACAAATTTACGTGTGCAACTGTTGAAATGTGATGGAAAACGCATACAATGACAAATATGAAGCGCTCAATTATGCACGTCTACGCGTGCAATGATGCGAATGCGGCGAAAACTACAAACGTTGTCTGCTGGACTAAAACTATGAAGGCAAGTACTCCAAACCGACATTTCACGTGAGTCACGTCCCAATGCAAATCTTTAAGTCCACCATCTTTGTGACGTGCTTATAATTATGTATTATTTATATTTTAGTGTAACTAATCAGTAAAAAACGCAGCACATGTTATAATGAAAGGATGAAAGCCGTCTGAAGATGAATCGTAATGATTCGAAACCTGTAACGGTACCTTTTGAATAAAGGAACTTAAAATAAATTTGGGGCTGGTTGCTGTCTCAACACCATCAACAATTGCCTTCAAATAACAGCCACTGTCTCCAACCATGTCATCATATGACAAAATCGCAATTTTTTTCCTGTGTTGCCATTTGGAAGCAGAAGAGTAACAAGAGATTTTGCAGGCACTTTGTTGATTCTATCTAGCTTTGTGGGTGAATCTGGATTACTGTTGGATGCTAAGAGCACAAATTAACTTTTGCGTTTTAACATATGATGCGGAAACTATGTGGGAAATATGGAAAATCCCGGAAAATATGGAAAAAATCCAGATACAAAATGCAAATATATGGGGGAGGGAAGGGAAGGGAGGGGCTATCGCAAATGTATCTCTTGCAAGCGCCTCAGCTATAATCTTACATCAGTGACCTGTGTGAAGATATCACCAATCAATTATGTCTATTCAGGCGGTTGTTGGACGCCACTACAGATGACTTTGCAGCCTAACCAAGAAGGCACTTCACCAGCATTAGTGATAGATAATTTTTTTTCTTTTTTTTCGTCATTTCTTTCGCTTTCTTAGACGAAGTAGTCATACCTTGACGGTGTAGCACAGCTGTGTATGGTAATAATGATAAAATGTAAATTCAATTTATTTCTTTTTCTCTAATGGATAAATATATTTTCTTATTATTACTTGAATGTAGAAGACTAAGATGATTGGGATTACCGTCACAATGCGTAATAAATGCTGAAGAGATCATTATCGATAGAAATATCGTACAGTCTGAATATTACTAAATGGACTGTGTCTTAACCGATACTGATAATGCTTTCGCGAGTAGAAGTCGTAGTTATTATTAACGTGCGAGTGAAACTGCTTTTACACATTTAACGGCATCGCGAGAGCAAAGGCTCCATAAAACGTGTATTTTATTTGTGTTCGTAAGGAACAGACGACTTTTTTAAGCCGTAAATGTCGTGGCGAACATAATTACCGCTGTGGATCAGATGAAAGAACGGTTTTACTGGCTATGAATTTGCGATTGCGGTAGTCATATGCAAACGTGACGAACAGTTATATTGCGCTCGGAAATTATGATGAGCAGTGTCTAGAGTACTGAAACGAGAACTAGGTGTGTAAAACGAGTAATAGACGTGTACGTTCTAAAATTCTGAATTATCACCCACAATTACATCTATTCAGGGCGTTGTTGAACGCCACTACAGATGACTTTGCAGCCGAACCAAGAAGGAACTTCACCAGCATACTTCGCTGTGGAATTACGGCAAACAGAGCTGCTGTAATAACTCCATCTGCAATATCACAAACAGCCGCCATCTCAGCACGCCACCACGCCTCTCCAGCAACAAACAGAAGCTTCATTACTGTGCGCTCCCCCCTAGTTAAAGACTAACAGAGTTTAACAGTTCTGACAGTAGTTTTTTTTTTTCATTACGAAACAATTTTCTGTCATTTCCATTCTTTAACTTTTGCTACGTAAATAAAATTACTGGAAGTGAACTATTAATTTTCAATGGAGCTTTCTTGACCATCATTAGTCGCAAACACTTTTTTTTTTTTTTTACTTAAACTATCTGTCTTTCAAATCAATGCTGCTGCAGTTATACGTATTTTGTATGTCTTTTCGAGAGACGTGTTACAAATGCGTGTACAGTGTTATTTTCAAAGTGAGTTTTTGCTTACTTTAATGTTTGATACCCTCACGCGCGAAAATCGCGGCGTCCGCCGTTAGTTTGCGGGCACCGACGAATAGAATCAAAGCTGGTTGTTCGCTATTGGTCGAAGTTTCGCGGCGAGAGCAAACTGAATGTGACAGCTGTCAAACCACGCAAGCTATGTTTACATCGCACTTAGAGTCATGTTGCCACGCTTACACGGGTAATTACTTGGTTGTCGATTATTACAGGAAGGTGGAAGAGCTTTCGGGCTCTCAGCAACGAGGTTATCAGCCTTAATGATTATAGGGATAAGTGAACAGATGTATAGTCTAATTTACAGTGTTTACGAGATCAGTAACAGAATGAGTGTAATTTACAAAATTTTGTGACTAGGTAGAATCACATTCTCCACATCCACACCATTCGGAAGTAAAACGAGTTCTTTCGGGGTGAAATAATCAGACATCAACTCAGTTACGTTATTTCTGACAGAACCTCGTACAAATACACGGTCTGTAATATGGTGAAGTACACCCACGAAACCGGTTTCTCCACACCTTGAAGATGATAAGCACAAGTGTCTCAGCTGTAATATAATAACAATGACCTTGAATATGACAATCACTGTTTCCTCAACTATAGAGTGGAACAATTATTGGTAGCTCTGCAAGGTCTGTGGATCTTGCAAACATCTTGCAGTGGTTGGCACAGTGGACTCGCATTCGGGTGGACGACGGTTCAAACCCGCCTCCAGCCATCCTGATTTAGGTTTTCCGTGATTTCCGTAAACCGCTTCAGGCAAGTGCCGGGATGGTACCTTTGGAAGGACACGGCCGACTTCCTTCCCACATCCGAGGGGACCGATGATCTTGCTGTCTGGTCCCCCACCCCAAATCAACCAACCAACCAGAACGACTCCAACACATGGAGGCCACGTTTTGAGGCTTTACTGCAGTTTTGAGTGCTCGCTGAGATACGACATGCTTTTCAGCAGCACAACCAGTGCTATCCCACAAGTTTGTAGATATAACTGTAACTTACAATTATAGACTTTTCTCTGAATTACATGAGGTGTGGAGAAGCCACAATTGCCGCCCTATCTATCCTCCTGTCAATGAGGGACTTGCTACTTAAGTTATAGTTGCATTTCCGATCACAACTTTGGACTGTTTTAGAACTTATGAATCAAATGTCATCAGTCACAGGCTGATCGAGTTATTAGCCTGTAAGTCAATAAAATTAACTAATGACATATAAAATCAAACAGGGGTAATGCAGGAGTATGTTTAATAATGAATAAAAAAGTAGGAGTGCGGGGAAGCTACTACCAACAGCATAGTGAACGCATTATTGTGGCCAAGATAGACACGAAGCCCATGCCTACTACAGTAGTACAAGTTTATATGCCAACTAGCTCTGCGGATGATGAAGAAATTGATGAAATGTATGATGAGATAAAAGAAATTATTCAGGTAGTGAAGGGAGATGAAAATTTAATAGTCATGGGTGACTGGAATTCGAGAGTAGGAAAAGGGAGAGAAGGAAACATAGTGGGTGAATATGGATTGGGGCTAAGAAATGAAAGAGGAAGCTGTCTGGTAGAATTTTGCACAGAGCATAATTTATTCATAGCTAACACTTGGTTGAAGAATCATGAAAGAAGGCTGTATACATGGAAGATCCCTGGAGATACTGAAAGGTTTCAGATAGATTATATAATGGAAAGACAGAGATTTAGGAACCAGGTTTTAAACTGTAAGACATTTCCAGGGGCAGATGTGGACTCTGACCACAATCTATTGGTTATGAACTGAAGATTAAAACTGAAGAAACTGCAAAAGTTGGGAATTTAAGGAGATGGGACCTGGATAAACCAACTAAACCAGAGGTTGTACAGAGTTTCAGGGAGAGCATAAGGCAACAATTGACAGGAATGGGGGAAAGAAATACAGTAGAAGACGAATGGGTAGCTCTGAGGGATGAAATAGTGAAGGCAGCAGAGGATCAAGTAGGTAAAAAGACGAGGGCTAGTAGGAATCCTTGGGTAACAGAAGAAATACTGCATTAATTGATGAAAGGAGAAAATATAAAAACGCAGTAAATGAAGTCGGCAAAAAGGAATACAAACGCCTCAAAAATGAGATCGACAGGAAGTGCAAAATGGCTAACCAGGGATGGCTAGAGGACAAATGTAAGGATATAGAGGCTTATCTCACTAGAGGTAAGATAGATACTGCCTACAGGAAAATTAAAGAGACCTTTGGAGAAAAGAGAGCCACTTGTATGATTACCAAGAGCGTTGATGGAAACCCAGCTCTAAGCAAAGAAGGGAAAGCAGAAAGGTGAAAGGAGTATATAGAGGGTCTATACAAGGGCGAAGTACTTGAGGACCATATTATGGAAATGGAAGAGGATGTAGATGAATATGAAATAGGAGATACGATACTGCGTGAAGAGTTTGACAGAGCACTGAAAGACCTGAGTCGAAACAAGGCCCCGGGAGTAGACAACATTCCATTGGAACTACTGACGGTCTTGGGAGAGCCAGTCCTGACAAAACTCTACCATCTGGTGAGCAAGATGTATGAGACAGGCGAAATACCCTCAGAATTCAAGAAGAATATAATAATTCCAATCCCAAAGAAAGCAGGTGTTGAAAGATATCAAAATTACCGAACTATCACTTTAACAAGTCATAGCTGCAAAATACTAACGCGAATTCTTTGCAGACGAATGGAAAAACTAGTAGAAGCCGACCTTGGGGAAAATCGGTTTGGATTCCATAGAAATATTGGAACACGTGAGGCAATACTGACCCTACGGCGTATCTTAGAAGCTAGATTAAGGAAAGGCAAACCTATATTTCTAGCATTTGTAGACTTAGAGAAAGCCTTTGACAATGTTGACTGGAATACTCTCTTTCATATTCTAAAGGTGGCAGGGGTAAAACACAGGGAGCGAAAGGCTATTTACAATTTGTATAGAAACCAGATGGCAGTTATAAGAGTCGAGGGGCATCAAAGGGAAGCAGTGGTTGAGAAGGGAGTGAGACAGGGTTGTAGCCTCTCCCCAATGCTATTCAATCTGTACGTTGAGCAAGCAGTAAAGGAAACAAAAGAAAAATTCGGAGTAGGTATTAAAGTCCATGGAGAAGAAATAAAAACATTGAGGTTCGCCGATGACATTGTAATTTTGTCAGAGACAGCAAAGGACTTGGAGGAGCAGTTGAACGGAATGGACAGTGTCTTGAAAGGAGGATATAAGATGAACATCAACAAAAGTAAAACGAGGGTCATGGAATGTAATCGAATTAAGTCGGGTGATGCTGAGGGAATTAGGTTAGGAAATGAGACTCTTAAAGTAGTAAATGAGTTTTGCTATTTGGGGAGCAAAATAACTGATGATGGTCGAAGTAGAGAGGATATAAAATGCAGACTGGCAGTGGCAAGGAAAACGTTTCTGAAGAAGAGAAATTTGTTAACTTCGAGCATTGATTTCAGTGTCAGGAAGTCGTTTTTGAAAGTATTTGTATGGAGTGTAGCCATGTATGGAAGTGAAACATGGACGATAAATAGTTTGGACAAGAAGAGAATAGAAGCTTTCGAAATGTGGTGCTACACAAGAATGTTGAAGATTAGATGGGTAGATCACATAACTAATGAGGAGGTATTGAATAGAATTGGGGAGAAGAGGAGTTTGTGGCACAACTTGACAAGAAGAAGGGACCGGTTGGTAGGAAATGTTCTGAGGCATCAAGGGATCACCAATTTAGCATTGGAGGGCAGCGTGTAGGGTAAAAATCGTAGAGGGAGACCAAGAGATGAATACACTAAGCAGATTCAGAAGGATGTAGGTTGCAGTAAGTACTGGAAGATGAAGAAGCTTGCACAGGATAGAGTAGCATGGAGAGCTGCATCAAACCAGTCTCAGGACTGAAGACAACAACAACAATGACAAGACTGAAAGAACAGACATCGTTTTGATCCTGCAGCCACTATGAATCAAGGCACAAAGGAATTAAAGACATTAGCTGCCAGTGGCAGGAACGTAGCCACTATACATTATAGCAGGGAGCTATGGTCACCAGAACGTACGGTCGCAAGAAGACAGGGCTCTAGATGGCCACGTGACACTACCGAGAGGGAAGACCATAGTGTTTGGCATAAGGCTCTGGCGCATCGTACTACATGTGCAGCAGTAATCTGAGCAGCTGTTGGCACTACAGTGACACAACGAACTGCTACAATTTGGGTACTTCGAGGACAGCTCCCAATCAAACGTCCTGTAGCGGGGATTTCATTGAGCCCAAACCACCACCATTTGCGTCCGTCTCAATAGCCGATTGGTCAGAGCGGCAGAATGCTAAGCGAGGGGTCCGGGTTCGATTCCCGACTGGGTCGGAGATTTTCTCCTCTCAGGGACTGGGCGTTGTGCTGTCTTCGTCACCCTCATCGACATGCAAGTGGCCGAAGTGGCGCAGCTAAAAAGACTTGCATCACGCGAATGGTCTAGCCATACGACCACTATTTGCGACTTCACTGGCGTGAAGCGAGAGCTCATTGAAGGCCAATGTGGAGGTCTGTTGTGTTTTGTGATGAAATATGGTTCTGTCTCGGTGCGAGTAACGGCCGTGTGTTGGATAGAAGAAGGCCAGTTAAAGTCCTGTAGCCAACTTGTCATCGAGCTAGACACACTGGACGTACACCGGGAGGTATGATGTGAGGTGTGATTTCGTATGACAGCAGGAGCACTCTAATGGTTATCCAACGCACCGTCATTACAAATTTGTGCGTCAGTTTGGTGATTCGACCTGTTGTTCCACCATTAATAAACAGCAAAATGGCTCCGAGCACTATGGGACTTAACATCTGTGGTCATCAGTCCCCTAGAACTTAGAACTACTTAAACCTAACTAACCTAAGTACATCACACACATCCATGCCCGAGGCAGGATTCGAACCTGCGACCGTAGCAGTCGCGCGGTTCCGGACTGAGCGTCTAGAACCGCTAGACCATAATAAACAGCATTCCAGGGGCTGTTTTCCGGAAGGATATGGCTCAAATGGCTCTGAGCACTATGCGACTTAACTTCTGAGGTCATCAGTCGCCTAGGCTTAGAACTACTTAAACCTATCTAACCTAAGGACATCACACACATCCATGCCCGAGGCAGGATTCGAACATGCGACCGTAGCGGTCGTTCGGCTCCAGACTGTAGCGTCTAGAACCGCACGGCCACTCCGGCCGGCCCAGGAAGGATAAGTCTCAACGACATATCGCTATTGTAACCGAACACACGCCTGCTCATTCAACATTTCTGTCTCCAACCCAACATCATCAAACGGTAACTCTAGTGTCATCCAGAAACAGCATTAACCGTCTCTGTATTTTCAAATGTTTTTATTCCAGTCTTTGACCAAAATATAAAGTCCTTCGACGATGATAGGTTTCAGTTAGTAATGACCATCTTCAGATCTACAATATAAAAGAACATACAACTAGTAGGCAGTCTAACTATCTTCTTTTTTTTTCTTTATTGTGATTTTAATACCCATACAACAACAGGTAGGCTGGCAGCAGCACATAACGCCGCTCTTCAGCCCAAGAGTTTACAATGATAAAACATAGAAGACACATGAGTTGAACACTCGGCGGGGAAAAAACAGTAGACACAGGAACATAAAAAACATGAAGCCGTTCACACTCGATGACAATCCACACTACAAACTGTTGACACGACACACAAGCACTGATGATTTCGAGGGTACACGTGAACGATGGAGCGTGACGAAGAACCCTGAACACAAAACACGACGGCACACACGAGAAACGGATGGCGATGATCTCTGGCGCGCAAATGTCCACGTAATGTGTGCGAGTCCGGGGACCTGCCAAGAGGGGAAGAGGGGTGAGGGGGAGGGAGAGGGTTGAACAAAGATGCCAATGGCAGAGGGGATGGGAGGAGGAGAGGAGGGACGGGGGTAGGGGAAGCCTGGGGGAGGAGTGGGGAGAAAGGGAGGGAAGGGGGAGAGAAGGGAGGTAGGGTGCCCAAAGGAACAAACACAGGAAAAGGGAGGGAGGATCAAAGTTGGTAGGAGGGGTAGATGGAGGGGAGGAGGGCATCATCAGGGAGGGGGAGCTGGCGGAAGCCACCTTGGGAGAGGGTAAGGAGGGTGGAGAGATGGAGAGCAGGTGGGACGTGGGAATACAGGTGCAGCTGTGGGCGGGGGTGGGAGAGGATGGGTGAAACAAGCGGGTGAGGAGGATCGAGTTTATGGGAAGTGTAGAGGATCTGTATCTGTTCAAGGAAAGGGAGGAGTTGGGGGAACGGAATGAGGTCGTACAGGATCTGCGTGGGGGAGCGGAGATGGATGTGATAGGTGAGGCGGAGAGCATGGCGTTCAAGGATCTGAAGGGATTTGTAAAAGGTAGGGGGGGCGGAGATCCAGGCAGGATGGGCGTAACAGAGGATAGGGCAGATGAGGGATTTATAGGTGTGGAGTATGGTGGAGGGGTCCAGACCCCACATACGGCTGGAAAGGAGCTTGAGGTGACGGAGTCAGAAGCGTGCCTTGGCTTGGATTGTCCGGAGATGTGGGGATCAGGAGAGGCGACAGTCGAGGCAGTCGAGGGTGACGCCAGGGTACTTACGGGTGGGGGTGAGGGCGATAGGACGGCCATAGATGGTTATATAGAAATCGAGGAGGCAGAAGGAAGGGGTGGTTTTGCCTACAGTGATCACCTGAGTTTTGGAGGGATTGACCTTAAGCAACCACGGGTTGCACCAGCTGGTGAACCGGTCAAGATGGGATTGGAGAAGGTATTGGGAATGCTGCAGGGTGGGGGCAAGGGCAAGGAAGGCGGTGTCATCGGCAAACTGGAGAAGGTGGACGGGGGGTGATGGTGGCGGCATGTCCGCCGTATACAAAAGGTACAGAAGGGGGGGAGAGGACGGAGCCTTGGGGCACACCAGCGGAGGGAAAGAAGGTGTAGGAATCCGTGTTATGGATGGTGACGTAGGAAGGACGTTGGGAGAGAAAGGAGCCGATCAGACGGACGTAGTTAATAGGAAGGGTGAAGTTTTGGAGCTTGAAGAGGAGACCAGAATGCCATATGCGGTCATAGGCACGTTCGAGGTCCAGGGAGAAGAAGATAGTGGAGCGATGGGAATTAAGCTGTTCAGAAAGGAGATGAATGAGGTGAAGGAGAAGGTCATCGGAAGAGAAGGATGGCCGAAAGCCACACTGGGTAATGGGAAGGAGGAGGTGCTGGTGGAGATGCTGGTGGATGCGGTGGGTGAGGATAGATCTAACTATCAAAACAATACAGTATTTCATATCAAGATATACTCTCATACTAACTGAGAATGTACGCATAAAATGAGGTAAAGCATACCTGTTCTGCATCATGTCCTAATGTGATAAAGCCGTAATGGCGTCGTTAAAACATATAACTACGCTCAGCAAAGCATCGCCAAGTAGAACTAAAATATGGTGTAAGATAGGCCACATCGTCCACAGTCATTTCGCAACTGGCGGCGTTACTGTAGAAAACGTAAGTACAGTAGTTACCAGAAATATGTTTGCCTATACCCTTCGTAGATTTCGCTACTGTGGGCTAAGATGTATTCTTCATTTACGTAAGAACCATAATATGATGAAAATGGGGTAGGTAAAATACAGGTAGCAGGCTTTTAAATTTTGGTAACTGTAATAGAAACCACTTGTGATACAATAAAAGACGAATACAGTTAAATATATAAAATTATTTAAAGGAAATATATAAAAATAATAGGTCTGACACTTTCATGGTGAATTTACAGTCAAAAATAAAATGTACATAATACACTGCCGATAGCAACCTATAAATTACCTATGACAAAATAACTGTATGGAACGAAAGACAGATCAATGATCAGCGCCCTCTGTTGGCTCGGCCGCCAGTATGTTACGTAGGTGTGCAGAACGTAACTGCTAGAGGGCTTTTCGTACATCGTGATATGTGTTCCACAGAAAAGTTTTATACAACATACTAACAGTCAATAAATAAGATTATATAGTCTGACCATACAATCTGTCAATAGGTAGGATGTAATCAGTTACAGAATCGGAGCGACGAATGTATGGAAATAAGGCAAGAGCATATTGTTGTAAATCAGCAACAAGGCTATATATAAATAAGCGAGGCATTAACACTGTCCACAGGCTTGATCCCCACCTGCTGGTTTCCTCCTACCTCTCCACCCCCCCCCCACCCGTTGCCTCACCTCTATCACTGTATCCCTCCCTCACTCCACCTCCACACTCTGCATCTCCTTCATCAGGGCAATTTTCGGCACCTCCCCCTCCCAGATGTTGAACTTCGCCGTGACATCTACCCTTCCTGGCCTTATCCCCCCCCCCTCCCGAGGGCCCCCTTTTTCCTCTCCCCTCCCTCTCCCAGAACGGATTGGATTTTTCTCCTTCCCTCCCTGAGTCCCTGCACCCCTTCCTCAATTGCTTCCCTCCCACGTCCTTCCATCCCCAGCCCTCTTCGCCCCCCCCCTCCCGTCTCCCGCCCATCTCCTCCCCCCTCCCTCCCTTCTTCCCCCTCTCCTCCCCTCCCTCCCTTCTTCTCTCCTCCCCTCCTTCTTCCCTCTTCCCTTGTCTTTATGCCCCTGGCAGATCCTCTCTGTTTGCTCATTGTCATCAGTGTACTAAACCAGTGTTGTGTTTGGTGCTGTTCTCCTGTGCACCAAGAGCTGTGGTTTAAATTGTGTGCTTGACTTGTACATAGTGTTATTGTCAGTGACTGTTATGTGCTACGACATCCGTCGTTTTGCATTTTGTTCACAAATTTTTTGCGGTTTTTATCTCCATTTCACAGTCGCCCCCCATTTTGTCCTCTTCCATGATGTTCCCCCTTTCTTATATCGATGTACGCCATATTCTCTCCTTTATGTTATTTTAAATGTCTTCTGTTGTATGATTAATGTCTTTTGGCTGAAGAGCAGTGTATATACTGCTGCCAGCACGCCCCAGATGGGGCACTGAAATACAATAAAGGAAAAAAAGTGTCTATTGCAGCATGTCATCAAACAAAGCAATGCAAGTGTTGAATACCCTTGTGGGCTCACGTTTTCATTCAATTTGGCATTTGTCAAGTTTGCTACCCTATCATAAAAACGGTGTTGTCCGATGCGGTCCCACTGGACTTGAACACACATCTCCTGATTACTAGGCACATGCACTGACCTCTGCACCATCTGGACACAGTGGTCATCAGAGCTGCATGGACTACCCTAGCACGCATCCCATTAGACGTGGGTTCTCATCTTACCCACACACTACGGATATAGTACCCCTTGTCCATTATCCTCCAATACTCGTGGCATTTCGTCGATTCTCGTAAGTGTTCTAGCCTGGTGTAAATTTGCACTGAATACAGCATTGGCTGTCATCACCTTAATTGTACACTAATGGCATAAAAATTACACACCAAAAAAAATTAATGTGGAGTAATCACATTTCAGGGATACATTTGTCTAGATAACATATTTAAGTGATTAAAATTGCAAGATCACAGGTTAATGCCACTGAAATGTGAAATGCTCGTACATTAATAAATGGTGTAGCAGCCAGAATGTTGAATGCAAGCATGCCTACGTGCATGCATTGTGTTGTACAGGTGCCGGATGTCAGATTGTGGGATGGAGTTCCATGTCTGCGACATAGTAGCGAATACAATATAAAGTCCTTCGACGATGACCGGTTTCAGTCAGTAATGACCATCTTCAACTAGTGGACAGCCTATTCCCCACCCCCAGAGGCGGGGGGAGGGGGGGGGGGGCTGGCAGCAGCTTAATAAGCCGCTCTGCAGCCTACAGAAGAGTTAAAAAAACATAATGAGAAGATAATCAACAGTAAAAAGGCGATAAAATGGTGACTTTTTTAAAAACTGTAAAATGGCGGAAAGCTGTGGAAGTTAAAATATAAAAACACCGGGTTGATGATGCTAATGAAAACACACAGCAAGTAGACACCCACATTTTAAAAAAACACGGCGACAGTCTGGTTTCTGTTCGCAAGAGATAAAAAACGCAGCTAGAGACAGTATGGTTTCTGTTTGCAACACTTAAAAAAGGGGACACACAACCCTGAACACTCACTTAAACATCGCAATGTAGAGTAGAGATGAAGAGAAGACACCACAGCCTAAGGCAGATGAGGGGAAGAAAAGGAGGGGGGGGGGGGTTGGAGAGGAAAAGCTAAAAGAGGGGGGAACCGATGGAGGGAGAGGACACATCAAAAAAAGGGGTGGGGCAGGGCGGATGCGAGAAGGAGTAGGGAAGGCAGAGAAGGGGAAAGCAAAAGGACTCAGGGGAGAGAATGGAGTCAAAGAGAGGGTAGGCGTCCAAATTTTCAGCTTTCCCTGTTGATTTAAATCAATGCTCAGTGGTAGTTAATGTCTTTAACACCTTTGTGGCTTAAGGAATAAACGGTATAAATTCAATTCTCCCATTAATCTCAGAACAGCATCGGCTGCCCTGAATAGGGAACTATCGACTGATGTGGTTGGAGAAATTTTCAGGACCACAGGGTACTTATTGTTTATTATGAACAAGATGGCAAATTCTAAAATCGTTTCAAGCCACGGCTATTTCGAGGATACCAGGCATGTTTTTTTCGCAGAACTGGAGCCACTTCAGTCTCCCCAACTCCTGAACTGGGAAGCCAAACCGTCACTGGTCAGAACAGATTATAGCTTCACCCTTTGTCGGGATGGTAGCAAGAACTTCTACTTGCCGGCGGACTTTTACTGTGGATGGGCATCGGAATGGGCAAGAAGTGCGGAGAGCCGCCCTTGGGGTCCATTTTCGTTGCAATTCTAGGTTGGAGTTATTTCTTGATATCAATAGAGCACCTGTTGCCACCATTTTGGTATCTTGTTATGGACCGAGCAGTCCTATCTACTGACGCAGTTTCTGAATAACACGATAGCGGTAATTTACGTACAGGAGTAACTCAGTGCTTCAGTGTCAGTTTCGAAACGTCCTAGCACATTAACCATATACCCAGAGATGTTAGAATCAACGGAAAAGTTGAAATCAACGAAAGCAATGAAATCATTTCACTAACTTCATAGAAGATAAATTCAGAAATTAGCAATATTCGTTTCAGCATTGAAAGTGTACTCGTCCGTATTGCAATTTTCATAGGGGTAAAAATCTTTACAATTAGGAATTGGTCTGCTCTGATACGAAATATGAATCAAACTGAATTCTTCTGAAATGTTTTAGAATTCTACCTCCATTCAGTCCATAAAAATTCAGGCTCCATTCTTTGAAACGCACTTTCCAGGTTTCCCCAGGAACTTATTATTCAATGGTATACAAAATCAGTCTCTACTTATATAAAAATTACAAATTCTGGTGACAGAACAATGTTCAAAGAAAGTTTTCCATTTCAATATCCGAAAAACAAGCGAAGATGAGTGTACTTTTAATTGCCTTGAAGTAGTTGTAGCATTAATTATTGTCACCTGCAATACGTATTTCATATTTCAAAAAATGGCGATATAACTGATTAAATAACTAGATGTCGTAAACACCAGCAACATCTGAAGTACATGCTCTTTTCAGTATTTCCAACTCATTTCCAAAACTGGTCCGATTGTGTAATTGCACTATTCAACAGTAAGACACTTCGGGGAAAAATGCAACCTTGGCCTTTCGACATCAAGACACACGTAACAGGAGTCGCTAGCTACGCAGCAGTCTGATGCAAAATAAAGTTGTCGAACGTGTGTAATCATACATGATAAATTAATACCGAATGCATATTCCATACATAATTACTGGCAGCTGCAAATAAATCCCATAAATTTTCATTGCAATTTCGCTGCCGAAGGCCATTTCGTTCATTCTGTTGTTTCTCGAATGTTCTGGAGTTCCCAGTACATCACTGACTAAATCGTCCAGACACCTTAAACTCTACGCTTGATCCACATAATTCTGGAAACATCTCCCGAAGGAAAATAACCGCATTCGAGCTGTTCAATTTATTCAGAAACTTCAGGAAAGTGTAATATGACGGCAAACAGGTTATGGTTCCTCTCTCGCGTCTAAGAGCTCAGGCAGCTGCCTATTGAGTGTCCGATGGGGCTGTTTCTACTGGTAACGTTGATAGTTTTATAGCACGAGAAGAAGGTTTCCCAGAATATGAGAGCGAACTGCGTGGTCTCATATGTGATAACAATTAATTTGATATTAATGAAGATTTACTGTGCAAATCTGAATGTTCTCAGTCACTTAGGTTTTAGATACCAGAACTCTTCTACCTATTTATTTACGCCTCGTTTCCTCAAATTTGGTAGATTTACCGAAGTCGTTCCTTGTGAAGCAACTTCTCAGAAGTCTAGATCTTATCATAACGTAAAGACTGCGTCACTACCCGCCTGTTTCCTAATTACGAATCTTAAAATATTAAATTGGCAATCGGATCCCCCGCGGGAACATTGCAGTGCTGTCTAGAGTAAGTCAATCTCGCACAGAAATTACCAAAGTATTCACTAAATACTACAAAACTAATTGTTTCTCTGATTAAGGAAATAAATAAGATGGAAAATAAAATTCAAATGGGATCATAGAAACCCAGTGAGCACTTAATGATGGAGGTGGATGGCAACCAGAAAAAATTTCCAGTAACACATTCGACCATACACACAGAATATATCAGTGAAAATTAGACAGCCGGCCGTTGTGGCCGAGCGGTTCTAGGCGCTACAGTCTGGAACCGCGCGACCGCTACGGTCGCAGGTTCGTATCCTGCCTCGGACATGGATGTGTGTGATGTCCTTAGGTTAGTTAGGTTTAAGTAGTTCTAAGTTCTAGGGGACTGATGACCTCAGATGTTAAGTCCCATAGTGCTCAGAGCCATTTTGTGAGGTTTCTCGTTAGCATGGTTATCTGCTTCAGGTCTATTGTCATTTTTTCCGTAAATTTATTTCAGTTCTGAATGAAGTATGCCTGTATTAGTAGCACATGTCGTTTTAACTATTTATACTTTTTTGCACAAATCAACATGAACCTTAGCTATTCTGCTGTCCTGCTATTTATGACCGATTTTGAAAATATCGATAGTTCCTTTTTGGATACAATAATTTTGGACATTGGGCTGCGTCATTGTAGACTATTAAAACAGATAAATTGCCGACGTTTCGCCTGACTTTCTGCGGTCCTTTTCAGGGCGGTTTACTGCTGTATACTGGTGAATGTCTTCCTTCATATACTGTCATTTTTGGTTAGCTGGTGGCTACAGACTTCGCATATCTGAGACGTCACTGGACAGTTTGAAAAGGCTGTTGTGGAGGGGTGACTGACTGAAAGCAACTCTAGTAGATGATAGGTAGAAGACAGTTTCTTTTAGATAATTCATTAATTTTACCACATTAGGTTCTAAGGAAACTATTCTGTATTCATGTGCTTCAAACAATTCCTTGCTCTTAGACGCTTGCTGTTTACTTACTGGCATTACTTTAGTAATTTCTGCTCTCTTCAATGCCTTTAAGTAAAGCTGGGGTTTCTAAGCGAATCTCATCTTTCAGATTATCAATTTTAAGGTTTTTTTTGGTCAAGTTCGATATCCTGGTTGTCCATAGAATAGGATTTTTTATTTCTTTTAAAGTTTTCTGAGATTCTCTTAGATACCTCAGCAACATATTTTCCCTATCAGTAGCATTTATTGTAGTACGAGGCATATTCAGAGCCGGCCACAGTGGCCAAGCGGTTCTAGGCGCTTCAGTCCGGAACCGCACTGCTGCTACTGTCGCAAGTTCGAATCCTGCCTCGGGCATGGATGTGTGTGACGTCCGTAGGTTAGTTAGGTTTAAGTAGTTCTCAGCTACCTCAGATGTTAAGTCCCATAGTGCTCAGAGCCATTTGAACCATTTTTGAGCATATGCAGAAAGTACGTGTACTGTGACCGTAACGGACTGTCCTTGTTTGGTTTTTGAGAGTTGGCAACACTGAGTTGAAGAGGGGGATCTTCATAAGTGGTAGAGGGGGATCTGACAACAGCGAGCATCACAAGAGCACGGTAGTACGTAAACTCGCGTTGTAGTGTCCAGTTATGTGAAATATGTTAATCAGAAATCCCGCCAAGTGCGAGCCACGTGCTGCCATCAGCTTCCTACTTGCGGCGAAATAACGCCTACAAAAGCTCTTTCCCGAATCAAAAGTGTTTACGGTGAAGTTGTTTGAACAGAACGAGTGTGTTTCACTCGTGTAGCGAGCGTAGTACAGACAGAACAAATTTTCATGACGAGCAGAAGAGTGGAAGATCTTCCATTTTGACTGGTTTAGTTTCCGCGAAAGACCAAGAAACTGTTCGCGAAGAGCGTCAATGACAGTGGATGAAATTTCTGCGATGTTTCCACAACTGTTCAGAACTCTCTTATACGAGACATTCACAGAAACGCTGTGATACCGGAAAATGTGCACAAGGTGGCTCACAAAACAGCTGACAGAGCACAACACAAGGGAAATCGGGTCAGCAGCGTCCGCTAGTTTCTTGAGCGACTTGAATTGGAAGGTGAGGATTTTCTGAGCTCTTATTGTGTCTGGAAATGAAACGTGGGTGGCTCGTTACACACCTGAGACAAAAAGACAGTCGTTACAGTGACGTCACACTGATTTCCCACCAGCAAACAAATTCAAAGCCACAATTTCGGGCAAAAGAATCATGGCCTCTGCGCTTTAGTAGAGTTTCTGCCTCAGGAGGAGACCGTCACGCACAGCGATATTGCGAGACACTAAAAAACTCAGAACAAAAGGAGGGGAACGCTGACGCGACGAGTGTGCTTCTTGCATGCCGACACCCACCCTCTCACAGCCTCAGCCACCAAGGCGCTCTAAGACTCATTTGGTCGGGATGTTTTGAACCACTCACCCGTATCCCCCGTACTTGCCGCCTTCAGATTATCATCTTTTCACCTCTCTGAAGGCACCCATGAGTGGAATTAAATTTTCAACCGACGAGCAGGCGGCGCAGTAAGAGATTCTGCAGTGGGAGAACGAGTCGATGGGAGAGTTCTTCGAGGAGGGCATAAATAAGCTTATGCGACGGCTCACCATATGTACTGAACGGATGGTAGTTATATGGAGAAACTAGTCAACAAGTGTATCAACTATATCCTGTAAATTTTTTCAAATACGTTTTTCTAAAAAAACTATAAAAACCTAGTAGTCTTAGTTTCTGAACATGCCTCGTGTTTTCACTAGACGATTCGCTATTACTGTCAGCAGGTACAGTGTGGTGACTTTCATACAGTACCCTTACGTCTGACACCTGCTCATCTAAATGTACTTGTGCCAAGCGCAAATGAGAAGTGTCTTCAGTGACACGTGAAATGTCTTGCATTGATGAACCTACATTATGTAATTTTGATACATTTAATTCTGATATTTCATCATGTGAAGCTGACCCAATATAATCATCGTCTCTCTCCCCCTGAAATTAATAACGAATCTCCCTATTCCTTAATGCTACGATTTTTTTATTGTTACCCCTGTTTCAATGTTAAAGGCAATGTCACGACTGACTGACTGACTCAGTCAATGACTCATCGTCGTCCAGCCCAAACCACAAGGACAAAAATTTCCAATTAGCAGACAATGTTGGTCTCATACTATATGTGTCTTTTAAGAAGCGATTTTCCAATATTTCATTCCTACTGGGGTCAAAAAGGGGATGAAAAACTTTGTGAAAATATGTCGCTATTAAAGCAATTTTGAAACTAGATCTACGACAATTGGTATTTGGTTTCTTGGTCAGAAACAAATAAATACGTGTTTCATCATTTTTGGAAATTTAACCTCTATAGAGGTGATGTAGTGAGTGAACGTATTTTTTAAGTAAATCCTTATTAAATGACTATCACAATATTTTTAGAGCTACATCCATGAAAACTGGTATTTGACTTCTCTGTTACAAATAAAAAAATGGGTGTATAATTGTTTCAGAAAATTCAGTCCCTAAGGGGGTGAAATAGGGAATGAAATGTTTTATGAAATATTTCATTATGCAAGCGTTTTTCAAGCTAAATCTATGAAATTTTGTCTTTGGGTTATCTCTTGGAAATAACAAATACGCATTACTCTGTTTTTGGAAATTCAACCCTTAAGGGGATGAGTTAGTGACAGACTGATTCGTTGACTCAACACTGCCGAGCCCAAACCACTGAGGATAGAAACTTTGGAGAGGGTGTAGGTCTTAGACTGACTGTAGTCATCCCTTAAGAAGGGATTATTCGAAATTCCGCTCCAAAGGGGATGAAATAGGCGATGAAAGGCTTATTGAAAATACGTTACTTTATGGCAATGTCATAAATGAAAAATATATTTCAGCATTTTTTTTTCTAAAGTTCAGCCACTAAGATGGTGAAATAGGGCGGAAAGTTTCTTTGTAAATAAAGAACTACTAAAGCACTTTTAAGGTTAGATATATGAATATTGGTGTTTGACTTCTTTGTTGGATATTAAAAAAATACGTTTTTCAGTGTTATTGGAAATTCATCCCCCTAAGGGAGTGAAATATGGGATGAAAAGTTTTATGACATTATTTTGTTATGAAAGCATTTTCAAAGCTAAATCTATGAAAATTTGTATTTGGTGTCTTTTTTAAAAATGAAAATTTTTTGGAACTTTAACCCCTAAGGGGTTGAAATAAGCCATAAAATTTTTATGAAAATATTTCCTCTTTTTAAAAAAAATTTAAAGCTAAATCTATGAAAACTGGTATTTCACTTCTCAGTTAGATACAAAGAAATTCCCTATGGAAATACCATTACAAGAACGTAAACGCCATAATAAAAACCTTAGACTCCAGCTGCCAAAATCACTTTTTGGTCAGAAGCATTTTCGGAAAAGACCATGCTTCAGTGGCCTTAATTGGTGGGAAAAGTTCAGAAGGTGAACAACATAAAAATTCGATTAAAGAAAGAAAATCTTTGCAAACCATACAGGGTTACGTGAGTGAAGCAGCGGGTACTAAGATAGCATTTTATAAGTAAACTATTCACTTCTGGCTACTACAGGTGATTACTGGTCTGTGCTGCATGATAGCGAGGAGCTATAATATGCTGCAAAGCGTACGGAAGCCACGCTACACTGCTAAAATTATTTATGATCTCTAGCCTAAAATACCGGATGATCAAAATGTCAGTATAAATTTGAAAACTGAATAAATCACGGAATAATGTAGATAGAGAGGTACAAATTGACACACATGCTTGGAATGACATGGGATTTTGTTAGAACTAAAAAAAATACAAAAGTTCAAAAAATGTCCAACAGATGGCGCTTCATTTGATCAGAATAGCAATAATTAGCATAACAAAGTAAGACAAAGCAAAGATGATGTTCTTTACAGAAAATGCTCAATGTGTCCACCATCATTCCTCAGTAATAGCTGTAGTGGAGGAATAATGTTGTGAACAGCACTGTAAAGCATGTCCGGAGTTATGGTGAGGCACTGGCGTCGGATGTTGTCTTTCAGCATCCCTAGAGATGTCGGTCGATCACGATACACTTGCGACTTCAGGTAACCCCAAAGCCAATAATCGCACGGACTGGGGTCTGGGGACCTGAGAGGCCAAGCATGACGAAAGTGGCGGCTGATCACACGATCATCACCAAACGACGGGCGCAAGAGATCTTTCACGCGCCATCTGTCGGACATTTTGCGAACTTTGTTTTTTTTTTTTTTTTGGTTCTAATAAAACCCCATGTCATTCCAAGGATGTGTGTCAATTTTTACCTCTCTATCTACATTATTCCGTGGTTTATTAAGTTTTCAAATTTATACTTACTTTCTGATCACCCTGTATATGTTGAAGACTGTGATATCCCTCTCGCCCTGCAGTTGGTGCTGAGTTGACTTTCGCTTTTGTGGCATCCTGTGGCATCCATTGTCTGTCGTGAAGCAAAGTCCGCTGCCTGTTTCTGCACACTGGAACTGCGGCGACAGCCTCCCTCCTGCTCCATACTGCGTGGGAAGTGATTCACTGGATTACTGTCTGAAGTCGCTATCATTCGAAGTTCACTGCTCACTTTCCCTACGATTCCACTCTGTCTGTCACCGTCACCAAAATCTCTCAAAATTTTTCAAAATTATCCCCACAAAGAATGCCATGTGCAACACTCCCCTTGTGCTAACCACAAGGCATTGTCTGGTTGTAACAGTGAAATTGTATATGTGTTGGTTGTGGTGGGGGGATGGGCAAATCCACCACACTCACAAAAGTTCTCTAGAGGACTCTTAGCTGGTATCTCCTAAATGTGTACCTCTCATAGAAGATGATAGCACCACGTCGGGGCCTCGCTGATATGTTGTAGCACTGTTAAGTGAAAATTGTAGGAGAGTGGGGAGCCAATCAGCAGTAAGGAGTGCATCGTTTGTTTTAAAGGATGCCATGTTTTATTACAGTCTGTACATCTTGCCGCTATACCACATTCAATCAAAATTGTTTCTGATCTCTATGATTGCAGCCACACATACTTCTTGCTGATACAGTAATACAACAATGCCTAACCACGGTTTATAATAGGATGATTATCCTTGGTGATACTTTAAATAAAATATATTCTGCGTGGCTTCAATTAACTGCGGCCATAACATTCACGTTCGATGACTGAAAGTGTGATGATTATACAAAATTGTTAGTGTGAATTTAGAACACAGTAAATGCCGAGGCTACTTAAAAATTACACATGGCGGAATCATGGATGGACAACAACATCCTGGTTCACCTGATGAAGCTGATGAGAGGTTTAAGAAAAGAATGCATAACTGCAGCAGATAAACCGATTAGTAAAAGACAGTGACCGTTTCCGAAATTTTTGAATAGGAATTTCAGTATTTGAAAGAAATTTTAGATTTCGTCTCAAATATGCCAAATTATGAGAACTCCAAAACAGCATTGGGAAAAGTTTTTTCAAAATTGGCGATGGGTCTGTTCCTGGCGAAGGAGTCCTGGTGTTCGGTTGTGAAGAAGCGGAAGAAATCCTGTGTCAAAATGGAACTGTTCTTAAGGATGGAATTCTGATCGTTTTTCGAAACAGTTCAAACGACTGTACACAATACACGTTGACATCGGAAGTACAGGAAAAAAAAAGAAAGTATCACTTACTTTATTTTCTTTGCTCCCAGACAAAAGGCAAAATACGTATGAAAAAGTTTTTTCAGGATCTGAGCCGTGGCGGTTTCATTTCATTTTTCCATACCCTTCAATTGCTGGCGCCCCGCTAGGTGACATGCACTAGCATTAGCTTCCTGTGTGTTATCGCTGGCACCCATTTTAATTATTGCTAACCACAATTGGCCTGTCTGAATTTGATCCATTTGCTGGTCAATGCTTGCTCCGCACATGTAACGGTGGCTTCTTGCCATTATAAGTGCTACTTGATGTTTTGTCTTACCGTTACTTCCAGAATGAGATTTTCACTCTGCAGCAGAGTGTGCGCTGATATGAAACTTCCTGGCAGATTAAAACTGTGTGCCGCACCGAGACTCGAACTCGGGACCTTTGCCTTTCGCGGGCAAGTGCTCTACCATCTGAGCTACCCAAGTACGACTCACTATGCGCCCTCACAGCTTCAATTCTGCCAGTACCACGTTTCCTACTTTCCACACTTCACAGAAGCTCTCCTGCGAACCTTGCGAAACCAGCACTCCTGGAAGAAAGGATATTGCGAAGAAATGGCTTATCCTTTCTTCCAGGAGTGCTGGTTCTGCAAGGTTCGCAGAAGAGCTTCTGTGAAGTGTGGAAAGTAGGAGACGTGGTACTGGCAGAATTGAAGCTGTGAGGACGCATAGTGAGTCGTGCTTGGGTAGTTCAGATGGTAGAGCACTTGCCCTCGAAAGGGAAAGGTCCTGAGTTCGAGTCTCGGTCCGCCACACAGTTTTAATCTACTAGGAGGTTTTGCCGTTACTTGTTTGCGCCACAAGCTCTCTGCTTCCTTAAATCTGGTGGCTTTCAAATAGTGTTATTTTCCTGTGAGCCCTCAGGGCATTTGTCGTTACCCTAGTGTTTAACGAAATTGGATATTTAGTGCTGACGAGACTTTTATTACGCAATCATTTTACTGTTTTATATTATTAAGCAGTGTGTGCTCTCTGCAGTTTTGAGTTATGCTGCTGTTTGATTATAATGGCAGATTTGAAGTTTTATGCCATTAAGTTATTAAGGCGTGGGCGAATTACTTTTTTTTAACTTGTAATTTTCAGCTCATTTTTCACCTGAGTGGTGTTTGTTAACAGCTCTTAGTTTTACGAGTTCCAGATCCAGTTTGGGGTGGCGCTTGGCCATGGGGATCTGTTGCTGTTACGCACTGACATGATGTTTTTCTGGAGTGTTTGTGACTGCCCGACATTACCTTAGCGGAGCTGTTCGCGCTAGCAGCGTATTTCTTATATTTCTTATGTTTGTTTAGCCTATCTTCTTATTTACAAGCTTTTATTTTAATATTTTCTGCCAAATATTTTACGTCTCTCCAGAAATGGATAATATTATCCGATTTGCGGTTACCCTTCCGGTTTTCTAAATCAGATTGTGCTAATATTTGGGAACTTTGGGTTTATTTTCCCTAGTGATCAATGTTTGAAATGTTTATCAAATGATTTTGTCATCGCTTCAGTATTGTACTCATTCCATGCATGTAAAGGAAAACCTTGCCAGATTGTAACTGTTGGCACTTAACTTTCAAGGTTAATCTGTTCTGAAGACTAAATGATTGGAACTGTGATTTAGTAATCGCAGCTGCAGATGTTCCTTTCAACAGCTAGTCCGTTTAATATTGAAATTAATTTAAATTGATTTTTTAAAACTTTTTTTAAGTGACAGAAAGGTGTGGGAGGTCGGGATTGGTGAAGGTAGATGGAATTACTTTTAAATACGACTTTAGAGCGGGATAGCTTGGATACAGTGATCCTCGAGTGAAAAACCACTGGGTGATAGATTTACAAAACATTTATCAACATAATTAAGGCACATACATCGCTACTTAGAGCACCCAACAGGATTACTTATATAGTGATTCCTAATCACGATTTGATTTACTCAAATAAAAAAACGGTTAACATTACTGACTGGCGGCACTAAGCCACTTAGAAGGTTCTTAACAAAACTAGCAAAGTTTTTTAAATTTCTTTAATTGCTTCAGGGCACTAGCCACAACTATTTAAGAAAAGGTATTAACAACATACAATGACATCTTAACGTAACTCCAAAGGGTACAGCTTCAAATTTTGCGATGTGGCCACCCACTGTATTATCTTCAAACTATGGTAAAACAAACAGCCTTTAGTGCACACGACTAGATAATAAATATGCACTACAATGGTTGCACAATGCCAAACAGTATCCCCTTTAAAATTTATTATTTAACTGAGGAAAATCTGTGGTCTACGGAACATGTTCAGTAGCTCCTTGGGCAAAGCGTAGAAAGTTTCAAGACAATTTACTTACGAAAAATAAAATTTTTACTTCAAAATTACATGAAAACGGGCACTGATCCTTGGGAAATAACGACGTAAAATTTTAATCTCAAATTTAGCAAGTTTTCCAAAACGACCTGGGACGTAACCCTTTTAAAATTACAAGACATATGGCCAATACTGAACCAAGACAGACTACAACACATATTTTTAATACGGACTGTAAATAACTTTTAACTTTGGGCACTAGCCCCCCTTGAAATTTCCCCCGAAGCAGTCCAAATCTATGGCACAATGTGGTTTTTCAAACTCCGGCACCAGCCAGTTTGAACTACAGGTTAACAAGCCAGTTTTCCTTAAGCGCTATTACTTAAGTAACAAGAGTAAAGATGATTTCAGTTTGAGAACGACAGTCACATTCAGCAATACAACTACTGTCGGTTCCCTTACAATTTAACACTTAAACCGGTGCTTTGAGTTTTTGTCATTAAAGAGAATGAACATTCAGATTGAGCTCAACAATACGTTTAAGCAACACAACGTTTTGTTCCTTTTAAAATTTAACCACTTAAGTTTGAGTTTTACGTACTGGTTATCCAATACAATAACTTATAGCTACTGAAGAATACGTGATCACTTACAGTACCTTGAGCAGACAGCCACCTTTTCAGTACTCGGGAATCAAAGTATATTGCCCACTCCGTTACAAGCGATTTAGTAGCATAGAAAGCGGCCGTTCGCAAACATGAGCCATCAGCTGATAACGTTAAGCAAGCACCACACTCAGGACGTTTCGTTGCTTACATATAAACCATCCTGCTTCTACAACAGATAACAGAAAGAAACTTTAACCCACACCGGAGCATGAAAGACAGCACCCGCCACACTTCTCAAAGTAAAAGTAAACAAAATTTTCAACATGCAGTTAATGTTGCGGATTGAAGTAGAAAACAGTAACAACTCCAACACTCGTGGTGCACTCCCAGTGGAACACTGGTACCTCACTGGCCCGCTTTCGTCACTCTCCGGTACCTCAAAACAAATTAAGAATACCGACTGCCGAGGTGTGGGGGCATCCACCGCACATGATTCCATCAAACCTCCTTACAGGGAACCTCTTCCGTTTATGGCCCACAGCACACTGTTCAAGCGCAAGCGCAGCGGCAGAGGGCTTTTTCTACGCTCGGAACGAGTGCAGCCTGTGGCTTTTTCTGCATCGATATAACTACACGGCCGATTAACAGGTCCAATCGACACACACATATCATTAAGAGCCGTTAGTGGCTATTTGTTCTTAAAGTTTTAGGAGAGTAATTCTTTTCATTATTCCAAGGGCATATTGCTTTAATCAAGAAATGTCTTACCTTAATATATTACAGTTTTGTATTTATTCCCGATTTCTTGCTTGTGGCTTGGGGCCGTTGATCAGTGGCTTAAATAGATTATTTGTAAGAAAACAAAAGGAATTCCTTTTGATCATTCTTTGACATGGTTAATATTGTATTCCATCTATTAGTGTAATGGGTTCTGTAAATAAATGTGAACTGTCAAAGTAAAAATGAAGCAAATGTCGTGTGTCTGCCTTTCCATGTGGCCTTTTCCTTTCCCATCTTATGTGAGGGGACTCCACTGGTTACTTTATTTCTGGGTAAAGGTGCGGGAGAACTGTGTACACCTTTTACATCTTTTTTTCTTTGAAAATTGAGAGTTGTACATTCTTGTGCTAAAAATTATTTGAACTGTTTCAGAGAACCATATTGCTTTGTATTCCAGAAGTTGCTTGGACTTATCTTACCTCAAATTCGAGCACCTCAAATATGAACTTAGGGTGAGGAGTATCCCTGTTGATGGTGGTGTCGCAGAACTTGCAGCCAAACTGCGCACAGCATTGGATAATCCTCGTCACATTTCCCGTGTCACTGTTGGCGTGGTAGGTGCTGCTGTCTCTACTGCTTACGTAACTTTGGAGGAACTGTCTCGCAATATTCAATTTTTGGAAGGTAGTCAACCTACCCTAAAGGAAATCTGTAGATTGCCAGCCTGTTTATTCCATTGAAAAAGCCTCTTTGCTGATTTAAATTACCTCGAGCTTACTGATCAGCAGGAGACCGTTAAACAATAGTTCGGGTGAACGGATCAGTACTGGTGCTTTGACTTCAGGCAGTGAAGTCGGCAGTGTAGAAAAAAATGGAAATGAGCGAATGGCATCGTTGGCCAGGAGGCCACTAGGCGGGGAAGTTCGGCCGCCAGGTGAAAGTCTTATTACATTCGACACCACATTGGGTGACTTGTGCGCCGGTGATGAGGATGAACTGATGACGAGAACGACACCCAGTCCCCTAGCGGAGAAAATCTCCAACCCGGCTGGGAATCGAACCCGGGCCCGCTTGCATGGGAGGCGAGCACGTCACCACTCAGCTAAGCAAGCGGACGATAGTATGGAAGAAGGTAATTTAAACGTTAGCCAGTCAAAAGGTTTGAGGTACGTGGAGACTCAAGGCAGTGGTAGGTCGGTCTCTGATTCCATTGCCAAGCTGCCCAACCCGATTATGTGTTTGCTCAGTGGGGTTTCCAAGTTGTCTGTTGATCTGTTAAATAAAGTTCGAAAACTGTTGTGGTTTGCTTGTCCGCTTGTAGCTTGATGCCGATACTTTACAAGTTTCGCATTCTCTGTTACTTTCTTTGCTCCATCCTTTGTCAAAAGGACTGTCGAGCGATTTGTTGTCTGACGTACTTTGAAGTCAGGGTACCTTGCGCCAGCTCGGACCTCGGATAAAGTTACCACCACACTTTCGTAATGAACTAGAGAGTGTGTGCTATTGGCAGGTGCAAACACCTAATGAGGCATTAAGTCAAAATATTGAGCAGGTTTCTATGGTTGCTACCACTGTGAATACGGATGTACCAAACAAGATAGTATCTCGAATATTTTGGAAGGCATGAGAGCAGAGGATCGTTCGCGATTTGTGTTTGCCCACACCTGCTAGCTTTCTAGAGAAGAGTGAATTACTCATTTCAATTGAAGCACTTAAATTTGCAAATGAGCAATGGGAGCAGGGTAACGACTTTAAATCTGTTCCTTTCTTTTGCAAAGGGTAATTGTCGTCAGTCATCCTCTAATTCGCTAGTTGGTAAATGTTGTTTTCGGTTTGTGGGATTCTGGACTCTGGAAGTTCAGTTTTCTTGCTTGACTATCGTTGGTATCTCGAGTTTCACAGTTCGTGTAAGTTGCCTCTTATGCACCCCTCCTCCAAAAGATGTGTCGCCAATGGGCAAGAGCTGCGCCTGATGGGTGAGGTGCGGAGGAATTTATCCATCTTTCTTGGCCTGTTAAGCTCATCATAGTTAAAAATTTGTCTGTCACCTTGCTGCTTGGGTGCGATTTCATTCAACAGACAGGTCTGGTTCTAGACTTTGCTAGTAGCACCTTTTTTCTTTAAACTATGTCCAAATGAGAAAATTGCTGTAAAAGAATAGCTGAAATTATGGCATTGGAAGCATCAGTGTGAACTATGAACCTCTTCCGAAAATCCACAATTGCCACTAAGGAGGATTGGCGAGAGAAGTCTTGATAACTTCGAAAATAGATTGCCGCCTCTCTCCCCAAATAAAACTTAATCCTTTTTTACGAAAGTTGTTAAGTGGGGCATGATTTTGAGCAAAATTAGGGACGAACCTACTGAAGTAATAGGCCATATCGATGAATCTGGCCACCCCTTTCTTATTATTGGGAGGAGGCAACTTTCTTAAATCGGAAGTACGCTCTTGATCAATCCTAATAGCGTCCCTGTAAACCAGGTGACCCAAAAGAGAAATCTGTTGCCTAACGAGAGTAACTTTAGATAGTTTAACCGCAAATTCTGTCAAATAGAGCCTCATCAATACCTGCTCAAGATGAGAAAGATGTTCGTGGAATGAGCGACTATATACAACAACATCATCGAGGTAATTAGATATATAAACGAACTTCAGATCCTCTTAATCATGATCTAACAGTCGTGCAAGCACAGCTGCCCCAGTAGTCAATTCAAATGGTATCCAATTAATTTCATACAGGTTCAAAGCCATACAAAATGCAGTAATCTGTTTGGATTCCTCACTCTGTGGTATCTGGTAATAAGCCTGATTTAAATCAAATATCAAAAAATAACAAGCACCAGCAAACCAAGTAAAGTTGTTATGGAGATCAGACAAGGGAATTGACTCAAAAATTCCTTTCTCATTAAGGACTCTATAATCAACAACCGGCCTATAATCCTCACCCGCCCCTTAGGTACCAGGAATATGGGAGAAGCATACGGAGAAGTTGATGGTCTAATAACTCCATTCTGCAGCATATCGTCAATTTCCTGCCTAAATATTCTCACCTTAGGAGGCTAAAGAAGATAAGGAGCATGACGTACCGGAATATCATCGAGGAAATGGATTCGCTACTGTATTTTATCAGTTACACCCGATTCATTAACAGGTACGTCGGGAAACTGTTCTAAGATACCCCTAAACTGTCTACTCTCACCATCATCAAGGCGACCAAGTTCGAAGTCCGACTGAGCTGTACTTAAGAAATTAATATTACTAATGAGATCACAAGAACAAAGGGCAATTTTCTCATATGGACAAAATTTAAAGAAAAAAGATATTACTAGCGAAGTCAAGAAACAAACCTGTCCGTTAAATGAAATCACACCGAAGCAACAAGGCGACAGACAAATTTGTAACTATAATGTGCTTAACATGCCGCACCTCATCCATCAGACGCAGCTCTTGCCCGTTGGCGACACATCTCTTGGAGGAGGGGCGTGTAACAGGTTTAAGGCAACACTAGTGAGGACTATATAAATGATTGATTGGGCTGGAATAATATTACTGTTCTAACACCATTTTTCCAAAAAACAAAAATTAAGCTGAGCAAGTTATTCATGATTACAGTAAAGAACGAACAGCTGGTTTAAGACTACACAGGACAAGGATCCTGGGTGGCATAGACTGCATAACTAGTGGAGTGAGTCAAATACTCTGGCCCCAAAGATGTGGATAACGCAATCTGAATTGATCTGACGCTGAGCAGACTTTGATTGATCAAATCTAATGTAGTTTCACTACATAGGTGCAGGTGAGAGCAAGCGGTGAATGTGATCTGAACGCCCTGACAATGCCAGAGCGGCAGTACATTACCCTATTTGCTTCGTGCGGCGATGTAACTTGCAGCTGGCGACATGTGTGCAGCGAAGGTGAGACATGGAGGCGGCACCTGTGGATCGATCGCAGCCACGAAAGAAATGAAAAAAATCGCACGGTCTAGCAATCAGGCAGACCAAGGACCAATTTGCCTCACTTATACGACAGACCACACAAAGATACTAAACGTCAAGACTGGTAAACCAAAAACGAATAAGCGTGCCCTCGGCAGAATAAGTGTGCCCTCGGCAGACGAATAGTCCGAAACGTTTGGATTTGCACTGTCGGTACAATAAGAACTTCACCACAGGCTCTCCAGTCTAAACTATTCGCAAGTGAAGTCAGTCTCAGGACAGGTCCCGAGTATCAAGCACACATGCCAGAGCCTCGAGTAGAAGTGTTTCCAGACCAAAGTCCCGCATCCGATTGCTTCGCACCTCTCCAGAAAAAAAAATATATATCCATTTTCCCGCAAAGTGCACGAACGACTCCGCCTTCACGTCATCTTGAGTCAATCACAGGGATCTAGAGACGCTAAATTTCCCTTATCACAGGACAGCACAAACTCATGTCGAACCATGGCAAGAGTTATGAAACCTGCATCTCTGAAAAAAAAAAAGAAACCGCCAATTACTGGCTTTTTAAAGTTTACACAGAGAGAGAAGAGGCGATTTTCTCCGAAGTCATGTCACTTCCCACAGCAGCAAGTCAACAAAAATCTTTATCTAAATCACCTGTGCCTTGGAGCTTGTTAGTTGTAGCTATGGGGTGTAATAAAGATTCTATCACTAAACGTTTCTCAGACGTCAGCTTTTTCTTATAAACCGAGGCGGCCAGGGGAAGTGGTTCACATGCCTATTTGCACTTTCGGCGGACATGAAAACTTGTTAATTTTTATTACACGTGGCTCTGCACACAGTGCTCTCGACACTGATTACGTGCCTCTATTTGTTTTCATGATGTAGAAAATAATACACAAATTTATACAACTAAGGTAGTAAGACAAACAGGTTACACATGTGATTTCCTGGTTCATTGAGAATTTGAGAATGTATGTATTTGATGAGTAAGACCAAATGAGTGATAGAGCAAGGGTAAATCGATGAGCAGAGAACAGTTCATACTCCAGGACATTGTAAATGATTGGGGACATTAGACATCTCTGACCTCAGGATATGGTGTGAATGGTTATACTTCTTTGCTGGCTTGAGACATTCTGCCTCCACTGGTGCCACATGACAGACGCGTTAGCTGGCAGCGGCCGGCTGTCGCAGCGGTAGGTCCCCAAACCTGGTCCATTATAGCTGAGTCATTAAAGCAGAACAAACATAGCCCTCACAATCTAGACAGTTCTACTTAAACATACAAAAACACAAAAAGACATTACATAATGATATTACAGAAAGACATCCTATCGTTCCCTCCACAAGGGTCCCTGGGGAAACAAATCTTTACAATTGAAAAGTCACACGAATTGAGAACACGACACTTACGCACACGCAACAACCATGACTGGTAGGACTGAAGAACAGCAATTTGCGCCAGAGTGGAGTGGCCTCTCACTCAGCACATGATGTGGTGGCAGACATCTCTGACGTTCCCTGTCATCTCAGGCAGCATCTGGACAGCATCCAGCATTTTGGCCAGCTTCTGGACCGCACCTGGGCCCTTGGCGTCATCCTGGTAAGGTCGCAGTCAGCCGTCAGCGACTGGCGTGACAGCTTTGCAGCCGGCCGAAGTGGCCGTGCGGTTAAAGGCGCTGCAGTCTGGAACCGCAAGACCGCTACGGTCGCAGGTTCGAATCCTGCCTCGGGCATGGATGTTTGTGATGTCCTTAGGTTAGTTAGGTTTAACTAGTTCTAAGTTCTAGGGGACTAATGACCTCAGCAGTTGAGTCCCGTAGTGCTCAGAGCCATTTGAACCATTTTGACAGCTTTGCAGTTGATGTGCAACCTGCCGCCTGGTGTAGAAATCCATTCAGTGTTAGCAGGACGTGGGACAGCCGCGCTCTTCCTGTTCGCCTCTGCATCGGAACGCTTTCCTGCTGATGCGGGGCATAGGATTAGCTCGCCTTTTGTCGTCAGGACATGTCACTCTAAGCACCCCGCTGAGTCAGTGAGGCTCGGCGCGCGTGTCGACTGCGGTGCCATGCAACTCGCTTGTCCCTCGATTGGCGGCCTGGCGGCTCGTTGTCCGCTAGGGGGTTGTTGCCGGCATGTCATGACATCCCTCTGTCTGTGCTGGCTTGAGATATGCTGCCTCCACTGGTGCCGCGTGACGTAGATGCGTTAGCTGGCAGTGGCCGGCAGTCGCAGCGGTGGGTCCCCCACACCTGGTCCATTGTAGCTGAGTCATTAAAGCTGCCCACTCTGCTCACCTTTTGCTGGGTAGCATGGACCGTGACGTCCATGTTGGTTCTGGAGTCTGCACAATCCTCATGTGTGGTCAAGTGCCATATTCTCTCACAAATGTCGTTACATCGGTATAATCAATTTGCAGAAAAGAAAATAATGATGAGTACAATTTTTTTACTTGATATATTTATTTATTTATTTTATTACTAAGGACGCAAATCCAAAAACAAATTAATGACAGCAGGGCCCTGTTAACATTGTATGGACGTAAATTATGTGGTGTGAGGTATCTTTTTTGTGTGTGCACTTGTTTTTGTTAGTTTTTGGTTAGTTCTACTCCTATCATGCACCCCAATTTTACGCTGGCGCTACTTCTATACCTTCACCAAACGTGCCGACCTCTCCCAGTACCTAATACTAACTTATTGTACTACCCTCTACCTTTTCTGATACTAACAAAGCGAATTTTCATGCATTTTAGTCCTTATACACTCCTCTTTTATATTTCGATGCCGGCCGCGGTGGCCGAGCGGTTCTAGGCGTTTAAGTCTGGAACCGCGCGACTGCTACGGTCGCAGATTCGAATCCTGCCTCGGGCATGGATGTGTGTGATGTCCTTAGGTTAGTTAGGTTTAAGTAGTTCTAAGTTCTAGGGGACTGATGACCTGAGATGTTAAGTCCCATAGTGCTCAGAGCCATTTGAACAATTTTTTTTATATGTCCGGCGGTGTTGTCTGCTGACACTGAAGTGGTCAGGAAGTGCGTCTACTCTCTCAGGTGCTGGTGATTTGCCTGAAATCTTTTAAATGGCATTTTATGATTGTGTACACATAATTTTAGATAGGACAAGGATGCCTCCTGTCTCTTCTGTTAGGATCGCTGCTGCTGAAATGAAACACAAGCATACTGCATTACATATATACATACTCGTATATGTTTTCTAATATAAGGCTCATCCAAGGTCCATCATTTCGTTTCTCCTTCCTACCTCCAGGTCTGGGATTCGCCACTCTATCGTGACTTTCACTTGTCCGTGCTAATTCCCCATACACAATATTTCGCCAGCGGTGCTCACATGGCACTGGCAAAATTCCACATCGCTACATCACACGACAGGTGATGGCTCATAACACACAGAGTCTTAGCGTCG
Source organism: Schistocerca americana (assembly GCF_021461395.2). Taxonomy (NCBI): domain Eukaryota; kingdom Metazoa; phylum Arthropoda; class Insecta; order Orthoptera; family Acrididae; genus Schistocerca; species Schistocerca americana. The sequence continues at coordinate 1,178,180,204 of NC_060119.1, forward strand.
ACACGCGCCCAAAGCGTGGAGCGCTAACACCATACGAAACACATCCGAAAACCGAGATGCACATGCTCTACGGCACGATTTACTGTCTTGACACAACGAAAAACATAAAGTGACGCACATCTGTTCCTTGGGCAGTGTACAAGAAACCACGGAATGTAAACAAATACAATTTCAGAGGCCATGGTGATATTAGTGAAGGCTCTTCTACGAGTATGCTATGACAGAGTACGACGCTCAATTGCGGTCAACTTCCGACAGATCTCCTTGTTCCCCTGGGAGCGGAAATCGGACAACAATTGTGAGGTCCAAAGAAATAATAGCAGTACTCAGTTCTTTGGAGTACTCAGTATTGCAGTGTGCCTGGTTTGGTATGCAACAAAAAGTGTCAATTTTTAATGATATATAATTTGCAACGGAATTTTAATTCAATCTGCCATCTGCCAGGGAATGTTGACGTGAGAATGTCACAAATACGCATCTCATTTGACCACGTACAACAAGGACTCATGCTGAAAACTAATGGAAATGACAAACAAAATAACACTGAAATAGAACAAATGGAAAATTGCGGTAATCAACACAATATCAACATTAAATTACATCAAACAGTTCATCCATGGAGACTATTTACACACTGCACCTTCTCTTACAGTTGCAGTTCTCTGGCATCTTAGTACCCTAACAGATCAATATCGGTCATTCCGATAGTTTATGCGGCGTTGTATTGAGGTGAGTCAGCAGCGGCAGTGTATCAATTCCCGTTTGAATTTTCTCTTCATGACCCCTGAGACAGGTTAGGTGGCCTTAATTCCACATATTCCTTCCGTTGGTCATTCCATTGCCTTGACCGTTGTATGTCCTGCTATTGCTTTGCTGTTGGTCCCTAGGATCCTGTTGATCCTGGTTCGAGTTTTGTTGCTTTCTCAATTTTCCGTTTTGTCGGCGGTTTTTGTTGTTGTTATTACTATAATTCCCTCGTCTTCTTCTGTTTTCCCATAGAGGCTGGTTATTGCCATTGAAGTTTGAATTTTGGTTTCAATTCGATCGATGTTTTCCCCATTTCGTCCATCGTCATTCCTTTCTGGCGAATCTGGGCACTTATGGTCATTATTTCTACTTCTTTCCCGCGAGTTGTGAATTTCATTCACGTAATCGAGTTCGCACAGCGCACTCTTAAAAGCTTCGATTGAATCGCTGCATCTACCGCTGAGCAGTTGCTGGGAGTCTAACTTAAACGTGATTTAATGTAGCAGTGCCTTATAATTTCCTTGGGACTGTACGGTTGATACAAGAATCGGTTCTTCTTGACCAGAGATTCGAAGAATTTCACAGGACTGCGGAATCCTGACGCTTCTAAGTCCTTTCCTAACATGGTCTCCTGTTTTATCCTCTCCTGTGTGTCTTGCGCCCAATATGTGCTAAGGAATGCGTCCTTGGTTGGAGTGCCAACTCACCGCAACTCCGCGCATATGTTCTGCAATCGACTCCTCTAAGAAACCACAGATAAACTGGAGCTTGTACTTCAGTGGCCAAGATTCTGGTATCACCTGATCGCCGGCCGCAGTGGCCGAGCGGTTCTAGGCGCCACAGTCTGGAACCGCGCCGCCGCTACGGTCGCAGGTTCGAATCCTGCCTCGGGCATGGATGTGTGTGATGTCCTTAGGTTAGTTAGGTTTAAGTAGTTCTAAGTTCTAGGGAACTGATGACCTCACCAGTTAAGTCCCATAGTGCTCAGAGCCATTTGAACCATCACCTGATCGTACTGTGCCATACAGGTCTTTGGATGTAATGCGTTGTTTGCTTCCTTGTAGACCTGAAAATTCTGGATTTTCAAGAAAAGTTTATGGCCGAAAGCTTCGATGAATCCGCCGTACGAATTTTCCCTCTCGTCTGCAGCGCGTGACTCGCTGTATCCGTGCCCAAACGATTCTCGTGAACTTTTATGGTATCCCGTCGTGTTGTCAGATTCACGTAATAACGTTTCTGACCTCCGTAGACGTGTACAATTGTTTTCCCGCTCGGTCTCTGACATGCTGCGTGAACCTACGAAACGTGTTCTATATTATGCGTTTCGCCGCAGCAGGAGCATATTCCTGCTGTATTTGCCCATGTGCAGGGGATGTATCCTCATATAGCGGTTCGGAGAATAGCGAAATATTTTCTTCCCTGATGTGATGATCTCAATGGCGCTCTACCGGACGAGATTGTGGTTGCAATTGCGCGACCCGCTCGAGTGCCTGCCGAACGCCCTCAGCCAATTCGTTTTGTTGCGCGGCGACTCGGATTTGCTGATATTTAACTTTAGAGATTTCGGCCTGTTTGATTTCTATCTGTTCGTTTCGCTTCGCAGCCTCACTCATTTTTTCCTGCGTTTCTTGAACTACCTTTTTGCCTTGCTTTTGGAGAGTTGCAAGTGCCTTTTTTGTCTTACAAACCTCAGTTCTTGCCAGTTTTATTTGTTCTTTGGCTACTGATGCATCCTTTCGTGCTACTTGCGCTACCAATTGCGCTGTTTTGGCATCGCGATTCTCTTGGTCCGCGACCACACGCGTTTCTGCTGTCGTTTTCTTGAAATTATTTAGCTCTTTTTGGTTTCCTGCTATCTCTTTCTTGACTCCATTTATACGGTCTGTGACCGTTCTTATGACTAATTTGTATCTTTCCTTCTTTCGTCCTCTTCCTCCCGTCTCTTTTTCTCTGCGTCTCGCATGAATTGCATGAGAGCCTCAAACTGAGATCCACCGCTACCACCTCCAGGACCAGATGAACGAGATTCCATCATTCTGTGACGTTTCGTTCGTGATTCTGGTCCGCCAGTCTCACTGATGGTGAGTCTCGCACCAGCAGCGCCTACATTTCCTTCTGCTACGGTCTCCCGTTCACTTTCGCCACTTGCCTGAGACATGTCATCATACTCTGCAGGTTCTACGGTCGACATTTCTGCCCGGTCTGCAACCGCATTCCCCTGAGAATCCCCTATAATATCTGCCCGGTCACCACTAATCCATGGTTAACAAAACACAATTGCTTCCGCTACTCTGTAGCAAACGTGCCTTGCCTCCTGTAAGCATGCGCTCTAATTCTGACCCAAACGAATTTAAACATTACGCATTCCTATGCCACACAGATTCTACGCTAAATTACGCTCCCGTGAGCTACTGATTTCAAGTTCCTGACAACGAATTTAAATAACAGCACGCTTGTCTATGCTAACAAACAAAAATTTCAATCTGTCCTAACAAATCAGCACAACGCCGATCGCCGTCAGAAACAAACAATCAAGTGAAACATAAGTCACAACTACAACATGAAAATACACACATACAATAATTAAATATTAGTACTACGTCTAGGCGCCAGTAACGCGAATCTATTCTACCCAGTGCACCACATTAAACATGGGCAACAGAAACTTCTCTAGGCAATACTATCTACTACCTGACACTCACAGAAGGTGCCATCTATTCAAAATTCTGCGCAAGACACGTCAAAGTGAATGACTACGCTAGGCAACACGATCTGACAGTCACAGAAGGTGCCGTCAGTCCGAGATCCTGGCATGGGATGCCACAATGAAAGTTAACCCTAGTGGGGACTATATAAATGATTGATTGTGTTTGCATTATATTAGTGTTCTAACACTATTTTCCTAAGAAACAAAAATTATGCTAAATAAGTTATTGATTGAATACCGTAAAGAACTAACAGCTGGTTTAAAACTACACTGGACAAGAATCTGGGTGGCAGAGACTATATAACTAGTGGCGTGTGTCAAGTACTCTGGCTCTAAATATGTGGATAACGCAATCTGAATTGATCTGATGCTGAACAGACTTTGATTGATCAAATCAACTATAGTTTCTCCACATAGGAGCAGCTGAGAGCAAGTGGCGATTGGGATCCGTACGCTCTGACAATGCCAGAGCAGCAATACGTTTGCTTCATGTTTCATGCAGCGATGTAACTTGCAGCTGGTGAGATGTGTGCGGCGGGGGTGAGACGTGGAGGCTGCACCTGTGAATCGGTCGAGGTCACGAAAGGAATGCATAAATCTCACAGTCTAGTGATCAGGCAAACGAAATGCAATTTACTCACTACCAGAGCCCTAAAATCATGGTAGATTTCAGTGTGCGGCACATCTGTTCGCTGGTCGCACCAAGAACCAATTTGGCTTACTTATACAACAGAGCCTACAAGGATACCAAACGGTAAGACTGCAAAAACCAAAAACGAATAAGTTTGCCCTCGGCAAACGAGCAGTCGGAGATGTTTGAATTCACTCTGTCGGTACAGTAAGAACTTCCCCACAGGCTCTCTAGTCTAAACTACTCGCAAGTGAAGTCAGTCTCAGGCCAGGTCCCAAGTACCAACTACACATGTCAGAGCCTCGACTAGAAGTGCTTCCAGACCAAAGTCCCACACCCGAGTGCTTCATACCTCTCCAGTAAAAAATTCCGTTTTCCCGCAAAGTGCACATACGACTCTGCCTTCACACCATCTTGAACCAATCACAGGCCTCTAGAGGCGCTAAGTCTCCCCTCCCACGCGACAGCACAAACTCTTGTCGAACCAGGGCAAGAGTTACAAAACCCGCATCTCTGAAAAAAAAAGAAACCGCCAGTTACTGGCTTTTTAAAGTTTTTGCAGAGGGGGAAGAGACGATTTTTTTCCGAAGTCATGTCGCTTCCCACAGAAACAAGCAAACACATACAATCTTAAAGATCTTTTTCTAAATCGCCTGTGCCTTGGAGCTTGTTAGTCCTAACTATGAGATGTAATAAAGACTCTATCTCTAAACGTTTCTCAGACGTCGGATTTTTCTTATAAACCGAGGCAGCCAGGGGAAGTGGTTCACAGGCCTATTTGCACTTTTGGCAAACATGAAAACTTGTGAATTTTTATAAGGCGTGGCTCTGCACACAATGCCCAGTTTACAACTCCACTGTGTAGATGCGTTTCTTCAGACCATCGCCCTCAGCCCAGGCTACTTGCTGGCGCCACAGCAGGTATCGCGGCATTGTTCTCCTGGAGACCTGTCTTGGTGATGGGCTGCCCTGTACAGCTGTGGGGCTGTCCGACAACATTTACTAAGGGATGGGCTCACCACCAATTGCTTGCAACTGGCAGCATGCCGTTTCTTTGAGCTAAGAACCATAAAAATCCGCATGCTTTTAGCGCATTACCAGGCTCCATCAACGCCTGCTCAGGCCTTTAACTTTCTAGAGTCTTACTCAAGGTGCATCAGATTGTGATAAAATCTTTAATAACTTTCTGTATGTGGGACATAGGTGGTAGAGTAACTTGTCCTCTCTCAAAGGCAACTGAAACGAACTGTTAAATCGAGATTCCAACGGTAGTCAAGCAAGAAAACTGAACTTCCAGAGTCCAGAAGCCCACAAACAAAAACAAAATTTACCAACTTGCAAATTAGAGGGTGACTGACTTCATGCAGTGTGGTTAGAGAGGCCTTGTCACAGACTTCACAGCTCCTCCCACCAGAGATTCGATTCCTCTGTCAGGCGTGGGTATGAGTGTTGTTCTCAGTGTAATTTAGTATAAGTAGTGTGTAGGTCTAGGGATTGATGATATCAGCTGTTTGGTCCCTTACGAATATTCACACACACACACACACACACACACACACACACACACACACACAGATGACAATTATCCTTGGAAAAAAAAGAAATTTAAATTAATTTCTTTGTGCTGGACCGTGACAATGAAAGTTAAGTGCCAACAGTTACGATCCAGCAAGGTTTCCCTCTACACGCATCGAATGAATACAATGCTGAAGCGATGCTAAAATCATTAGAAAAACATTTCAAACATTAACCGCTGGAGAAAGTAAGCCGAAAGTTTCCAAACATTAGCAAACAATTACAGGCTGAACTATCTGATTCAGAAAATCTGAAGGTTAATCATAAATCGGATAATATAACCCATTTCAGTAGAGACATAAAATATTTGTCAGAAAATATTAACAGAGTCGCTTAGTCTTAAATCGCGTCTAGGGAGATAGAGGAGGAGGAGGAGGAGGAGAGAGAGAGAGAGAGAGAGAGAGAGAAAGCCCCCGAAGAGCGCGGCGCAGGCGGTTGACTGGAGTGTCACACAGTGTGGAGAGTGTGGAGCCGGGGGCAGCAGCAGTGCTTGGAGCAACGGACATGCGGTGCGGGTCGGCGCGACGTCTTTTCTGGGTCGCCGTTCACTCAGTAGGCAAAGGTCTGGCTCGCTTACGTTGTGCGCAACCAGTTCTTCAGCTGTCTCTGCCGCTCCGCAATCTGTTTGAACAGATGTCGTGTTTATGTTCACTGAGCCATCATGCACGCCTCATTATTTGCCTCTGCGATTCTATGACTACTGTACTTCCCTTCCTGCTCTGTGTGATTTTGGCGTAATTAGTTTTAATCAGCTGTCCAGCTTCCTCTCTCAAAAAATTTACCATGGTTAATGTTGCTACGGTTATGTAATGTGCCTAGCTGTCACGCATAGCTATATGAGTGGCCAAAGTTTTATCTACTTTTTTAAAAAAATTGTTTGTTTTTATATTTGTTATGCAAGAGAACCAGTTGTTCTAAGTTTTAAAGTTGGTTTTTTACATTGTTTTAGAAGCTGGTGGAGTCTCTAATGCCGGCCATGGTGGCCGAGCGGTTCTAGGCGCTACAGTCTGGAACGGCGCGACCGCTACAGTCGCAGGTTCGAATCCTGCCTCGGGCATGGATGTGTGTGATGTCCTTATGATGGTTACGTTTAAGTAGTTCTACGTTCTAGGGGACTGATTGTAAGGTGTCAGGCAAATCCAACACCTTCCATGAAAACCCTCACATGATAAGCAAATCCAGTAGTATGTCACATAGCTCCGAATAAATCGTGACATTAAATTAACCAAAGTAATACGAGTAACGAGTGAGCAAATGGAATACCACAGACTAACACAAGAATGCCTAAATGCATGTCATACCTTCCCACCCTGAGACAGACGCAGTTCCAAAGGGAGAAACGAGAACAGAAGCCGAGAGCAGAACCGTGTTAAGCTAGAAGGCCCTACGATAAGGGACGGACTGGACACCCACGTCGCCAGCTAACCACTAGGACCACCCCAGCTGCAAGTTTTAGCGTGAGACTTTTTCTCGTCTCTGTTACGTCAGGACCACCTCCCAGCCCATGTTAAAAGCTAGAGCCCTCCAGAAGAACAGTATAGATCTTACGATAACACAAAAAGGGCCACACCACCCGCAAGTTTTAGCGTGAGACTTTTTCGCGTCTCTGTTACGTTGCAAACTTTAAATACATTGCCCCACCACGAAAAGTATAGCATTTCCCATTGGATAGACAGAATTTTTGTAGGCGGAGCTTAACGTTAACATTGAGACCCTGATTGGTCAGATGAAAACACAGCCAGATACTTTTTTAAACCAACTTCGGTGAATTGTTGTAAGGAGAAGTTAAGAGAAAGTTACTTCCGAGACGGAGAGGTGAGCGGAGCTGTGCTGGCCGCCGCCCCCCTGACGAACACCGACAGGGTAATGAACGCACGCGATGCCGTATAACAGCGCATAAAGCTGCAGAAGTCTCATCTGTTACACCCCGTTTTTGCGTAATACTAGTGTCGATCGTCAATTTAAGCTCATGGTGTTCACATATGCCACCTGAAGTAAAAATCTGAAACGCGATGATTTTTCTGTTATATAGTAATTGAGAAGCCACATCAGCCACTGTAATTTACGACAAGTTAGATAACTAATTAAAGATAATTGAGGGTCGCTGTAGACCATTTTGATAGTTTTCTCTCTTGTGAAACTTAATTTAAACCTCGATTATAAATGTGATTTGGCATAGGTCATCCTTCGATCCATTGTAGAACTTGGAAACCCACTCAGGGAATATTCGTTCACATTTTTGTTGAATGCAATTGGTTTTTACCATCCTGTATTAAAACATTTCCTTTTATCAATAGTGCAATTTATAAACAATGTTTTGTGAGTAGAATAAAATTTCCAATGGTAAACTTAACTGCTTTTTCGACGTTATTTTACCAGCTAACTAAAAATAGGAAAGCCTTGAACCCCTTCCACTAAATTTAGTTAGTATTAAGATTCTTTTACAGGGAGTGCAGTGGAGCTGACGCTGAAATCATTAAGTATTTGGTTATATCATCGCTAGTCTCACTGAACTCTTCTGAATTCTTCATGTCATGTGTGGTCTGGCGTCTCCTTACCAGCAACAGGTCCCAGGTTCAAACTAGTCAATTCCCTAGAAAACACGCTCAGAGCGTCGTTGCGCGAAAGTGGTAGGGAGACACGATATAGAACAACAGACAACACGCAGAATGTTAGAGGCGCTACAGTCTGGAACGGCGCGACCGCTACAGTCGCAGGTTCGAATCCTGCCTCGGGCATGGATGTGTGTGATGTCCTTATGATAGTTACGTTTAAGTAGTTCTAAGTTCTAGGGGACTGATGACCACAGCAGTTGAGTCCCATAGTGTTCAGAGCCACTTGAACCATTTGAGTCTCTAATATTACTATTATCCGGTCCTTTTACGCATGCTGTGACCTGCGGCTAGTGTTAAGACTCTAAGGAGTTGCTTATTATACCGGGTGATCAAAAAGTCAGTATAAATTTGAAAACTGAATAAATCACGGAATAATGTAGATAGAGAGGTACAAATTGACACACATGCTTAGGATGACATGGGGTTTTATTAGAACCAAAAAAATACAAAAGTTAAAAAAATGTCCAACAGATGGCGCTTCATCTGATCAGAATAGCAATAATTAGCATAACAAAGTAAGACAAAGCAAAGATGAGGTTCTTTACAGGAAATGCTCAATATGTCCACCATCCTTCCTCAACATTAGCTGTAGTCGAGGAATAATGTTGTGAATAGCACTTTATAGCATGTCCGGAGTTATGGTGAGGTACTGGCGTCGAATGTTGTCTTTCAGCATCCCTAGAGATGTCGGTCGATCACGATACACTTGCGACTTCAGGTAACCCCAAAGCCATCTGGCGACCTGGGAGGCCAAGCATGACGAAAGTGACGGGTGAGCACACGATCATTACCAAACGACGCGCGCAAGAGATCTTTCACGCGTCTAGCAATATGGGGTGGAGCGCCATTTCTGCATAAACATCGTACGTTCCAGCAGATGTTTATCAACCAGGCTGGGGATGATGCGATTCTGTAACATATCGCCGTACCTCTCACCCGTCACGGTAGCAGTTTTGCTGTCCAGCGCCATCTGTCGGACATTTTGTGAACTTTGTTTTTTTGTGGTTCTAATAAAACCCCATGTCATTCCAAGCATGTGTGTCAATTTTTACCTATCTACATTATTCCGTGGTTTATTAAGTTTTCAAATTTATACTGACATTTTGACCACCCGGTATTTCTTCCTGGAAGAAATTACAGCTCTCTTTCTGTAGTGCTGTTAGCGAAGCATATTTCCTGGTGGCATCAACTCATTGGAAAAGCTCTTTAAGTGCAATCACGGTTAAAACATTACGTGTAGTGTAATCCAGTCAGACACTTACCTTTCTTGCTTGTTAACAGCACTTACAAAGTTGCTGGGAGTGTGTTCAATGTCGGCTGTTTGTTGCTGCGAGGGCCTGGCTTACGTGCGGCCATGTGCATGGCTCTGGAGCATTTCCTAGCACAGCCTGCTCTTTGCAGTCGCGCTTCTTGGCTGCCTGTGCCCAAGTTCAGTGTGCGTGTGTGAATTCCTAAGGGACCAAGCTGCTGAGGTCATCGGTCCCTAGACTGACATACAACTTAAACTAACTTGTGCTAAGAACAAGACACACAGCCATGCTCGAGGGAGGACTCGATCCTACGGCGGGAGGGGCCGCGCATTCCGTGACATGGCACCTCAAACCACGCGTCCACTTCACGCGACCCCAAGTTCAGTATCTTATTTTATCTGATTTGCAATGTAAAAGAAATTTTGTCGTCGCCCAACAGCCTTCGATTAATTGCTTCGCACAGAAAATTTTCTCTTTAATGCTTAGAACATGTATTCTTGTTCTGAATTTTATTGTAATTTTTTTGTGTAAACCTGTAGGGTAATCTTTACGTTACGCTTGTTAATATTTATCCTTTGACGGTCCGCCTAATGTCTTGAAATCGAATTCGTTTAAAGAAATTTATCTAGAACTGTTTTAATTGGCTGCTTTGTTTAAAACGGTTTAATTTAAAATTTTTAAAGAGGTCAGTATTGTTATGTTCTTATTTCTTGAATTTGTTTGAGGTTGTTATTGTAATTTAATGGTTGTCTTACTCACCATTTTGAACGCCTGTGATAGCAAATTAACTTCAATTTTTCTACATGTCTTTCAAAGGGACCTGTTCAAGAATAAATGATGTTAGTTAAAGGGACCTAGTCCTTCCATGTCATTTCCACGATCCTGGTAATTCCCGATTTAACAAATTTTTGGCGAGCAGCTGTCAGTCGGCTCTGTGACCTGGTGCCCTCTGAATCTTATGTTTTGATCATCGGAGTGGCGTTGTGCGGCTCGAGCATAATAGGGCAGAGTTAACGGCTGGTGGCCGTGGCCATATCGTTCACCCACAGCTTTCCCAGTTGCGATTTCTACGTGATTTGTTTGAGTTATTAGTTTGAAGGGACTGTATTACAATAGTGTGCGAGTTTATTGATTCAAATGCATATACCCTGTTACTGAATGTACTCAATTCCTTTATATTGAGTTCGATTGGTTTGTGTAATTGGTTTGTGATTGGTTTGTATAACATTAATTGTTCGTCGTTGCCATAGCTGGTGGTCGTCTTGTGCAGGCCCTTTCTTGTGGTTCAAATGGCTCTGAGCACTATGGGACTCAACATCTGAGGTCATCAGTCCCCTAGAACTTAGAACTACTTAAACCTAACCTTAAACCTAACTAACCTAAGGACAGCACACACATCCATGCCCGAGACAGGATTCGAACCTGCGACCGTAGCAGTCGTACGGTTCCGGACTGAAGGGCCTAGAACCGCTCGGCCACCGTACCGGCCCCGTTCTTGTGGCCGAAATTGTAAGCGGCGTGCAGATTGATTTTGTTCCATTGTTTCTGTTACCGGGAACCGTTCTTACCGTTCTTTTTCCGAGTACTCACTATTGGCCTAGAGAAAGAAGCCTTAAGTGAAAAGAGGCGCTACTGCATGTGCACCTGCCAAGACTGGAATTTTGTGGAAACATGAGGACAGCAGGTGCCACAAACTAACTACGGACCTTGTGTGGTGGGTCATGTGCAGCATCTACGGGCGTGGCACAAGTTCAGTGTTGTCTGAATTGATGGGAAATGTTTTCACGGAGTGCGCCCCACGTCAAATGTTCCAGGTTATAATGTCGTACTGCTGTTATTCTGTTTGTCTTGCTTGAGTCTGTAGCAACTTGTTGGTTGTTCATTTTCCCTGTCTGAGCTGATGCCTACAGGTGTTTTATAGTGATGTTTAACATTGTGTGGAAACGTGATTCCAGAAACTATACATATGCACTGATCACGCAAGACCTTATTGTATTTGGCGTGCTTGTTGACATTTATTTTCAGGCGCCACAGGCGCGATAAAATCCAAAGGTTTGCTCGTTAGCGGTAGTGCTTGTGAAATCTTCTGGAGGAAAATGACAGGAAGTGAATTTGAGGTTCTATAACATCAAATGTGAATATAAAACTAATGATTTTGTAAACTGTGATAAAGCAAACCCCCTTGCGACCTTTTTATACTGGTGGTCAATCTCGTATTTGGCTCTGAGCACTATGGGACTTAACATCTGTGGTCATCAGTCCCCTAGAACTTAGAATCCCCTAGAACTTAGAACTACTTAAACTTAACTAACGTAAGGACATCACACACATCCACGCCCGAGGCATGATTCGAACCTGCGACCGTAGCGGTCGCGCGGTTCCAGATCGAAGCGCCTAGAACCGCACGGCCACACCGGCCGGCAGTCTCGTATTTAATTTAATTACAAGCGCTAGTATAAGAATTTTCCTTGCACTGCAGTAGAACTTCCCCATAATTCTTATTTTAGATGTGGCGTGCGGCCGGCCGCGGTGGCCGTGCGGTTCTGGCGCTGCAGTCCGGAACCGCGGGACTGCTACGGTCGCAGGATCGAATCCTGCCTCGGGCATGGGTGTGTGTGATGTCCTTAGGTTAGTTAGGTTTAAGTAGTTCTAAGTTCTAGGGGACTTATGAAATAAGATGTTGAGTCCCATAGCGCTCAGAGCCATTTGAACCATTTTTATTTATTTATTTATTTTATTTTTTATTTATTTATTTATTTTTTTTTTTTTTTTTTTTTTTTTTTTTTTGTGGTGTGCGAAGGTCCTTTAGGCTAGTATACTTATTAGTTATCTAGCATAACTGAAACGTATGAAAACCTGAGGGCTGTTATGCAGGCCTGCTTTAGAATAAATCTATTTTTAAGGTGGACTAAACTTTTTAATTTGCACTCTGTGAGATATGAATTGCTTTGGCAGCTGATGCTTTGGCGTGTGGAGAAATAGCACCTAACGCCGCAGAACTAACGCTAGGCGCAAACTGAGACTGATGTAGCCCGTTTGGAGCGGCGCAGCGCGCATATTTGTTACTTCACAGGTTAAAAAACGAATGTGCAAATTGTGACGCGACGCGACTGGGACGCGACACGCGCCTGCGCCAGGTCGCGCGGCGTTGTGGTTGTGGCACAGTTTCTCGCGCCGCGCGCTCACGGGTACTGCGGGGAGGGGTGAGGCGGGGAGCGCGAAGGCAGTCCTGCCGTATGCTCACTTCGGCATGGCGCATATGGGCAGTGGAAATATTCCCCATCCGAAAAGTAAGGCCTTACTGTATACTGAATTTTATTGTCACTGTGTAGTGTTTCGTTTTTCGCCATTTAAGCGCTCCATTTTTTTCCGATAGTACCTAATAGTTTTCAGTTACACATACTTGTACTGTTCTTTTGTTTTGTTTATTCTTTTGTCAAGAACAATACACAGTTCAACAACTGGAGAGCCATTAGCCACTTGGATATCTTCTGCCTTTACAATGCTTTCAGATCGTAAGAAGGGTCAGACGATTCATCGTGAGGGTAGTGGAAAAGGACGAAAGGAATATTATAAAATCACGTGATCTAGAAGCTAGGCAGGAAAGTAAAACAAGGTTTGCTGCCTGTTATGCTGACGTATCAGTACGATCTGTTGCAAAAAAGTCGAAAAAGCGCCGCGCATGGTAGCCGCTCGGTCTAGGCGGCTTGTCATGGTCCGTGCGGCTCCCCCCCCCCCCCTCCCCCTCGGAGGTTCCAGTCCTCACTGGGGCATGGGTGTGTGTGTTGTCCTTAGAGTAAGTTAGTTTAAGTTACATTACGTAGTGTGTAAGCTTAGGGACCGATGACCTCATCAGTTTGGTCCCATAAGACCTTACCACAAATTTTCGAAAAGACGTAATTTCCACAGATATGACCCCTGTGTGCTTCTGGTAAAAAGCGTCCAAGATATGAAGCACGTAAGTTTCACATGGCTGTAATAAGACACATTATACTATGTACATATGGATATCACATTTACACTGCAAGCTGGAAACAGTCGAAAAGGCCTCACAAATAACAATGTTTTAATTGGCTCGCCGAGACGAGACAAAGCATTTCAACGGCTGCATACATATTATCAGCATTAATAAACTAATTATACAACAGGCTACACAAATGAAGCAGGATGGTCGGTATTATTATAAAAATACGAGTATCCTGAAAGAGTGCGGTGATTAGATACATTTAATTTGTTGAACTGTATTGCTGACAAAGGCAGATCTACTTTCATGACAATGCTTTTCGAACGACGTGAACTCCCACTCACAAGGCACAAATGGCTAGCTTCCTCATCCTGCAGCGCGCCTTATCCTCCGCTGCTGACAATGCACTGACCATTGTGTTGTGCGACATATCAGTTGTTCATTTTTCTCACAAGGGAACCTCCCCATCGCACCCCCCTCAGATTTAGATATAAGTTGGCACAGTGGATAGGCCTTGAAAAACCGAACACAGATCAATCGAGAAAACAGGAAGAAGTTGTGTGGAACTACGAAAAAAATAAGCAAAATATACAAACTGAGTAGTCCGTGCTTAAGATAGGCAACGTTAAGGATATCACTAGCTCAGTAGGGCTGTGGACTTGTGGTTAGCGTGAACAGCTGTGAAACGAAAGGTCCTTGGTTCAAATCTTCCATCGACTGAAAATTTTAATTTTTTATTTTCAGATAATTATCAAAGTTCAGGCACACACACACAATGAACTTCGCTCTCCAAAGTCCCAGGACATGTTCAGATTTGCTTGGACATATGCAGGATTTGACGGTGTACACACGGAAAAATTTGAAAACGGGGAAAACTGTGCGACTGTGAAACTGTTACATTCATTTGTTGCAGTTTATGAGACAAACTCTTGTGATTTCATCACTTTTTTGGGAGTGATTATCACATCCACAAGAAAACCTAAATCGGGCCAGGTATAAGAATCTTTTTACCCATTCGCCAAGTTTACAAGTCAGGTGGGTCGACAACATATTCCTGTCATGTGTCGTACAGAATATATCAGACGTGTTTTCCTGTGGAGGAATCGGTTGACCTATGACCTTGCGATCAAATGTTTTCGGTTCCCATTGGAGAGGCACGTCCTTTCGTCTACTAATCGCACGGTTTTGCCGTGCGGTCGCAAAATACATACACTAAACTTATTACAGTGAACAGAGACGTCAATGAACGAACGGACAGATCATAACTTTGCGAAAATAAAGAAAGTAAACTTTTCACTCGAGGGAAGACTTGAACCAAGGACCTCTCGTTCCCCAGCTGCTCACGCTAACCACGAGACCACGGCGCTCGTGAGCTAACTTTATCCTTGCTGTTGCATATCTTTGGCATGGACTACTCAGTTTGCATATTTTACTTATTTTTTTCCTGTTTTCTCGATTGATCTGTGTTCAGATTTTCAAGGCCTATCCACTGTGCCAACTTATAACTAAATCTGAGAGGGGTGCGATGGGGAGGTTCCCTTGTCAGTAACAACTATTTTATTCGCGAATGACACGTCGTCAGTTTGGCAAGCCGTAGGTGAGTAACCGGCACATGGCATCTGCCTACCACTCTGCCTGAAGGGAACGCACGTCATTATTTTAATACTGCTCAGATCAAGAGAAGGAATAAAATCCTTTGGTAAGTTTATACGTTCCAGCCGTTCAGTATTAAAAATGCGATGGGTTACGGGGATTCAACGAAAATTGCAACATAATTGGCAATTAATTTTTGTGTGAATTTTTAACCTTTTCTCACTCGGAGAAGCATCACCATTTATGAGTAACGGCCACATTTCTCTTGTTGACAGGTTTAATTGCACTTCCTTTGCCAAAACACGGTGTAATTTGCACAAATGCATGTCACAGCAGCTATTGCGACAGATTTCTGAAACAAAGTGCCTCATTAAACAAGTAATTGTCAATCAGAGATCACAGCAGCTTACTAAAGACGTTATAGTGTCGGTTTGCATTAGCGTAAAAGAAGAAATTTCATGTTTATTTACATACTAGGAAACTCTTGTTTCACTAGCTGTCGATAACTCTTAAGAATTTCAATCACTGGAGAGAAAAAAATAAAAAAAGCAAGTATAGCTACTGATATATCGCCATAGATAAGAACGTTCCATGTGTTTACGAAATGGCCACATACTCTCCTCCTTGTGTGCTGTCATTCGTCAAACTCTCGTTTCGATGCCTCGATACGTTTAGGAGATATCAGGGATGTGAATATTACATTCTCGCGGGCGTGAGATCGGGAGTGGGCGCGCTGCGCAAGATCCATTTTCTCGAGATCGAAAGCAGATGCAGGCCTCCTCCCAAGTCTAAAGAAAAATTCAACATGTTAGCTAAATTTCATAAGCAGCAAGATATGGTGTAATACCCACCAAACGCAAAACCATAGCGACCCCTATTTATCTTTGCAAACTTTTTGAATTTTGCGTAGCATCTTACATAAATGAATGTACCAAAAAGGTATGACCATTAGCGAGGTGATAGGCACTTCGCCACGAAGCTGACATATAACGCTACAATCAAGTTACGCTACTAGCAAGTTAGTCCGCAAATCGTGGTCCAGTGGCTAGCGTTGCTGCCTCTGGATCACGGGGTCCCGGGTTCGATTCCCGGGCGGGTTGGGGGTTTTCTCTGCCCGGTGACTGGGTGTTTGTGTTGTCCTCGTGCTAACATCATCATCATCATCATCATCATCATTCGTGTCAGTGGCTAGATTGGACTGAGTTAAAATTAGGACTTTGTTCGGGCGCTGATGACAGTGCAGTTGAGCACCTCACAAACCAAACGTCATCATCTACAAGCAAGTTAAAAATGAAATGTTTTTACTGAATAGTTTATGTAAAATCGTTTGAGAAAGATTACAGTGTGCGCGCGCTTCGTTTCTGTCAGCGCAGAGCGCCGCCAACCGGCGCATGCAAAGTATGTGCACGCGTCTCAATATGCGTTGGACCCACGCGGCACGTGCGGAACGTGTTCAATATTAACTGCTTGTTCTATGTGGTATAAATTATTAGGGGAAGTGATGGTAATATGGGACACTTTCTTGTGTAATTCAAAATGCTGAATTTAAAATGTGTCTATTTCCTCAAAAATGTCACTTGTGTTAGTTTTTTATATCTATTACAGAGGATGAATAATAATTTTGATGAAAAATGAACATAATAAATAATTAAAATAGATTTTTTAACTTGCTGTAAATTATGAGCATTTCGAAGTGGGGTGGTAATATGAAACAGATTTAAAATAAATAATAAAATATGCACTCCCAGTTTAGATTTTTATTAATGAAATTATAAAATGGTATTTCGACCTCACATGGAAAAAATCACAAATAATAATGTAAATCTGTAGTAAAATAGTTCTTATGAGCTATAGATAACAATTCTGGTTCACAATTTAAAGTTCGTCACGAACAAAATTAGCAGATAAACACTTGAGTCTCTCATCCACTGCACAACATATGAGCCCATTCCTGACACATGCCACATTGAACCCAAAGTTCTCCAGGTTTTGACTTTTTAAATGCCTCACCAAAAAACAAACAGTCTGGATCATTGTTTCCAGGAACGTCTTTCTCAAGCGATTTATCAGGTTTGAACTACCAGAAGACAGTTCTATTTCCTCTTCTTCGCAACAACTTTCGTCCTTACTTCTTTTTGTAGTTGAGAACAGTGTCCGTTTACCGGTGTCAACAGTCTTTGCCCTTGTAGGTCTGTCTGACATTTTGGCGGTTCCTGGTTGATCTATAGGACTACAAAAGGAAGATACCTGAATTGATGCCTTTTTCTTCTGTAGACTCAGTTCAGTATTTTGTTTCTTGTCTATGAAACACTTCAAAGCGTTTTTATAGGGTGAACCGGTTAGGATAATAGCCGAAAGTGCTTTCCGACCTCTGTTTGATGTCTTCTTTTTTGAACTTGGGACTGGAGAGATGTGTTGCGGCTTTACATAGCCTACAGATGTTGATGGAGCCGCTGTCTGCTCATCCCTTCCCCCCCCCCCCCCCCCATCGCCTTGCTTCGAATCACCTCCGTCGTCTCCATCGTCACAAAGTGCTTCACCACTGTCATCAACCTTTTCTGCTTCATGTTCAGCTGCAATGAAATCTGCTGCTGTAAAAATACCTCTGTTTAGTGGATAAATGCCGATACGATACATTTGAATCCATTGACTGCTACTGCACCACTTTGGACTCTGAGGTACGTCTTTCCAAACTTCTCCGCAATATCGTAGGTGTCTATACCGCCTGTTCTTAGTGCCTGCCTAATCTCTTCACTGTATTATGTTTTTAGGGGGCCCATGAAAGTCCTGTCAAGGGGCTGTAGTCTCTTTGTAGTATGAGGTGGCAAACAGAGAATCGTCACATGATTATCTTTTGCTTTTATTGTTACATCGTCCGCGCCGATGGCTGAGTGGTCAGCGTGACGGATTGCCGTCCTCCAGGCCCGGGTTCGATTTCCGTCTGGGTCGGGGATTTTCTCCGCTCAGGGACTGGGTGTTGTGTTGTCTTCATCATCATTTTATCCCCATACGGGATACCAAGGCGGCTTGACTTGCCCTGTAAGGGGCCTCCCGGCCAATGACGCCAAACACTCATTTCATTTCATTGTGACATCTATATTCCTGGTGTGAGAATAATGTCCATCCAGTATGAGCAAGACTGGGGATTCGGCTGTAGGTTTCGTATGTTCAACGCAGTGAGTCAGCCATTCAGTGAATAGATAGAACTGTACCTAGCCTAACGGATGACATTTTCCAATAGCTCCAGGAGGTGCACCTTTCATTAATCTGTCTGCCCAATTGCTGGGTGGAAAAATCATCATCAGAGGCACAAAGTTGCCACCTGCGCGCATGCATGCAATGACCGTCACCAGACTTCCCCTCTCTGCAGCAGTGAGGGCTCCTACCTGTTCTCTTCCCTTCATGCAAACTACATGTGGAATTCTTGTTTGCACTACTCTAAGTCCAGACTCGTCAACATTGAACATCCGGCCAGGAGGATAGCGATGTTTAGTGTATTCGGCTTCCGTAAGATCAAAAACTTTCATGACACTCTCTCAGTTAAAGCCAGTGGCTCGAGCAAGTGATGTTCCTTGAAGCTTTCGTACTGAAAACTGATTCTTGTGTCTGTTCATGAAGTGATCGAACCATGCCCTTCCAGCCATATCGTCAGTGAACGGATTGCTGATTCCATTTCTTACTGCTACCTGGTATGCCATTCGCCTCACGTCATTTCTTTTCCATCAATAGGCAAGACTCAACAAGGTCCTTTTCAGTTCCTTGGGGAAGAATAGGTTTTCTACCCAATTTTTCATGTGAGTATTTAAATCTATATCCTTTGTAGCCACATTTCTAAAGAGAGTAGCTTTCGGCATATTGAAACATCTTGCTGCTTCATTTAGAGTTTTAGTTTTATCCCTAACAGCCATTATACATATCTTCAGGGCGCCATTTCTGTCTCATTCCCCTTTTTTCAGGCCATAACCTGCTTCTTGGCATGGCGACACCTACAAAACAAAAACGGGGTTGTAATACGGAACAGCCTGTTTCATATTTCCACTCAAAGCGATATTCGAAACTATCCAAACAGACTACACTTTCGATAAACGATTTCAGGTACGAGGGCTATCTACAAAGTACATTACGTTTTGGAATTAAAAATAAATAAAGTATTGGAAATTTTTTTATTATATACAGATGAAAGCCACACTTAAATACTACTTTTCTACATAGTTGCCATTTAAATTAAGGCACTTATCGTAGCGATGGACGAGCTTGGAAGTTCCTTCGTCGTGAAATTCGGCCGCCTCCGCTTTCAACCACGTGGTTAATCAGTAGCCGGGTAGAAATACGATTTTTGTGGATTTCCTGGAAAGAGGCACTACAGTAAACTCTCAAAGGTATTGCCAAACTCTGCATAACCTCAGAAGAGCAATATAAAACAAGCGCAGGGGAAAGTTGGGCTCAAAGATCTTGCTGATTCACGACAACGCCCGGGCCCACACGGCAAATGCCACTCGTGAAGTTCTCGAATCTTTTAAGTGGGAGTTGTTTCCTCATCCGCCGTACAGTCCCGACCTGGCACCGAGCGACTTCCACTTATTCCCAACAGTGAAGAAGTGGTTGGCTATGCAGCGTTTTGATGACGACGCACAGCTTCAAGAAGAGGTAACCACGTGGTTGAAGGCGCAGGCGGTCGAATTTTACGACGAAGCTGCCTTAATTTAAATGGCAACTATGTAGAAAAGTAGTATTGAAGTGTGACTTTCATCTGTATATAATAAAATAAATTTCCCATACTTTATTTATTTTTAATTCCAAAACGTAATGTACTTTGTGGATAGCCCTCGTAACTAAAATTATCATTTGTAGGTTTAATTCCATTACTAAATCGTAATGTAGAAACAGTATGTTAACTTCTAAATAAAGGTAGCAGGAAAAATATTTGAATCTTACGATGCAAAAACTTTTGGAGGTTGGAAAACAATGTGCGTCTCCTCAGGGCTACAAACAATGAGATACTAACCTCTGCTGCCTCTAGTGGCGGAAACAAAACATTGCACTTGTGATAACTGAAACTGACGCCAGATGACATTACTAGTCTTCAAATACTACGGTGTTTCATATTACATCCCTGTTTCATATTACCACCACTTCCCCTAGTGTACGGCGGAAGCCTTTTGAAAATTAAACAGTGACATTTATTATCAAAATTTGAATATGTACTGCTAAATCTTTAAGGTTTAATCTTGTGAGTAATGGCAACAATGGAGCCAGTTTTGAAATTTACTTTTTTTAAAAAGAGAATCGGTGGACTTCACAGAGTGTTTTAAATTATTTTACTTCTTCTATGCTATACAATTCTGTTAATATTGTATAATGAAAGTTTAATCTTTCGAATTTGATAGCATTTGGAGTCTATTTTGAAAATTTTTTTATTAAATGAGAACTTCTAGATTTTAGAAAGTTTTTAAGGCTGTACTACATTCATGAAACTCTGAAGGTAATTTCCTTCTAAACGTCATTGATATAAAATTATCGTGTCATGCCGTACTCATCTCATACACCGTGTTGTCTGCCGTGTGTAAGAGGTTGGTGACGTTGTGAGTGCTTCTTACACTGATTTCAGTTTCAGGTCTGTGGCCATTTACTGGGGTTCGGTGGTGCCCAACATCGCCTTCGAAGCTGGTGGTACCGCAGCAACAACGGAATCTCCACTGTAGCCTGAATAATTAGTGAGCCTACAGCAGATAAGTATTTCAGTAAATGATATTGAGCTCAGCTTAGGTTAGTTAATAAAAGCCCATCCTGTTGCTCCTAACCACTATAGTTTCGGTTCTGATTTAAGAATGCCTATGTACTCCTGCATGTGCGTATCTAGTTCCTACAAGGAGACGGCACGACCGTGGGGTTGGGGATTTCTCCGAAATTTTGTGTGGAGAAAGAGGACCCCTAACACCTCACATGGTTAAAATATTAGGACGCACTACCAGGAAAATCCCGGGAAAAATCAATCCAAAGTTTCTTAGGTGCCTTATGAGTATATAATATTTGTCTCTTGCCGAGTCGCCGTCCGGAGTATCGGAGTAGATGGTTAAGACTCTTACGCCAGAGGTCTTGGGTTCGTTCCTCCTCTGGCACTTACTTTTTTTTTCTTCTGTTTCATTTTCTTTTGTTATTCCACCAATTGTTCAGAAAGTTTCCCCAAACCTACATTATCTTTATCAAATTAGTTACATTATTGAATAAAAATTATTTTCTTTTTGTTCAACAACACAATTCATGGCGGTGGGTTTTCCATTTTTCATTGTAAAGTATATGAGGAGAAACATTGGGTTTTTAATCAGAATAACAAAGTCGATTGGGAAATATTCAATTTTTATACATATAATAAATTGTAAACAAGAACATAGCATCGCGAGAGATTTCTTCCGAAGATGTCGATGCAATTAAATTATTTTCCATCAACAGCTTTTCATAATACACCACTGCGTCCTTCAATCGTAATTTTGATAGATCTCTATGAATGGATTCTTCAGGAATTTCTTCTCTTATTCCAGACGAGCCAGCAACTTCTTCAGTCGTCATGTTTAACCTCGGATCGAAATAACACGTTGAAATTTGGAACAGGCACGTCTGTTCACGACGAAATCAAAAAACAAACTGCCATTTACTTATCACGGCTTGCGCACAGTCCTATGTTCAGATGACCGTTATAATCCCAAGGGGACCCTTACAAAGCCCCTTTAAACCTTGAAACCCCATAAAGCAAACAGAACAACGAGCACGTATATTTTCAGTGAATGAAAAACTTTACGTTCTTGAGCTAAAATAATGTTTTAAAAATAATTTAGGTTTGAGAAACGTTTTGAATAATTGGTGGAATAACAAAAGAAAATGAAACAGAAGGGAGAAAAAAGTGCCGGAGGAGGAATCGAACCCGAGACATCTGGACTCTTACGTCCGAACCCTAACCATCTACTCCGGACAGCGGCTCGGCAATGGACTAACGCTGTATACTCACAAGGCACTTAAAAAACTTTGGATCGATTTTTCACGGAATTTTCCGGGTGGTGCGTCCTAATACTTTAACCACTTTAGGTGTTAGGGGTCCTCTTTCACCACACAAAATTTCGTAGAAATCCCCGACCCCTCGGTCGTGCCGTCTCCTTGTTAACCTAGATAAAGTGTGAATGGATACTGTCATGAAAGAGCCACCTCCAATGTTGCAACTTTCCTGTGAGTCTTTAAACCCACAGATAAAATATCTGTGTCGGAAACATCACGCTGACGCCACAAATCGCAAAGCCCACGGTCGGAAAGCGCACGACATCGACTAACACACGGACACTGCCCGGAAATGACATGTTACGAACTACACTACTGGCCATTAAAATTGCTACACCACGAAGATCACGTGCTACAGACGCCAAATTTAACTGACTGGAAGAAGATGCTGTGATATGCAAATGATTAGCTTTTCAGAGCATTCACACAAGGTTGGCGCCAGTGGCGACACCTATAACGTGCTGACATGAGGAAAGTTTCCAACCGATTTCTCATACACAAAACAGCAGTTGACTGGCGTTGCCTGGTGAAACGTTGTTGTGATGCCTCACTTAAGGAGGCGAAATGCGTACCATCACGTTTGCGACTTTGATGAAGGTCGGATTGTAGCCTATCGCGATTGCGGTTTATCGTATCACGACGTTGCTGCTTGCATTGGTCGAGATCCAATGACTGTTAGCAGAATATGGAATCGGTGGGTTCAGGGGGGTAATACAGAACGCTGTGCTGGATCCCAATGGCCTCGTATCACTAGCAGTCGAGATGACAGGCATCTTATCCGCATGGCTGTAACGGATCGTGCAGCCACGTCTCGATCCCAGAGTCAACACATGGGGGCGTTTGCAAGACAACAACCATCTGCACGAACAGTTCGACGATGTTTGCAGCAGCATGAACTATCAGCTCGGAGACCATGGCTGCGGTTACCCTTGACGCCGCATCACAGACAGGAGCGCCTGCGATGGTGTACTCAACGACGAACCTGGTTGCACGAATGGCAAAACGTCATTTTTTCGGTTGAATCCAGTTTCTGTTTACAGCATGATGATGGTCGAATCCGTGTTTGGTAACATCGCGGTGAATGCACATTGGAAGCACGTATTTGTCATCACCATACTGGCTTATCACCCGGCGTGATGGTATGGGGTGCCATTGGTTACATGTCTCGCTCACCTCTTGTTCACATTGACGGCGCTTTGAACAGTGGACGTTACATTTCAGATGTGTTACGACCCATGGCTCTACCCTTCATTTGATCCCTGCGAAACTCTACATTTCAGCAGGATAATGCATGATCGCATGTTGCAGGTCCTGTACGGGCCTTTCTGGATACAGAAAATGTTCGGCTGCTGCCCTGGCCAGCACATTCTCCAGATCTCTCACCAATGGAAAACGTCTGGTCAATGGTGGCCGAGCAACTGGCTCGTCACAATACGCCAGTCACTACTCCTGATGAACTGTGGTATCGTGTTGAAGCTGCGTGGGCAGCTGTACCTGTACACGCCATCCAAGCTCTGTTTGACTCAATGCCCAGGCATATCAAGGCCGATATTACGGTGAGAGGTGGTTGTTCTGGGTACTGATTTCTCAGGATCTATGCGCCCAAATTGCGTGAAAATGTAATCACATGTCAGTTCTAGTATAATATATTTGTCCAATGAATAACCGTTTATCATCTGCATTTCTTCTTGGTGTAGCAATTTTAATGGCCGGTAGTGTATCTGAAACAGTCTGCACAGCACAGCTAGGAGTGTGGAACTGGTTGTCCATTGAGATTACTCGCACAGCAGTAATCGTCCAGGTAATTTCCCTTAATGAATGCCGCGGCAGACGAAGGCAGCCATTTGTCGATGGCGGGCGGCGCGTTGCGCCCAGCGATGGCTCGGCTTTTCCGCTTTTCCGAGGGGCTCGCAGGCCGGCGGGTCCCTGGGCGGCAGCGATTATCCTCCAGGACCGGACCGCCCAATTACGTCGCCGCTGCCGAAAAAACACGCCGTGGGACGCTGGACGAGCCCGCAGGGATAGAGCCGGGTTAATGGAAGCGCAGAGAAGGTGGGCGCGCGGCAAAGAGCTCGGTCGGCCGGCCCCAGCTGCAGCTACAGCCACACTGCGCAAGCCACTGTACGGTGCGTGGCAGAGGGTACTTCATCGCAGCGAAATTGGCATTTTCCTGTACTATGCCGTCCGCATACTGGTCGACGGAAAAAAAATATTATCTACACTTGAAACGTCTCTGTGAAGTCGTTTCATAAGACGCTTGTCGAATTCGGTACAACTTATTCACTTTACTAACTGATTTTAGCTCAATTCATGAACTCTTCCAGAAAGACTGAGCACTCAAATAAGACCTATTGAATATTAAATGTGTGTTTTAATGTGGAGTTTCGGTTTTGTTTTGTGGGAAACGCTGAGTTGGTCATCGTCTGCTAGGAGCAGACGATGTTGCTTCTCGTTCGAGGGAGACCACAGGATGACCAACTTAGGTTTCCAGTGCCTGAACAGAGAGGTTTACCCATCTTAGTCGAAGGCTGTGTCGGAGACTGTTTTCAAAAATGGTTCAAATGGCTCTGAGCACTATGGGACTCAACTGCTGAGGTCATCAGTCCCCTAGAACTTAGAGCTACTTAAACCTAACTAACCTAAGGACATCACACACATCCATGCCCGAGGCAGGATTCGAACCTGCGACCGTAGCGGTCGTGCGGTTCCAGACTGTAGCGCCTTTAACCGTTCGGCCACTCCGGCCGGCTTTATTTTAACAGTTTGCTTGTTTAATGAGCTATAATTTCTGCAAGAATATCTGTTCTTTCGTGCGCTTTCTACAAAGCAGCACAACATTTTGATTCGGAACGCATCACGTGCTCTAGTTCAGCCGTTTGCAAGCAGCAGATACAGTACGTTGAATAATTATCGCACAACCTCGTGCATTGGTTAAACCTCTGTCCAGAATAGTGCATGCGTAGAATCGTAATGCGAATCCCTCTGAGATATTTTTATGGTATGAATGCAAAGGAGATGATAGTATCTTTGTCTCCCACCCCCGTTTTCTGTGTTTCTTCTTGCTGTAGTTAAATTGTGCTCTGTTACATTCTCACGTAATTCTTACTTAAATATTTCTAGTCAGGCACCAGTTATGTGTAGTTAGGGTGTGCAACCAAATACTTAGATACAATAAATAATCTGCGTGAAAGATAAATTCTGTGATGTTGATCTTACCCACTTACTCCGATCTCCAATCCTTAATTAATCAAGTGCACGACATGGAGTGCTATTTATCTGGCTACTTAAAGAAATTTGCGTACTTGTAATTAAATTATTAAAGTAATTAATCTAATAATTTTCCAACTCAGTTTTTCTCTAAATGGTTATGAAGTGCTTGGGCTGGTGGCGACCCTGAATTTTTCAATTTTTATCATTATTTGTGTGAGAGAAGCAGCTATAAATGCGAGATAACGTATATGGCTCGACGAGAAACGTCGTAAAGATAGTAATACGTTACACACTTCTCAGTTGTTATTTACAAAACGTAACAGTTCAACTGCCAAGAGTTATTAGTAAATACACTAAGGTGACAAAAGTCATTCCCCCTAAAACCGTGTCGGACTTCCTTTTTCCCCAGCGTAGTGCAGAATCTCGACGTGGCACAGACTCAACAAGACGTTTTAAAATCACTGCAGAAATATTGAGCCATGCTTCCTCTATAGCCGTTCATAACTAGGAAGCGGTTGTCGGGGTAGGATTTTGTGGACGAACCGACCTCTCTGTTATGCGCTATAAATGTTCGATGGGGTTCACGTCTGGTGATCTGGGTGGCCAAATCATTAGGTCGAATTGTTCAGAATGTTTCAAAACAGTCGCGAACAATTGTGGCCCGGTGACATGGCGCATCTTTGTTTGGGAACATGAAGTCCATGTATGGGTGCAAATGGTCTCCAAGTAGCCGAATACAACCACTGCCAGTCAACGATCCGTTCACTTGGACCAGACGACCCCATCCATTCCACGTAAACACAGCCCACACAATTATGGAGCCACTACCAGCTTGCACAGTGCCTTGTTGACAACTTGGGTCAGTGGCTTACTGGGGTCTGCGCCATACTGGTAACCTGGCATCTGCTCTTACCAGCTGAAATCGGGACTCATCTGACCAGGCCAAGGTTTTCCAGTCGGCTGAGGTCCAACGGACAAGGTCACAAACCCAGAAGACGCTCTGCAGGCGATGTGCAGTTAACAAAAGCACTCGTGTCATTCGTCTGCTGCTGTAGCCCATTAAAGCCAAATTCCGTGGCACTGTCCTAACGGATGCGTCCATCGTACGTTCCACATTAGTTTCTGCGGTCATTCCACACTGTGTGTCCTGACTGTTAGCATCGACAACTCTACGCAAACGCCGCTGTTCTCGGTCGTTAAGTGAAGGCCGTCGGCCACTGCGTTGTCCGTGGTGAGAGGTAATGCCTGAAGTGTCGTATTCTCGGCACGTTCTTGACACTAATATTGACTTACGTAAAAATTTCCGAAATGGAACGTCCCATGCGTCTAGCTCCAACTGCCATTCTCCGTTCAAAGTCTGTTAAATCCCGTCGTGCGGCTATAACCACTTCGGAAACCTTCTCACATGAATCAGCTGAGTGCAAATGACAGCTCCGCCCTTTTTATATCTCGTGTATCCGATACTACCGCCATCTTTATATGTACATATCCCTGACCAATGGCTATTGGAACCTCAGTGTACTTCACTACAACCGGTTTCAATATTCAGATCTTCATCAGGTGTGCACCAAGGGAGGGAACATATGACGCGTTTCACATTTAGCTATAAGTAGGATGCTGTCTGAAGTACAATTTGTAACGGAAATAGGAGAGTGGTTCAAAAATGGTTCAAATAGTTCTGAGCACTATGGGACTTAATTGTGCAGGTCATCAGTCCCCTAGAACTTAGAACTACTTAAACCTAACTAATCTAAGGACATCACACACATCCATGCCCGAGGCAGGATTCGAACCTGCGACGTAGCTGTCGCGCGGTTCCAGACTGTAGCGCCTAGAACCGCTCGTCCACTCCGGCCGGCTAGGAGAGTGGGAAACATTTCTGAGCGACTGGACGAAGTCACAAGCAGATGATATATATTATGCTAAATTGTTATAAAACTAAATGAATGCAGAGTGTTGTTGCGAACGGCATCAACAGTAATATCCGGTTCACCACGGAGGTGGAAAAAGATAATGCATTGCACTTCATCGGCGTCCTTGTCACCCGGAAACGAAATGGGTGCCTTGGTCACAGCGTCTACAGAAAACCCACCCACGCAGACCTGTACCTGCACGCCACCAGCCATCATCATCCAGCACAGAAGCGCATAGTATTACAAACATTGGTGCATCGTGCAAGAGTAATATCAGACGACGATAACCTGCCCCATGAACTGAGCCACCTATGCAACGTTTATTGAAATAACGGCCACACCGCCCATCAATTGGAAGAAGTGATTTGTGGGAAACATCAGAATAAGACCACCGACGAAGAGCAGGAAAAGAAACTTGCTTTGCTGCCATCCTGTGGCTCTGTGTCGGGCAAGGTAACCCGCCTGTTGAAAAGACACAAGATCAAATCAATCTTCAGGCCTCCAACGAAAATCTGTCAAATACTGATACCACTTAAAGACGCAATAGGTCTCAGAACACCTGGAGTCTACGAAATACCTTTTGAGTGTGGCCAGAAGTACATCGGACAAACAGTGCGCACTGTGGAACAAGGCAGGAAAGAACATGAGAGGTATTATCGCCTACGTTATCCAGAGAAATCTTCGTTAGCTGAGCATGTGTTACAAAACGGTCACCACATAAAATTTGACGATATCTCTGTCGTGGCTAGCACTAACGGCTTCTGGGACAGTTTAATAAAGGAAGCTATTGAAATAAAAATTACCGCAAACACCCTGAATAGAGACGGTGGCTTGCAGCTCTGGGCTGTGTGGGATCCAGCGATCGCGCGGTTGAAGAGGGCACATCGAACGCCGACTCAAAACATGCCCATGTATGGCAATGTCACGGACACCAGCGACGTCACAGCCGGCAGCTAGCGTATATAAGGGCGCACCAACAGCCCACTGGCAGTCATAACACTTGACAATGGCCGAGGAGTGCTTGGCCGAAAGCTTGTGTAGTTTTAAGCAATTGTCGCGGTTGGAAACCCGAGAACATTTTATTCAATGTTATAAAACTGTTGCAGGGAGAATATTTTTGACGCCACGCAGTATCCGGAAGCGGTGAGGAGCTAAAGTGCTCTGCCAAGATTGCGTGTGTTGCTACAGCGACCGCCACTGCTGCTAAACCAGGTGCCGCGCGGAGTGGCCGCGTGGTTGGAGGCGCCATGTAGGGTTACGCGGCCCCTTCCACCGGAGGTTCGAGTCCTCCCTCGGGCATGGGTGTGCGTGTTGTTCTTAGCATAAGTTAGTGTAAATAGTGTGTAAGTCTACGGATCGATGACCTCCGCAGTTTGGTTCCTTAGGAATTCACACACATTTGTACAATTTCGCTGCTGAACAAGGTATAAAAATGAGTAATGCCAAACGCCAGTCTTTGTCTCGTATAATTGGATGCTTTACGTTACAGTTTTATGTTACGCCAAGACAGGCTTTTACTGCACGATTGCAATGACTGAACTGAAACATTTAATGATGCACAGCGAAATACGAGGCTCGTTGCGTGTAATATTTACTCGAAAATATACTCCAAATGTCACTATAGCCGACATTTTCGCCCTGAGAGAATCATTAATTATTTTGATGTTTAACACATATCTGATTTATTCTTCAGTGTCAGTTGCACATTTGTATTTACAGGGCTATTCGGAAAGTAAGGAAAGATAGGTCGCGAAATGGTTAGCTACACCTTCCAGCTACTTCTCTACACAGTCGCCGCTCAGACTTGGAAATCCGTCGTGGCGTTGTACAAACCTTTCAATTCCCTCGTTATAGAAGACAGCCGCCAGTGATTGTAGACAATTTTCTACTCTGGACTGCAGCTCGTTGTCTATGTCAAAATATTTTCTTCATTGGCCCTGCAGAGTGCGGCCGAGAACTGTCGTGTAGAACGAACCGCGTGACAGTTACGTTATGTGGATCGCATAGCTTCAGTTGAAATCTTTCGCCATGCTCTCATACTTGGCGGGAGACGCTAATTTCTAGCCATCTTTAGGTCCTCACTGTGAGCCCAGAACTGAAAAGAGGGACATGATGCGATCGACGAGCGTACTAGATACAATGCCCAACGTATCTATGCAAAACTTCATCAGACTTTCACTCTATTTTCCCTTTCGTGACCTATCGTTTCTTACTTTCCGAATAACCTTCGTACATAAAATGTTTTGATCACTCTAGATCAGGGGTGGCCAATCCTAATTTTTGACTCGCGGAGCTTTTTTTCATATGAAAGAAAGATTTAACTTTTATTTCACGTAAAACCCCCAAAAGAGGATTCCATCAAGCGTCTTTCTTGTCGTATCCAAACTACAATAGGGGATATCCCAGTTCATTGATTCAACTTTCGGTAGATTTTCGTCTGTATTTCTGACTGAAAAAAATCACTGTGTTGGGTTTATGTTGAAAAGCCCGCGCGCCAACTTGATGAAAATATAGTTCGCCTTGGCAGTATACACACAACAACCAGCAGTAGTATGAATTCTGCGACCAGATACGCTGCGTGAGTGAGAAGAGTGCCAGACAAACATAACGCATTCCATATTTAATTTTACAGCAAACTCGCAATACCATCGGCCGTAAAGCCACAGCACTTCACTAGTATACGTGGTGCACATTCGATCGCGGTAGACCTATCATCACTTCAGGTAAGTAATGCCAGCTTTTATTTTTTTACAATTAACCTGTGATGATTGTCTTTTATTTCAGTAGGCTTGAATTTATTTTATGTGTAATGGTGAGTAGGTACACCAGTCGATCGTAGCAATGGTTTCTGCCTCTGTACGAACTTTTAATTTTAGCAGTACAAAATAAATAAATACTTAATTGTACTAACGCGTTCTTACTGATGATGTTTAAGGACTCCGCATTACAAAGGTAGAAAAGGGGCCCACCTACCGCAACTTCATCAACCTGTCTTTCTCTCTTATTCATAGCAACTAATAGTGTTATCGACTTGAAATGTAGAATAGCCTTAAGAAACAACCAACTCAAAAGAAGTGGAAATGGGGGTCAAAATTTTAAAGTAAGGCTGCTTGGGTAAGTGAACCATGTATAATTTTTGATACAGGGTGCCCATAAGGTAAGTATCCATTTTGCGGAAAACGTACATGTGCATTATTTCTGTTACAGGTACCGTGAAGAGACATCATAATGTTAACAATTGCTGAAAGAATCAAAATTCTGGAACATCGTTTACGTGGCGAAACCTATGCTGAGGTCCAGAGGCTGTTTGAGAGAAAGTATCGGAATGATGCCCCTACAAGACTTGCCATTCAGAATCTCGTCAACAAATTCCGGCGTACAGGATCTGTAGCTGATGAGAGACGTGCTGGGCAACCACCGGTGAAGCTCACAATCTGTATTGCGTGTGAGGGAAGCTATCGAAAGACGTCCAACGACATACCCGCCAGCCGAGTCATGAACTATCCATGCCGAAATTCACAGTGTGGAAAGTGCTTCACTACACCCTTCCAAAGAAGGCATATCGTATGCAGGTGCTTCACCAGCTAGAGGATGAAGACCGTGCATCAAGAACAGCCACGTATCACGATCCGCTGGAGGCTGTAGCCGAGGAGGACCTGATGAATCATGTTATGTTCAGCGACGAGGCGACATTTCATGTCTGCGGCGTCGTCAACAAACACAGTTGCGGTATCTTGGAGAGGAGCAACCCCATGAACTCACTAGTGGCAAAGGGACTCTACCAAAGTCAATGTGTGGCTTGGTCTCATCAAAGATAGGATCTATGGGCCGTTTATGTTTTCTAAATAGACAATTACCAGAGCAACCCACCTGGACATGCTGCAGTTGTTCTTGGAGCCACAGCTGCAACAGGATGTATCAACAAGATGGAGCACCACCCCACTATGCAAACATTGTCCGGGACTACCTGAACGAGACCTTTCGTAACACGTGGATGGGAAGAGCTGCAGGTAGCATGTGGGCTGCTCGCTCCCCCGACCTCACTCCCCTGGACTTTTCTTGCGGGTGATTTCATCCAGAGCCGAGTTTGATTGAACTGAAACGGCGAATGCGAGAGGCATGCTTGCTAATAAACCCTCAAACGTTACAGCGCGTGTTCCACGCAACCACAAGGCGATGGGAACAGTGTGTTGCCAATGAAGGTGCACATGTTGAACAGTATTAGCTACTATCTCTCTAAATATAATGTTTATTTTGTTATAGCAGTTGAAAACTACTCTCAAAAATTCTCGAGGCAACAAACTATGAAGTTTCCCAAGTGCGTATAGTACTCAAATGAAAGACCAACAACTCAGCAAACTGCTGTGTGGTGTGATGGCATCCATGTAGAGGGCCAGAGATCGATGCCCAGGTGGGTTGCACTTTAAAACATAGGTGCATAGTTGATATATACTTTTAAACATAGCCGCATGCTCTAAAAGCATTTCCGTGAAGCGTGAAACATGAAAAGATCGGAAAAAAACAGAGTTCGAGACCGGTGATTGCTGGATTGCCGGTTCGAGTCTAGTTTCGGTCATTAGTTTTTGAGTTTTTTTCCGTTCAGTTACAATACCTGCGTCATACAAATATATTCTAATTAGCACATATTTTTTATTTAATGAAAAAGGCACTCTTCTTATTTCTAATTACGTATCATATACAAAAATTCAGTTTTCATTGCAGATATAAATCCCTAATCACCCATCCTTTATATATAAGGTTGTTTAAAAAAAGAAAACCATTTCAAATTGATTTTTTCCCCATCTTCATGTACCCTACTCTTCACGGAAATGCACGTGGAACACGAACCTTTGTTTAAAAATTTACAACTGGGAATCGAAGGCTCCACATGTGGCAGTTGAGCATCCTATCACAGGGCCACACAACCAGTCAAAACAGTGAACTTGTTTTATGGTGTTAAACAACTTCGAGGAACTTTGAAGTAGATTTTTGAGGAATTTTTTGAGATTTTCATCGAACTTCTCGGGTAACTGATATTTGATTCTGAACTTCACATACAATATATACGAGGGTTGTCCAGAGAGTAAGTTCCGATCGATCGCGAAATGGAAACCACAGTCAAAACCAGAAACGATTTATTTGCAACAGTTAGGTACACCTTCCACCTACTTCTTTACATAGTCACCGCTTCAACTTCGAGTTGTGCCGTAGTGTTGTATCAACTTTCCAATATCCTCGATATAGAAAGCAGCCGCCTGTGCTTTCGGCCAATTATCTGCACTGGTCTGCAGCTCGTTGTCTTTGGAAAAATTGTATCTTCATAGACAGCGGTTCTTGTGAGCAGAGACGAGACTCAGGGGGAGCCAATTACGGACTGTATTGTGGGTGATCTAACACTTCTCATCGGAAACGCTACAGGAGTATATTCATTGCCCCTGCAGTGTGCAGCCGAGAATTGGCATGAAGAAGGAACTGCTCGACAGTTGTGTTATGCGGACTGCATGACACAGGCGGAAGACGCTATTCCCTACGCATCTTTACGTACTCACTGTTCACTCAAAACTGAAATGAACGACGAGACGCGATCGACGGGCATACTAGAGACACTGCCCAACACATCTGTGCAAAGCTTTTCCGGATTTTCCCAGTGGTTTCCATTTCGCGACCGATCGGAACTTACTTTCTGGACAACCCTCGTACAAAAAAATTTACAGAACTCCGATTACTGTGTGGTCTCATTGGCAGTTTATGACTTATGGTAAAAAAACAATGTTTTATTTCAAGACGTAAACTTGCTACAGCGTCGACAAGTATACAAATAGGACCTAACAAGAGGAAAGTTACAGACCAGTTGAGAACTTTTCAAGACAAGCGGGCAGTAAACTACTTTTTGTGGAATATAATACAAAGCCCATACGTCTGATGTGCAATGAATCTGTCTCAGTTACAAAGTACATCATACGGCATTACGAAGCTAAAAATGCATTTATGATTGATACGTACGATTTCGACAAGACCTGGTAAACGACTTAAAAATGAAACATTCTGCTCAAAAGCAGATATTTACAAGGGCGAAATCAGAGCCAACATGCTATGTGAAAGGGAGTTATGCAGTAGCTCTGATACTGACAAAAAAACCAAAACCACATGTAGATGGCAAGGAATGCTGAGAGACGATCGTCAAACTGTTACTAGACGTGTGAACGACAGCAGAAGAACTGAAGGTAATTTAAAAGCATTTGAGTTTATTTTACAATCTTTAGGTTTGAATGCATGCATAGATATGGCGGAAACAGCCAAAGTACCGATTTATGTCAGAGATGTTGATGCCCATTTTAATAAAACTGAAGAATTAGCGGCACTGTATCCACTTAAGGATTCGACGAAGTCAGGAAATTTGTTGGAAGTAGTTACACCGACATTATGTCGCTTCTCATTGAAACCTACGAACCTATCAGGGCTAACAATGGATGCGCTCCAGCAGTGGCTGGGAAGGACGAACGTTTAATTCAGTCGACTGAAAACGAGGCCCGCAAACTTGGCAATACGTCAGTGTTAAACTTATTGAGTCACCGTCAGTTCCAAGAACTTCTGAAGTCTTTGGACAGAGAGCTTGACAACATTTCGTATTATATGGAAGTAAGATGGCTACCCCATGCGAAAATGCTGAAAAGAGTGTTTGTTTTACAGCAAGAAGTACAATTCTTCTTTTAAAGCAAGACAAAGAGACTCCCATAATTCGAAGGTAAAGAATGACTCTTCGACTTTGCGTTCCTCGTCGGTATAAGTAGCCCTGTAAATGATGCTAACACACGACTCCAAGGAACAGATCAGCTGATTAATGTTATGCAAGATATTAAAATTCCCTTTGAATAGCACACAGGATACAAATGGACACAGGGCAATCTAAGCTATGGGTAGCAGTAGTTAGCAATAATGCAGAAACAAGTAACCATAGGAAGCAAAATTGTACCCAACTCATAATAATAACAGCTACAGTGACGATCATTACGTGACTCAGTACTGACATGTTACTGCAGGAAGCACCGAACTAAAGTTGGACATGGAGGGCCTTCTAACTTAACTGACATGTAACAACCAGTAATAAAAATTTAAAAATTGAAATAATATCACAGTTACACTGTTTATACTCCCATTTAAAGAAATACATCAGATTTCCTTAGTAGCAATAATACTCCAGCTTTCTTTCTAATACAAGAAGAACATAGTGGGGACCAAAGAACTAGTATAGTATCACTATTCAGGTTCTATGATCATTTCAGTAGCAAAATTTAATTCAACTGAAGTTAATTATTAGCTTCACTTGGAATAGTTTGTTTTTCAAGGCAAATTGTTCAAGAATGGTCCAAATGGCTCTGAGCACTATGGGACTTAACATCTCAGGTCATCAGTCCCCTAGAACTTACAACTACTTAAACCTAACTAACATAAGGACATCACACACATCCATGCCCGAGGCAGGATTCGAACCTGCGACCGTAGCGCTCTCGCGGTTCCAGGCTGAAGCGCCTAGAACCACTCGACCACACGGGCCGGCCAAATTGTTCAACACTGAGCTCACTTAACTTCAAATAAATCGTTCATGATAGTAATCAAGACTAAATCATGTTTCAAATAAGTTTAACTTATGTGCCTTTTTCATCACCTGTGAAGCAGGCATTTTAGACAGTAACATTTACACAGTCTGGCACTGAAATTTTGCAAAACGATACTTTGCAGTAAACTGAAATCACTTTGGCAACCTAACTAACTTCAACTCTTGCTAATCCTTGCACATTTAACAAACATAAATAAATCACTAGTTCATTTGAAACAAAGCACTCGGTTTTCTGAACACTTAGGAGGGGATCCTGCATAGGTACAGGATAAAAGTTATGGTTCTAAACACAGGTGTATAGCACTTGAATTATTATTAAAATCACTCATACAAATCAACTGGTCGATGCTCTGCCACATATCTGCATGCATGAAGTTAGTGGAGCAGTGTCGAAGTTGTGGTTGCAAGCGACGTGGCGGCTGTCTATACTCACGGCTCTTAATGTTTGAATGCTGTATACAGTTTCTTCTTGGTGACGGATTTTTAATGTGTTAGAGCCATTCCTTATTGCCGAGAGTACCATGCAACAGCCAAATCCACAAACGAGACAAAATTACTTGCAAAGCGGCTTCCAATTGCCTCCCTCGGCACAGTCGATGTGTACCGTGCAACGGCTAGCCACTGACTGCGTACCGTTCACACCAAGGAGCCGCACAGTTCGACCGCCAACACCACCTTTTACATTGCATCATGCCACTTCCGTTGTGGAGGGACTTCCCTACGTCTTTAACATTTTACAATACAAGTGCCATAAGCATGAACCAGCCTCCAATATACAATGTTTTTCTTACAAATATACACATATTATAAAATTTCATTTTTTTAAACACCATTTAGCTTTTGCCGTATTCCGGGTGTCCCATTTATCTTGACCACCATAAATAAATGTTTGTCCAGATGCAAATTACAAAATTTTTCAATCAAATGTTTTTTAGCTGTCAGGGGAACATCAATCAGCATGATTGCCTTCCTTGTAGCTTTGTTTTTTACAGAAATATGGACAGCGTTATGACTTTTTAAATGGCACCCTGTATGTGTTATTCGGTAATTCATTTCCTCTCCTCAAGACCTATTCAAAAATGTATCACAGTGTACCATTCACTGAAACACAATGTTATTAATTACAGTATATAATACAACATTGACTATGAGCCCTATGTCCTAAAGACATATTCAAAAATGTATCACAGTGTTCCATTAACTGAAACACAACGTTATTAATTACATAACACAACATTGACATTGAGCCAAGATTCACAAACTCGTCCACTTGCTGGAGTTGTCAGAAAACAAATGAAAACCAAGTAAAAGCACAACACATTGCTCAGGAGTAGAACATTCAAAGGTGCGCAAAGTGGATACCCTGGACACAGATACACGTATGCATTCGTTGAATGAAAGAATTATTTACTGCTTCCAGTGTTGCCTGCTGAAGAGAATTACAAGCAAGCACGATACGTTCCTCCATGTCCTCTGGATTTTTTTGGAACATCGCGATGGACAACGTCTTTAAAGCATCCCCAAGGAAAAAAGTCCAGAGGATTTAAATCAGGAGACCTAGCAGGCCAAGAAACTGTTCCTCCTGGACCAATCCATACAGCAGGATACCATCGGTTCAGAATACGACGTGCACGCAAGGCATTATGTGCTGGGCATCCATCGTGTTGATACCACACAAGCATTATGGTTCTTAGCGGCACTTCATCCAGAAGAGGAGGAAGAATTCGTCTGAGGAAGTTGGCATACGCTGTGCTGTTTAGACTACCATTGATGAAATAAGGGCCAATAATTGTAATACCAAGCATCCCGCACCAGACGTTAGCTCTCCATTGACGTTGATGTTCCCCCTGTCTAAGCCATCGTGGGTTGTCGCTGGACCGATAATGCATGTTCCTTGTATTTACCTTTCCTTTATTGGAGAAGTTCGGACTGGCAAGGATTTTCTGGTGTGCCCACTGACAGAACTGTACACGATTCTGGAAATCATTCCCATGCAATTCTTGTTGTGGGTGTACATGCTAAGGATGTAACCGGTGACGAGTAAGAATACGATGTACACTGGTTTTAGGAATGCCAATCTCGTATTCAAGCTGTCGTGTGTTCACATGTCGATTCATAGCAACAGACGCGAGAATAGTAATCTCAGCAGCTTCGTCTGCGCGAGTGCTACTAGGATTGCGTTGTCATAGGTTGAAACTTTCCGTTTCCTGAAGCGTCGCAACAAGACGAGAAAACATCCGTCGGGATGGTGGGTTTGTGTCAGAATCGCTCTCTGTACAGTTCCGCTGCCTGCATAGCATTCCGTCTACCTTCAACAACAACAATAAAAGAAACTTTATGTCGATGCAGTTTGTAGAAAGGAGAGCCTTCAACGTATGCCTGCTCTACACAACACTATTTAAAAGGACTAAACTACTGTACTAAATGTACCCGTACATAAGAAGACAGTACTGCAATTACTGTTCTGCTAACTTACATTCCCCACAGATAAGTAGCATTCTTACCTTCTCTTCGTTGGTGTACATTCTACTCACACAACTCTTGAACTGACTGTGGTTGACGGAATGAAGGATATGCAGTCTACTTATGTTTACATTTGTCCTCTGTCAATGTCAGCACGTGGATGTGCTTAGTGCAGGTACTTGGGGTAATGGAACACATCCATTACCCCGAGTACCTGCACTAAGCGCTGGGAGCGTCAACGTCAATGTTGTGTTATGTAATTAATAACGTTGTGTTTCAGTGAATGGTACACTGTGATACATTTTTGAATAGGTCTTTAGGAGAGGAAATGAATTACCAAATACAAAATACAGGGTGCCATTGAAAAAAGTTATTCCGCTGTTCATATCTTTGTAAAAAACAAAGCTACAACGAAGGCCATCATGCTGATTGATGTTCCCCTGACCGCTAAAGAACATTTGCTTGAAACATTTTGTAATTTGCATCTGAACAAACAGCTATTTAGGGTGGTCAAGATAAATGGGAGATTCTGTATATATTACAATACTTTAAATTTCCTGTCACAATTCAATGACGTTAATCAATAAAGTAGACACACTTCGTAATAAAATGGAAATGTCGTGTGACGAAGGCCTCCCGTCGGGTAGACCGTACGCCTGGTGCAAGTCTTTCGATTTGACGCCACTTCGGCGACTTGTGTGTCGATGGGGATGAAATGATGATGATTGGGAGAACACAACACCCAGTCCCTGAGCGGAGAAAATCTCCGACCCAGCCGGAAATCGAACCCGGGCCCTTTGGATTAGCATTCCGTCACGCTGACCACTTTTTTTTTTTTTCGTTCGTTGCATCTGCTCGGGGCGGACGTCGTAAGACATCCGTTTAAGTTCGTTGTTGATCGATTGACTCAGTTTTTTTTATTACAGAGGGCAGCTAACCCTCTCACCGAACACGCTGAGCTACCGTGCCGGCCACCACTCAGCTACCGGGGGCGGACACTTCGTAATTACAGATACACAGTTACATAAACCTACTTCTAATCGATATAGGTGGTACACGCCTACACTGTTCGCATTATACTACTTTTATATAGTCAAGACTTCGACTTCATCAAGTTCACTACAGTTACTCGAGCTACTACTGTGTCCGTACGTAGTTGTTTAAGGTCTAAGGTGAGTGTGTTACACTAGAAAACATCGAGGAGGAACATGAATTCACACATCTAGAGACCATAAAATTTCGTGTTGCTTGCTGTCCTGGTGGAAGTCTTTCAACTGGACAGCGCTTCGGCGCCTTGCATCTCCGCAGCCTGCCCCAGTTATCCAACTAGGGAAAGGGGACCTACAATTTAACGTCAAAGCAGAACCACGTGTCGTTTCTTGCGACTCCTCGTAATGTGTGGAGACGTTTGGGACACGCAGTGTACGTTGAATGGCTTGTGAAGACGATCAGTAAGATGATGACAAAAAATTATATGCTTTACAATAGTGGATATTTCCAAAAGAGTAACGCTGTTAAAAGTTTTACTGCACAGGAGAGGGTTATACTAGTACCTGCAAGATAGTGTACGTAGGAAACATGACGTTCCCTAGTCGGCGTTTTAATCTAGTGACAGATTTTGCAATCACATGAAGGAATGCGTTCTAAAGACCGTCATAAGCAGATTGCGGCATTCTTTACAGTTTTCGTTGCTGTGAGAGATGATGATGTTTTTTGTGAAACGTTTGTGAATATTGTGAGTTATACATACTTCAGTGCTATAAAATATATAAAAGCTATTTTGAGAATATTGTTATTTCTTGAATTACAGACTTTTACGGTATATAAAATTCTGTGTATATAATGTATACACAATGTGTGGATGGTAAAGTCATACTTCATTGTACCTTGTAATGGAACGTCTGTTTGCCAGAAATACATGATTTTGCGAATGAACTGAGTTTGTTCAATGTCTTGATAGTTTTCCCTGTCTCAAAATGAGAAATCTCTGTTAGTTGCTAACTGTTTCTATATCAAAAATTTTCAGACTTGGAGCTGGTGTTTGAAGATACTTTTTAATTTAATTTCGATTGCTGATTATTGGTATGCAGTAGAGCAATAATGTAACACGAAGACTATTAAATACAGTATTGACAAGATTTTTCTCGACTGCAACATTTTTAAACATGAATAAGATATTTGTTCCCAGGTAGTTTGGACCTTAAAACAATATTTCACATTTGGCAAAACCTGACTTTTCCGGAGTAATTTTCATAATTTCAGAAGAAGACTGCAGCACTTATAACATTAATGCTATCTTTTTAGAATGGAATAACAAAATATATGTAACTTCTATTACGGAACTGGCTAGAAACTCTGAATGGTGTTCCAAGATACCAAAGTCTCCCCTACTTCATAAGCCGGCCGGTGTGGCCGTGCGGTTCTAGGCGCTTCAGTCTGGAACTACGCTACCACTAAGGTCGCAGGCTCGAATCCTGCCTCGGCCATGGATGTGTGAGATGTCTTTAGATTAGTTAGGTTTAAGCAGTTCTAAGTTCTAGGGGACTGATGACCTCAGATGTTAAGTCCCATAGTGCTCAGAGCCATTTGAACCATTTTGGACTACTTCATAAATTTAGCGCACTGTAATAGCTCTATGCTAGAGCTATTGAACAAGGATGTCATTTCATTTGTGCAAATGCACGTAAAGTATATCGGCAACACTTGGCTCTGAAACACTTTTAGCGAAGTTGGTGAAACATGAACAGAAAAGATTTTGCCTTTTGCAGTTTACAATGAGTACGACGTCAATGTGGATTGGTAAGGATCTAAGAGGGGGGGGGGGGGGGGAGGGGGCGGAAGGAGAACAGTCCTATTGGTTGTGTGAAAGAGAGTAGTGTAGAGATAATAGAGCACGATTTCTTGTAAAATAAGGCTCGAAACTATTCAACTGCGTTTATTGATCATCAGACATACTGTAACCATTACGTACATACTACCTATAATGAACGTGAAAAAGTAATCGTAGTCTTGGACGATGTTACAAGTTCAATTAAAATTTTGAAACGAGTTTTACCCTGGTTTTGGGCGGTTTTCAGGCTTGGTTTCCCGATAACACAATCTGACTCGGTATTCCTAACGAAACAGAAGTGTTTCAAACATTGCAGTGGGGAGTTTCATTCAAATTTTCCAAAAAAAGCAGCAATAATTTTTAACCGCGATTGCCGCTACATTAATGCATGACAGTGTAATGAGTTTAATCTTGCAGACGTAGCTCGAGCAAGACAATGTATTTGGTGTGAAACCAAGTACTCGGGATAAGCAATTCAAAATTATAACGAACTATGACGAAATTTACGGTGAATACATTGATCTGACGACGTAATTGCTCAAAACTGCATGCATCAGAAAACACCAA
This sequence comes from Schistocerca americana, assembly GCF_021461395.2. NCBI lineage: Eukaryota > Metazoa > Arthropoda > Insecta > Orthoptera > Acrididae > Schistocerca > Schistocerca americana. Next base: position 1,178,220,934 of record NC_060119.1, read on the forward strand.
TTCGTCTACTTACGTGATAATTGTAAACGCTACGAAAGACAGCAGAAGAGTGCCTAGCGATGTGAAGAAGGTGAATTTTTAGCATGGCGAAACAGTAAAAATCACACCAAGTACCATATCGATTAGCAGCAGGTTTATATTAGGTAACTGTGTATCTACGATTATGGAGTGTGTGTTCTTTGTTAGTTAAGGTCCTTGATTTGCGACAGGAAATCAGAGTTCTGTAACGTATATATGGAAAAAACTAAATGATGTTTAAAAATAATGAAATTTTATTATATGAGAAGAAAAACGTTGTATATTGGAAGCTGGTTCATGCTTAGGGCACTTGCATTGTAAAATGTAAAACATGTAGGGAAGTCCCTCCGCAACGGAAGTGGCTCGGGGCGATGTAAAAGGTGGTTCTGGCAGTCGAACTGGACGGCTCCTTAATGTGAACGGTATGCAGTCAGTGGCTAGCCGTTGCACAGTACACATCGACGGTGCGAAGGGAGGCAATTATAAGCCGCTTTGCAAGGATTTTTGCCTTGGGTGTGGATTTGGCTGTTGCATGGTACTCTCGGCAATAAGGAATGGCTCTTATGCATTAAAAATCCGTCGCTAAGAAGAAATTGCATAAAGCATTCAAACATCAAGAGCCATGATTACAGTTAGCCGCCACGTCGCTTGCCACCACAACTTCGCCACTGTTCCACCAACTTCGTGCATACATATATGTATCAGAACATCGACCGGTTAATCTGTGTGAGTGATTTTAATAATAATTCAAGTGCTATAAACCTGTGTTTAGAACCCTAATTTTATCCTGATCATGAACCTATGCAGAATCCCTTCCTAAACGTTCAGAAAACCGAGTATCCTGTTTCAAATGAACTAGTGATTTATTTATGTATGTTAAATGTGCAAGGATTAGCAAGAGTTGAAGTTAGAAGGTTGCTGAAGTGATCTCAGTTTATTGAAAAGTACCGTTTTGCAAAAGTTCTGTTAAAAACACCTGCTTCACAGGTGACGAAAAAAGGCAAATAAGTTATACTCATTTTGAATTTATTTTAGCTTTGATTACTATCATGAACGAATTTTTGAAGTTAATCGAGCATCGGTGTTGAATAATTTGCCTTGAAAAGAGTAAAACCATAAACTATTTCAAGTGAAGCTTCGCATTAAATTTAGTTGAATTGAATTTTGCTACTGAAATAATGGTAGAGTTTGACTAGTGATACAATATCAGTTTATGGGTCCCCACCATATTCTTGTCATATTATAAAAATAAATGGAATATTATTACTACTAAGGAAATCTGATATATTTCTATAAATGGGAGTATAAACAGTGTAATTGTGGTATGATTTATTTTTATCTGTGGTATTTATATGTCAGTTAAGTTAGAAGCCCCTCCATGTTCAACTTTAATTCAGTTTTTTTCTGCAGTAACATCTCAGCACTGAGTCACGTAATGATCGGGATTGTAGCGGTTATTAATATGAATTGGTTACTAATTTGCTTTCTATGATTACTAGTTCGTGGATTCTTGATAACTGCTGCCACCCACAGTTCAGAGTGCCCTCCCTGTGTCCGTTTGTATCCTGTGTGCTATGAAAAAGGGAAATATTGTTGAAATTAACTTCAGTAACTAACATTTAATTTTATTAAGCATATATTTCCAAAGTAATGTGCCTAATTGGGCTGGCGACCGTTTATTGTTTCATTCTTACGAACTTTTCTTCTTTCATGAACCCCCAAAGTTGAAGCCTGTTTAGTTTCTTTCTGTTAATTGCAATATATTCAAAATTACAGTCCGATATCCTTATCTGTTAGACAAATACGCAGTAAAAATTTCGAAATCCTTTCAGAGGGTATCATTACCTTATGTCACGGTAGGCTAGTGTTATAGGGTGTATGACAGCAACTATAATCTGAAGCAATAAATACGATTAAAATGGGCTCTGAAATACATACCTTAAGAACTATCAACATTCGTTCATCTTCGATTCTATGAAACACATCTTTTTACTGTAAGCTCCTCGCTTTCCATATTTTGAGAGGAGGTACGGACCAAAACAAGAAAAATAGTCTGGTAAATATGAGCTCTAAAATGCATAGTATTTCTTAAGAACTATGAGCAGTTATTCAGTATATGAGTGTGCTTCACAGCAGCGACAATGAGCAAGTGCTCATAGCTCTGAAGCTACGCACTTTAGAGCCCATATTTACTGGAAATTTTTTCTTGTTTTCGGCCATACTACCACTTCTAACAACATGGAAAGCAAAGAGCTTGCAGTAGAAGAGATTTGTTTCATCGTATCGAAGAATATGGAATGCTTTAGCTGTTAAGCTGTACATTCTACAGCCTAAATTTGTTAGATTTTTCCACTTTGATTGATCGTTCTTGATATACCTCTGAATACTGACCATTTCTCCTAGGATGCCTTATATAGTCACGTGGTTGCAAAATCAGACAAGAGAAAGCATCAAATGCAATGAAAAGATAAACACAAGTTTTGCTGCAAAATACTAATGCTCAAAAAATTTCTGTGCACGGTATATAGCGCCATGTGTGCGTTTGCAATTCGTTTCAAATACCATAATGTAAGTATCGGTAATGCGTATCTATAAAATGTTCAGTATATAATACAATGACTTCGTTCTTTCTGTTTTGAGTGTACAGAGGTGAAGATAGGTGATTCTTCAATTTCTCCAGGCGTATTTTATGACGAAATAAATCTCGGGTGAACAGCCTGGTATGAGTGTGCATAGGACACAATATTTCGACAATCGACCACGTTGCCATCGTCAGGTGCGCTGATGATGGCAACGTGGTCGATTGTCGAAATATTGTGTCCTATGCACACTCATACCAGGCTGTTCACCCGAGATTTATTTCGTCAGAGGTGAAGAGAGTTTAATTACCAGAATTGTTCACAGATACAAGTTTTCATAATGTCAAATGGATGGCATCACCGCCTTGGCCAAACGTTTCTGGTCTAATCACAAAGAAAAGCTGATTTTCGCTACAATCTGAGCGGACACACGTCATAAGAATTTACGGTGTATATACATGACTCACAGTAATACGATCTGCAAGAAGCGAAAGTGATATGCATGAAATGCACTGATGAAGCTAAAAGCATGCAGCGAGCTCACTCAGTTATATGAAACAGCATTCTGAAATTGCAGATCTGTATCGCCGTCCGAAAGCTAGGACCAGAGCGTCAACAATATAAAAAAGCTGGGCCGTGAGCGCCTTCATCCGTGACTACGTTGTCTCAGACCCAATTTTAGCACCTTGGCCTCTGACTAGTTCTCCAAAGGCAAAGACTTCGATCTCCGCGAGACGTTCCGTGTACAGCTACACAGAGATGAGCGCCGCACACAGCAAGGCAGTACTCTGAGTCAGAACTTTTGCACTTCAGTAACAAAACATGGGAAGTGCGCGGCGGGCCTGCGAGCGTTTATGAAAGTTGGAGCGAATAACTGATGCAATTAGAACTTAGGTGCGAGACTACTGCTACTGTGAGATTTGTACATATTATGTTGCTGTCAGGTAGGTAACGCATTTTATACTATTTTGATATTGGTTGTTAAAAGGGGGAAATATGGCAAACTGAAGGTACAACGTTAGTGGAATCTTATACAAACACGAATCATGTAGTATTTTCGGTTGTAAGAAGAAGAGCGGAGAAAGGAAAAACAGATTTGAGAGTCAACACAACTGGCTTTCTCGGAACTGATACCGAATTGAGGTGTGTGCCTGTGAAGATCAAAATTGTTTTTTTGTAAGTTGAAAATGGTGCCACCCGTTGTGGCCGAGCGGTTCTAGGCGCTTCAGTCTGGAACCGCGCGACCGCTACGGTCGCAGGTTCGAATCCTGCCTCGGGCATGGATGTGTGTGATGTCCTTGGGTTAGTTAGGTTTAAGTAGTTAAGTTCTAGGGGACTGATGACCTCAGAAATTAAGTCCCATAGTGCTCAGAGCCATTTTGTGTGAAAATGGTGTGCAACGGTGGTATAGGGCAGCCGGCATTGTAGCTCAGAGTGTTCGGTCAGAGGGCTGGCGACCCTCTGTAATTAAAACGCTGAGTGAAGTATTCAGCATTGAACATGAAGGACTATCATGTGACGTCCGCCCAGACCAAAAGACGAGAACCATGATGAGAAAGGAAAGGTAGCGTCTTTGACCAGTAATCGGAACGTCCTGCGTTCGAATCCAGCCACTGTTCTGCCAACGGCCTTGTCAAAAAGAGTTGAAAAGTGAAGAGAGGTTCAGGAAATTCTCTTGGCCTTGGGGTGGGAAACTGCCTCTAAAAGGCGGAAGAATCAACAATGTATCAGGATGCAGAAGGCAATATAAACCACTGCATTAAAGATTGTATCCTCAGGACATAATTGTATCCACATGACATGTGACCTGTAATTTAAAAAGTTTCATGGAGATTCCTCCACTGGCTAAAGATTCTAGATTATTCTGGATTAGACTCCCATTCGGATCTGCGGGAAGGAACTGCCAAGGGGGAGGTGACCATGATAAAAAGACTGAATAACCAACGAAAGGGTAACGTTCTACGAATCGGAAGGAGTAGAAGAAAGAACTGCAGGAGTGTTTGGGCTTCGCAGTATGAATAAGATAAGAGAAAGACTAATTGAGTTCTGCAATAAATGTCAGACAGTAACTGAAAAATATTCTATTTAAGAATCACAAGAGGAAAAGGCCCAGAGATACGGATAGATTCCATCTGGAGCACATCGTGCTCAGTCAGAGGTTTCTAAACCAGATAATGGACTACAAGGCGTACGCAGGAGCAGATGTAATCACAATTTAGTAATGATCAAGAGCCAACTGAAGTTTAAGAAACTCATCCAGAAGAATCAGTGTGGAAGGAAGTGGGATACTGAAATACTGAGGAATGACGAGACGCGTTTGAAGTTCACGACTGATGTGGATACTGCGATAAGGAATACCACAACAGGCTGTTTGGTACGAGAGGAGTGGATATCAATAAAAACGGCAATCACATATGTTGGACAGGCAAAGACAGGTACAAAGGAGGTAACTGCTAAGAAATCTTGGGTGGGAATACTTCAATTGATCGATGAAAGAAGGAACTGCAAAAATACTCGGCGAAAAACAGGATTACAGCAACATAAATACTTCAGGAATGAAATAAAATGCAAGTGCAGGAAGGCCAAGGCGAAACCGCTGACGGAAAAAGTGAAGAAATCGAAAAAGAAATTTTCGTTGGAGGGACTGACAGAATACATAAAAGTCAAAACGACCTTCGGTGAAATTAAAAACAAGGTTGGTAATATTAAGGGAGCAATGGGCATTATTGTGTTAAACACAGGGAAGAGAGCGGATAGGTGGAAAGAGTACTTTGAAAGCCTGTATCAAGGGGAGGACTTACCTTACGACGTGGCACAGGAAGAAATTGGAGGCGATGTGGAAGACATAGGGGATCCAGTATTACAGTCAGAATTCAAAAGAGCTCTGACAGACATGAGACCAAATAAGGCAGATGAGACAGATAACATTGAAACCTGAAACCATTGGGGGACTGGAAGCAAACGATTAATCAAATTGGTGTGTGGAATATATGAGACTGGCGACGTACCATCTGACATGAGGAAAAATATCATCCACAGAATACCGAAGATAGCAAGGGCCGATTAGTGCGAGAACTATGGCACAACGAGCTTAACAGTTCAAGCAACAAAGCTACTAACAAGGATAATATACAAAAGAATGGAAAAGGTAATAATTGAGAATCTGTTAGATAACAATTATTTGAAAAATGAAGGAAGCCGTGGTTTTCTTCATTTTTTTAAATTGACTTGTACAGGTGAGGCTGCACCATAAAAAGAATTCTTTGTACATGACGATCAGTTTGGCTTTAAGAAAGATAAAGACACCAGAGAATGGTTTCTGATGTTGTGCGTCTGATAATGGAAGCAAGACTGAAGAAAAATCAAGACACTCTCGTAAGATTTGTCGACCTAGGAAAAAGCATTCGACAGTGTAACATGGAGTGAGATATTCGAAATTCTGAGAAAGATAAGAGTCAGCCATAGGGAAAAACTCGTAAAATTCAGTATGTACAAGAACCGAGAAGGAACTATAGGACTGTACGACCAAGAACGAAGTGCTCGGACTAAAAAGGGTGTAAAGGAGGGATGCATACCTTTACCTCTACTGTTCAGTTCATACATCGAATTTTTAATGACGGAAATAAAAGAAGGTTGCAAAGGAGGGATTAAAAACGAGAGTGAAATTATATGAGTAAAAGGACATTGCTGTCCTCAGTGGAAATGAAGAAGAATTACAGGGTATGTTCAATGGAACGAACAGTCTACTGAGTACAGATTATGGATTGAGAGTAAACCGGAAAAAGACCAAAGTAACGAGCAGCAGCAAAAATGACACTAACGAGAAACTTAACATCAGAATTGTTGCCACGGCCCAGCACACAGTTTTAATCTGCCAGGAAGTTTCATATCATGTTCTTGCCTACGTTTCGCTTCTGTACAAGACTACTGTCGACACGAATATCTACAGAGAAGACATCCTAACAATTTTATGTCCGATGATGACACTTTAGCCATTTCAGAAACGTTTTCCTTGCCCTAACCTTTCTGCATTTTACATCCTCTCTACTTGGGCCGCCGCCACTTATTTTACAGGCCAAACAACAGAACACGTTAAGTGGCTCATTTTCTAATCTAAGTCCCTCAGCATCTCTAACTTAATTCGACTACAGCCTACACTGGTGTGCTAAACTGAAGCACAAAAGTAACTTGCACATGATGTCTCACTGCCAAGTACATAGCTCGATGAAACGTGGACAGCTGCAGTATTGTACAAAAGGTAACTGAAAGAAATACATAATGAGGCGAACGGAAATTACACGTTTACCCAAATACAATGACAACACTGAAGTCACCGTGATTTATTACGAACTTCTGGACAAAATGGTGGGGTACGATCCCTAATAGTGTGTGTGATCGCAACGGATCGCAACGCATGCTCTGCAATGTGCTCCAATGTTGGTAAGGTGTTCTTGTGGTAGTGCGCTCCATTTCCCCAACGCGGCGGTTCAGAAGTGCTTGCCGGCCGTTGTGACCGAGCGGTTCTAGGCGCTTCAGTCCGGAACTGCGCGACTGCTACGGTCGCAGGTTCGAATCCTGCCTCGGGCGATGATTATGTGTGATGTCCTTAGGTTTAAGTAGTTCTAAGTTCTAGGGGACTGATGACCTCAGCTGTTAAGTTCCATAGTGCTCAGAGCCATTTAAACCATTTTTGACACGTGTTGCCTGGTCGTTGGTGCACGTGGACATGCTGCAGTACTTCTCTTCAACGCATCCCATATGCGCTCAGCGGGATTCAAATCGGGCGGAAGGCGCAGGACGGTCAATTCATTGAATATCCTCTCGTTCCAAGAGCTTCGAAGCGGTAGCGCAGTTTGATTCATAAAGATGAAGTAAGCGCCAAATTCACACCTGAAAAGACGCCCATTGGGAAGGAGTACAGTGCCACAGTAACGTTGACCAGTGAATGTACTGTGTTCAAAGATTTGGAGCTCGCTACACATATGTAGCCTCATGCCTGCCCACACCATAACACCTGGACAACCAAGACAGTCATGTTGTTGTTGTTGTGGTCTTCAGTCCTGAGACTGGTTTGATGCAGCTCTCCATGCTACTCTATCCTGTGCAAGCTTTTTCATCTCCCAGTATCTACTGCAACCTACATCCTTCTGAATCTGCATAGAGTATTCATCTCTTGGTTTCCCTCTACGATTTTTACCCTCCACGCTGCCCTCCAACACTAAATTGGTGATCCCTTGATGCCTCAGAACATGTCCTACCAACCGATCCCTTCTTCTGGTCAAGTTGTGCCACAAACTTCTCTTCTCCCCAATCCTATTCAATACTTCCTCATTAGTTATGTGATCTACCCATCTAATCTTCAGCATTCTTCTGTAGCACCACATTTCGAAAGCTTCAATTCTCCTCTTGTCCAAACTATTTTTCGTCCACGCTTCACTTCCATACATGGCTACACTCCAAACAAATACTTTCAGAAACGACCTCCTGACACTTAAATCTATACTCGATGTTAACAAATTTCTCTTCTTCAGAAACGCTTTCCTTGCCATTGCCAGCCTACATTTCATATCCTCTCTACTTCGACCATCATCAGTTATTTTGCTCCCCAAACAGCAAAACTCCTTTACTACTTTAAGTGCCTCATTTCCTAATCTAATTCCCTCAGCATCACCCGACTTAATTAGACTACATTCCATTATCCTTGTTTTGCTTTTGTTGATGTTCATCTTATATCCTCCTTTCAAGACACTGTCCATTCCATTCAACTGCTCTTCCAAGTCCTTTGCTGTCTCTGACAGAATTACAATGTCATCGGCGAACCTCAAAGTTTTTATTTCTTCTCCATGAATTTTAATACCTACTCCGAATTTTTCTTTTGTTTCCTTTACTGCTTGCTAATATACAGATTGAATAACATCGGGGAGAGGCTACAACCTTGTCTTACTCCCTTCCCAACCACTGCTTCCCTTTCATGTCCCTCGACTCTTATAACTACCATCTGGTTTCTGTACAAATTGTAAATAGCCTTTCGCTCCCTGTATTTTACCCCTGCCATCTTTAGAATTTGAAAGAGAGTATTCCAGTCAACATTGTCAAAAGCTTTCTCTAAGTCTACAAATGCTAGAAACGTAGGTTTGCCTTTCCTTAATCTTTCTTCTAAGATAAGTCGTAAGGTCAGTATTGCCTCACGTGTTCCAGTGTTTCTACGGAATCCAAACTGATCTTCCCCGAGGTTGGCTTCTACTAGTTTTTCCATTCGTCTGTAAAGAATTCGCGTTAGTATTTTGCAGCTGTGACTTATTAAACTGATAGTTCGGTAATTTTCACATCTGTCAATACCTGCCTTCTTTGGGATTGGAATTATTATATTCTTCTTGAAGTCTGAGGGTATTTCGCCTGTTTCATACATCTTGCTCACCAGATGGTAGAGTTTTGTCAGGACTGGCTCTCCCACGGCCGTCAGTAGTTCCAATGGAATATTGTCTACTCCGGGGGCCTTGTTTCGACTCAGGTCTTTCAGTGCTCTGTCAAACTCTTCACGCAGTATCATATCTCCCATTTCATCTTCATTCTCTTCCATTTCCATAATACTGTCCTCAAGTACATCGCTCTTGTATAGACCCTCTATATTGACAGTCATGTTCGACGTAATTCTGCTCGTACTCTCATATAGCGAGAGGTGGAATACGTAATGCACCTAGGAACATTACCTTAACATTATCGTTTTGATGATCCAGGTGACACTCACCGGTCAACGTTACGGTGACACTGTAGTCGTTGCCCGTGTGCGTCTTTTCAGTGGTGCGTTTCGGCCCTAACTTCATTTTCGTGGATGACAATGCGCGACAGAATCGAATAGTGCAGGAGGAGGAGAAGGCGGGGGAGGAGAAGGAGGAGGAGGTGGGAGAGGAGCTCTTGGAATGAGGTGATATTCAGTGAAAGGATTGGCCTGCCCATCCCACCGAGCACGTGCGGATGCGTTGAGGAGACATATAGGAGCACGTCCATATGCACCAACGACCATGCAACAGTCGTCAACAGCGCTGGTGGAGGAATGGAACGCCCTGCAACAAGAATTCCTTACAAACTTTGTGTTCAGCACATGAGCACGTTGCAGAGTATGCGTTGCTTTCCTTGGTGATCACACACCCACTTAAAACCCATGTCGCGGCTTTTGTGACGCCCAGGGAACCATTACAAATTGTCTCGAATAAAAATATCATTTTTGATGGTCTCATTGCGTAATTCTTTCAGTTTCCATCTGTAGTATACTGTAGCATTTTTTTCTGTGGATGGTCAAAGTTTCATCGAGTGATGTGATCAAAAGGATCCAGAAATCTGGCTGAAAATAACTTACTTACAAGTTCGTGGTGCCCTCCATCGCTGCAATTCAGTATGGTGTTGGCCCATCCGTAGCCTTGATGACAGCTTGCACTCTCGCAGGCATACGTTCAATAAGGTGCTGGAAAGTTTCTTCAGAATGACAGCCCATTCTTCACGGAGTGTTGCACAGAGGAAAGGCATCGACGTCGGTCGGTGAGGCCTGGCACGAAGTCGGCGTTCCACAACGTCCCAAAGGTTTTCTATAGGACTCAGGTCTGGACTCTGTGCAGGACACTCCATTACAGAGATGTTATTGTCGGTTAACCACTCCGCCACAGGCCGTGCATTACGAACAGGTGCTCGATCGTGTCGAAAGATGTAATCGCCATCCTCCAATTGCTCTTCAACAGTGGGAAGCAAGAAGGTGCTTGTCATGCAAAACAACAAGGGGTGCAAGCCCACTCCATGAAAAACACGACCACACCATGACACCACCGCCTCCGAATTTTACTGTTGGCACTACACAAGCGGAAGATGAAGTTCACTCGGCATTCGCCATACCCACACCCTGCCATCGGATCGCCACATTGTGTACCGTGATTCGTCACTCCACACAACGTTTCGCCACTGTTCAATCGTCTAATTTTTACGCTCCTTACACCAAGCGAGGCGTCGTTTGGCATATACCGGCGTGATGTGTGGCTCATGAGCAGCCGCTCCACCATGAAATCCAAGTTTTCTCACCTCCTGCCTAACTGTCATAGTACTTGCAGTGGATCCCGATGCAGTTATTCCTGTGGGATGGTCTGGATAGATGTGCGGCTATTGCACATTACGACCCCCTTCAACTGTCGGCGGTCCGTCAGTCAACAGACGAGGGCAGCCTGTACGCTTCTGTGCGGTACGTGTCCCTTTACGTTTCCACTTCACTATCACATCGGAAACAGTGGACCTAGGGATGTTTAAGAGTGTGGAAATCTCGCGCCACAGACATATGACACAAGTGACACCGCATCACCTGACCACGTTCGAAGTCCGTGAGTTCCGCGGAGCGCCCCACTACGGTCTCTCACGATGTTTAATGACTACTGAGATCGCTGGTATGGAGTACCTGGCAGTAGGTGGCGGCACAATGCACCTAATATGAAAAACCTATGTTTTTGGGAGTGTCCCAATACTTTTGATCACTTAATGTGTGTTACTTAGTAACAACCCAACAAGCGAAATTTACTTACGTCCTCATCTTTTGAACACCGGTGTATAACACTTATTTTAGCTGTAACCTCTTTTAAAGACAGTATCCATTCTACTCAGTCGTTCTTTCAGGCCCTTTGCCGTCTGTGTCAGTATTACAATGTCACGAGCATCCGGTAAAGTTTTTATTTCTTCCCTCTGAACTTTAATTCCCTTTTCAGTCGTATTAACGGAATAGTCTATTGGAACCTTACAAGCGACGTAATAAATGAAACTTTACTTAAGTTCTACAAAACGATGTCTCTGCTAACCAGGACATGTGGAAGTGAGTTGTAGGGACTGCAACAAAAAGAAATGAGCGAAGAATTCAAGCATCGGAGACGCGATCCCTAGGAACAGTAGTTACTGTGAGATTTTTACATAGTGGGAAGTGGCTGTTTTGTTTGTAATATTGGAGTTTCTTTGGAGATCTGAACACATGGGTGATACTAACTCTTTGGTTAGCACAGGTTGCTTAGCAGAGGCTGCATTAGGAGCAAACAACTTTGCTGTCGTTCTGCCGCGAGGAATTGTCTGTTGTGGGTGGTTGGTGAGAGAGCAACCGTGATAACGGACATGGTGGAAAGAAATCGACGTTTTGAGATGCTTTGTGATCTGAGAAGTCAGCTTAAGGAGATAACAGGAACAGCCGGAAGTAGTGGCCGAGCGTTTCTAGGCGCTGCAATCTGAAACCGCGCGACCGCTACGGTCGCAGGTTCGAATCCTGCCTCGGGCATGGATGTGTGTGATGTTCTTATGTTAGTTTGGTTTAAGTAGTTCTAAGTTCTAGGGGACTGATAACCTCAGAAGTTAAGTCCCATAGTGCTCAGAGCCATTTGAGCCATAACAGGAATAAAATCACATTACTGTGTACCTTTTTATTTACATTAGTTAATTGTAAATACCATCATTGACACAATGAATGTACCATTTGTACTGCATCTTCCAACACTGTCTCTTACAGTACTGAAACTGACGGCCATCAACCTCAAGCCATGCATGACATCGGCGACGAAGATTCTGATGCACCCTCCTCTTCAAAATAGGATGTGCGAATGGTTCTCATGTTGCCATGTCCCTCGTTTCTTCTTTCCAATGGACCGTCTCCCGCATTCGTCGATCGAAAAAAATAACCGCTTGTCGTAACGGACGCTGACTGTTAGGAAATCGTTCCCTGTACAGCCTTTCAGCAGCGAGAGCATTGCAACGTACATCTCCACACACAAGGTGCATCTCAGTGAGTTCTGCGAAATTGTACCAGTACTGCTCTGTCGTATTGTACTGTACGTCTCTGAATAGAACTGAGTAATGAATGAGTCTGTCATTGATTCATAGCACGTTCCGTCATGGGACAGTGGAAACATGATACAACAGATTCACCTGATGGACAGGTAAAGTAAAGAAAAAACTGGTTGGTCGTCCTCGTTTCCTTGGAGGGAATAAAGAATGTACATGTAAATAAATAGCACAGTATGTGTAAACGTATTCGCATGTTAGTTCTAAATAAGCTGGAAAACAGTAATGCTAGGTAAAGCGGTAGACAAGTTTATTTCCATATCTCCATAAGCTGGCTTCTTCGAACCCAGTTTCCCTACTTCAAATTGTTCAATGGAGCATTCTCAAAGTCCTGTTACATTTTTGCACCCTGTGTATAAGTAGACAGAAAATTTGTTTTGTTGTCTTGTTTGACTTCTTAAGTAATAGAACCCAGTACGTTGTCCTCGATGGTGAGTGTTCATCGGAGGTGAGGGTATCATCTGGAGTGCCCCAGGGAAGTGTGGTAGGTCCACTGTTGTTTTCTATCTACATAAATAATCTTTTGGATAGGGTGGATAGTAATGTGCGGCTGTTTGCTGATGATGCTGTGGTGTACGGGAAGGTGTCGTCGTTGAGTGACTGTAGGAGGATACAAGATGACTTGGACAGGATTTGTGATTGTTGTAAAGAATGGCAGCTAACTCTAAATACAGATAAGTGTAAATTAATGCAGATGAATAGGAAAAAGAATCGAGTAATGTTTGAATACTCCATTAGTAGTCACGTCGATTAAATATTTGGGCGTAACATTGCAGAGCGATATGAAGTGGGACAAGCATGTAATGGCAGTTGTGGGGAAGGCGGATAGTCGTCTTCGGTTCATTGGTAGAATTTTGGGAAGATGCGGTTCATCTGTAAAGGAGACCGCTTATAGAACGCTGGTGCGACCTATTCTTGAGTACTGCTCAAGCGTTTGGGATCTCCATCAGGTCTAGTAAGGTCATCCGAAGACCAGTATCAGTTGCAAAGCGATTTATAAAAGATTGTTGCATGGTGTGGCAGGTGGCAGTTGACGCTAAATAACGAAAAGTGTGAGGTGATCCACATGAGTTCCAAAAGAAATCCGTTGGAATTCGATTACTCGATAAATAGTACAATTCTCAGGGCTGTCAATTCAACTAAGTACCTGGGTGTTAAAATTACGAACAACTTCAGTTGGAAAGACCACATAGATAATATTGTGGGGAAGGCGTGCCAAAGGTTGTGTTTCATTGGCAGGACACTTAGAAAATGCAACAAGTCTACTAAAGAGACAGCTTACACTACACTCGTTCGTCCTCTGTTAGAATATTGCTGCGCGGTGTGGGATCCTTACCAGGTGGGTTTGACGGAGGACATCGAAATGGTGCAAAAAAGGGCAGCTCGTTTTGTATTATCACGTAATAGGGGAGAGAGTGTGGCAGACATGATACGCGAGTTGGGATGGAAGTCATTAAAGCAAAGACGTTTTTCGTCGCGGCGAGATCTATTTACGAAATTTCAGTCACCAACTTTCTCTTCCGAATGCGAAAATATTTTGTTGAGCCCAACCTACATCGGTAGGACTGATCATCAAAATAAAATAAGAGAAATCAGAGCTCGAACAGAAAGGTTTAGGTATTCGTTTTTCCCGCGCACTGTTCGGGAGTGGGCCGGCCGAAGTGGCCGTGCGGTTAAAGGCGCTGCAGTCTGGAACCCCAAGACCTCTACGGTCGCAGGTTCAATTCCTGCCTCGGGCATGGATGTTTGTGATGTCCTTAGGTTGGTTAGGTTTGACTGGTTCTAAGTTCTAGGGGACTGATGACCTCAGCAGTTGAGTCCCATAGTGCTCAGAGCCATTTGAACCATTTTTTTGTTCGGGAGTGGAATGGTAGAGAGATAGTATGATTGTTGTTCGATGAACTTTCTGCCAAGCACTTAAATGTGAATTGCAGAGTAATCATGTAGATGTAGATTTAGATTGAGGTAGGACATAGAAGCAATTCAGAGGCGGGCTGCTAGATTTGTTACTGGTAGGTTTGATCATCACGCGAGTGTTACGGGAATGCTTCAGGAACTCGGGTGGGAGTCTCTAGAGGAAAGGAGGCGTTCTTTTCGTGAATCGCTACTGAGGAAATTTAGAGAACCAGCATTTGAGGCTGACTGCAGTACAATTTTACTGCCGCCAACTTACATTTCGCGGAAAGACCACAAAGATAAGAGAGATTTGGGCTCGTACAGAGGCATATAGGCAGCCATTTTTGCCTCGTTCTGTTTGGGAGTGGAACAGGGAGAGAAGATGCTAGTTGTGGTACGGGGTACCCTCCGCCACACACCGTATTGTGGCTTGCGGAGTATGTACGTAGATGTAGATGTAGAAATTTTGAAGTTGCTGTACCATCAATAACAGTGATGAAACTTCCTGGTAGATTAAAACTATGTGCCGGCCCGAGACCCGAACTCGGGACCTTTGCCTTTCGCGGGCAAATGCTGTACCAACTGAGCTACCCAAGCATGACTCACGCCCCGTTTTAACAGCTTTACTTCTGCCAGTACCTCGTCTCCTACCTTCCAAACTTTACAGAAGCTCTCCTGCGAACCTTACAGAACTAGCACTCCTGAAAGGATATTGCGGAGACATGGTTTAGCCATAGCCTGGGGGGTGTTTCCAGAATGAGATTTTCACTCTGCAGCGGAGTGTGCGCTGATATGAAACTTCCTGGCAGATTAAAATTGTGTGCCGGACCGAGACTCGAACTTGGGACCTTTGCCTTTCGCGGGCAAATGCTGTACCAACTGAGCTACCGAAGCATGACTCACGTCCTGTCCTCACAGCTTTACTTCTGCCAGTACCTCGTCTCCTACCTTCCAAACTTTACAGAAGCTCTCCTACGAACTTTGCAGAACTAGCACTCCTGAAAGAAATGGCTAAGCCATGTCTCCGCAATATCCTCTCTTTCAGGAATGCTAGTTCTGCAAGGTTCGCAGGAGACCTTCTGTAAAGTTTGGAAGGTCGGAGACGAGGTACTGGCAGAAGTAAAGCTGTGAAAACGGGGCGTGAGTCGTGCTTGGGTAGCTCAGTTGGTAGAGCACTTGCCCGCGAAAGGCAAAGGTCCCCAGTTCGAGTCTCGGTCCGGCACACAGTTTTAATCTGCCAGGAAGTTTCATATCAGCGCACAGTCCGCTGCAGAGTGAAAATCTCATTCTGAATAACAGTGATATTTCCATTGCTGTAGCTCCATTGCAGCGAGCAATGTGCGTATCAGGAATGACACGGCTGGGCACCTTGCCTCCGCCGCAGCCGCCCGTGGTCCGTCAGCTGTTGCCGCCGGCAGCGCCCACAACCGGCCTGCGGTTGCGGCAGTGGCCCAGTTGGGCCGTTTCCAAGGGCGGCCGGCAGACTGCGCGCGCGTCGCGCCCCTCGCCAGTGCCCTCTTGTTCCCCTGCTCGCGGCCGCAAAGGACCCGTCCTCCGTCCTCCGTCCTGCAGCGCGCGCCGCCTCCGAGGTGAGTGTACATAGTGCAGCGCGCCAGTCGCCGCAGCAGCCGGCAAGCGTGACAACCACCTGTCCTTCCAGCCTCTGCGCGGCCGCCCCCTGCGCAACAGGTGTCTCACCGAGCTACGATCACGTCGGACTTGCGAATTATGGTGGCTGCCCCTGACGTTTCTCGCACACTCTTCTCTGTTGAGAATACTCCGTGATTCTCGGGTTACCATGGCGACGATATCTGCGAACTGTGGTGTCAGACTTCATCACCTTGCTGCTGCCTGTGTACTCTTCGTTGTTTTTACAAGTGTCTACGATAATCTGACAGTTTTCTACTCAGTTGCAGTGCTGGTACCTTTCACGTTATACACCTAGATCTGCATCTTTGCGTACCACTGTGAAGTGCGAGGCAGAGGGTCCTTTTCATTCTACCACTGATTACGTCTTCTTATCGTTCCGTTCCTGTAGGTATTGTGAGAAGAATGAACGTATTATTTTAGAGGTAGGGCAAGCGCAACCAAAAATCCACATGGTGCATAAAATCTTCCGTACTGACTGTTATAATACTTTTATTAACAAGCCAATACCGTTTTTACATCAGTAGAGATGCATCTTCAGGTGATAGGATTTCCTTGCAGGGAATAAAGAATGGCCCGCATCTCGTGGTCGTGCGGTAGCGTTCTCGCTTCCCACGCCCGGGTTCCCGGGTTCGATTCCCGGCGGGGTCAGGGATTTTCTCTGCCTCGTGATGGCTGGGTGTTGTGTGATGTCCTTAGGTTAGTTAGGTTTAAGTCGTTCTAAGTTCTAGGGGACTGATGACCATAGATGTTAAGTCCCATAGTGCTCAGAGCCATTTGAGCCATTTGAGCCAATAAAGAATGTACACGTAAATAAACAGCACAGTATGTGTAAACTTATTCGCATGTTAGTTGCAAATAAGCTGGAAAATAGTAATGCTAGGTAAAGCGGTAGATAAGTTTACTTCCATATCTCCATAAGCTGGCTTCTCCGAACCCAGGTTCGCTACTTCAAATCTCATGCAGCCCCTGACGTCTGTCGCACGCGCTTCTCTGTTGAGGATACTCCGTGATTCTCGGGTTGCCTTGGCGACGATATCTGCGAACTGTGGTGTCAGACTTCATCACCTTGCTGCTGCCTGTGTACTCTTCGTTGTTTTTACAAGTGTCTACGATAATCTGACAGTTTTCTACTCAGTTGCAGTGCTGATATTTGGCTCTGAGCACTATGGGACTTAACATCTGAGGTCATAAGTCCCCTAGAACTTAGAACTACTTAAACATAACTAACCTAAGGACACCACACACATCCATGCCCGAGGCGGGATTCGATCCTGCGACCGTAGCGATCGCGCGGTTCCAAACTGTAGCGCCCAGAACCGCTCGGCCACTCCTGCCGGCGCAGTGCTGATACTTTTCACGTTATACACCTGTATCTGCATCTTTGCGTACCACTGTGAAGTGTGAGGCAGAGGGTCCTTTTCATTCTACCACTGATTACGTCTTCTTATCGTTCCGTTCATATAGGGATTGGTAGAAGAATGAACATATTATTTTAGAGGTAGGGCAAGCGCAACCAAAATTCCACATGGTGAATAAAATCTTCCGCACTGGCTGTTATAATACTTTTATTAAAAGGTCACTACTGTTTTTGCATCAGTAGAGAAGCCTCTTTAGGTGATAGGGTTTCTAAACTGCCATGGCACGCAAAGTGATTGCTTACAGCCAAGTCCCGTCGTTCATCGTCAAAATAAAAACAGCCTATGATTAAATTGACTGCGCGGTCCCAGTCAGTTTATTCATAGACAACTGCTTTTAGCTTGCTGTCTGTTTTTACCTTGACGATGAACTATGGGACCTGGTTCTATGCAATCACTTTGACGGGCCACAACTGTCTAAAAACCTGTCACCTACAGGTGCATCTCTACTGATGTGAAAACGGTAGTGACTTATTAATAAAAGTATTATAACAGCCAGAGCAGAAGATTTTACATACCACGTGAGAAGAATGATTGCTAAAATGCCTTTATACGCACTGTAATTAGTCTTGCGCTAGCGGTCCCTGCACAGGCGATACGTCGGGAGTTCTGGTACAGGTTGGTGATAGTTAAACTTTCGCTACTTGAGCCAGTGTGGACGGAAAACTATTTACCGTATCGCTACTCATCTTTATAGGATAATGTTCAGACTGTGCTCTGCAGAATTTGCGTTGTGAGTAATGTTAGCTTCATGACTTGCCATTGGGCGCTGGTACTGACTGGTACGACGGCGTAGTGCTGAATCTCAAGCATCAGTGTGCTTTTAGGAGCAGACAGTTAACATGGGCCTGGGGAAGATGAGCAAGGGCTTCACTTGTAAAGTATTTTATATTCTGTGCATGCGCAGCTGTTGAAAGGCATGATGTTAAGAAGAATTCCGTTGACAGCTTGTTTTATTGTTAAACAATCGGTTTCGCGGGCTAAAGTCGCTTTATCATGTGCAACAATGTCAAAAGGTCAGAGTTGTACCAATCGCTCCTAGTCGATATATTATTCATTGAATATTGTCTACTCCATACCGGCGAACGAAGGGTGACAAAGACGTGATTACCCTACGCTCGCGAATGTAAAGTAAACAGTGTGCATTAAATATTATATCGACTAGGAGCAATGTGTACCCCTACGACCTTTCGATAGTGTTGCACATGAAGATGGCGCTATAGGCCGCGAAAACGGTTGTATATCATTAAAAGAAGAATGTTGCTACATGTCAGCGGAATTCTTCTTAACATCATTCACTCGTAAAGCTGTCTCATCAAAACAACAGCAATAGTGGTCCTGCTGTTCACGAGTATCACAGCATTAAAGGAAGACCGAGAGGTTGAAGGACATGATTAGGAAGTTCGAATTAACCGGCGATTTCGGAACTGATCCTGGCAGAGGCCTATGTCCACATGCGCCACAAATTCTTGAAGAGATTGCTGTTGCCATGGCTGAGAATGCTGGACGCGTTGTGTGATCTTCAGGCAGCGGACAAGCTGTGTCACGTCAGCTGAACATTCCATGGTCCAGCGTTCGGAATGCGTTGCGAACAACTGTTCTGCAATCTCTAGTGAGGTTCCAGGCTCTCGAGGATGCAGAGTGTCGTCACATTGAGCAGCGTTTGTAACCTCCAACGTAAACGTGATTCGCAATTGACAAATGTTATCCTCTCATGCGTAAATTAAAATGTGTTTCTTTCAATGGTTTACTCGTTATTTCTCTTCCGCATGTCCTTACAAACGTTTCCACAAAGTTTCATTGTCCTACGACCATTCATTTTTCTTGGGGGGTTCTCTCAAATAGCGAAAGTTTAATTGTAGCCACACTGTATGTTCCTAGATTTTAATTTCATCCGTCATAAAATATTTTCGAAAGTCCCCAACTGTGTCGGTAATGATTTAAGTAATAAAATTCTACAGCAGTTATTTTTTTGTTCCTATAGCTCGACGCGGCTAAAGGAATTAATTCCCATTTTCATGTGCTACAGGAGTTTGCAGTAGTATGTCTGTTACGTCTATGTTGTTGTGTTTCTCTTGCCTTGTAGTCGTCTTTTTGTGGTCTTTATTGTGCCTCATTGATTACGCAGAAATTCACACACCCGCAAACCATCAGTCACACTGTTTTGAGTAATGAAGGAGACACAATACGTTAGGACAAAAAAAGAGGATTTCAGGTAGAGAAGGTTGGTTTTCGGCTTTCGCCGGACATGTCCGGCTTTTTACGGTCGTGTCTGCCAAATACAATCAAGACCGGCCCACCCGCCTTTTTTTTTTTTTTTTTTGGCGTTCTGGTGATAGAGCAGAGATCACGAAACTAAGGCCTGTTCCACGATAGTGACGTAAGCATGTGTGATAAGTATAAGGAGGAATAAGGAGATGCATCTAAGAACATACAGATACACTAGCATTCTTACGTGTGCTACTGTTACGGCTGTGTGCTATTGCTCAACGAACCTAACACACAATCCCACAACCAAGCCACGTTGCAGAGCGAGCGAGGCAAAGCAGAATGTGCCGACCAGCCGATGCCAGTTATCCCCGATGCTCCCCGCCACGCTCGTGCGTCGCTTATACGCGTCCTGAGACACGCAAGTGCGAACGAGAGTTAAGTCTTGCTGCGCCTATGCTAGGACAGCGCATCACGCATGATTTCGCACGCAACAGCGTTCGTTCACTGGGAGGCACACCTTACTGTTTATTTTCTTTAACCCTTTAAGACTCAACAATGTGAAAAAAAATGAAGTTTAAAACTTTTCACAGAATTAACCTTTATTATCATCGTTAGCAAGGAAGAAATTGGCAAAAAGTAAACAATCGATTTATTTTTTCAGGATGAGGTTTCACTTTGAAATATAATTTTAATATTGTTCACAGAATTAACCTTAATTAACATAATAAGCAACGAAGACAACAAGGAATTGGCAAAAAGTAAACAATCAGTTATTTTCAGGAGGTGTTTTCACATGAAACCACTGGGACATAGGGTTTCTAACCACCCATCATTTAATAAGATACATTTCGGAGCAATTTCGCATTTTTCCCTAGGCAAAATCACACATCTCGAAACTCCTGTGAACTCACAATATCTAAAACAAATTATAGTCCTAAATAACAAGCAAAAATGGGCCTAAAATTTAATAATTTTATATCAAAAGTTCGTACTGTCCCCGTGATTTTACTTCGAAATCATTAATAAAAGCAATAGTACAAACTCCAATTTACGTTACAGTAACTTTAGATACACGAGT
Source organism: Schistocerca americana (assembly GCF_021461395.2). Taxonomy (NCBI): domain Eukaryota; kingdom Metazoa; phylum Arthropoda; class Insecta; order Orthoptera; family Acrididae; genus Schistocerca; species Schistocerca americana. The sequence goes on from NC_060119.1 coordinate 1,178,241,633, forward strand.
ACTTTAATAAATTTAGCCGGACGAAGTGGCCGTGCGGTTCTAGGCGCTACAGTCTGGAGCCGAGCGACCGCTACGGTCGCAGGTTCGAATCCTGCCTCGGGCATGGATGAGTGTGATGTCCTTAGGATAGTTAAATTTAATTAGTTCTAAGTTCTAGGCGACTGATGACCTCAGAAGTTAAGTCGCATAGTGCTCGGAGCCATTTTTTTTTAATAAATTTATATCAAAAGTACGTACTGTCCCCTTTGTTTCATTTCGAAATCATTAATAAAAGCAATAGTACAAGCTCCAATTTACGTTACAGTAATTTTAGATATACCAGTACTTACTTTCACTTTAGTGATCTCCTCAGTATGATCACTCCAGAAGAGCAACATATCACGAGTTCCTACAACAGCGTAGGCACAATCTCTGCATCGACTGTTGCTTCGAACACTGTAAATGACTGCCACAGTGCACTGCATTTGTAGAAGTACCTGTGTACCACTAGATGTCTTCCACTAGCATGGATGGTTTAATGCGAAAGGCGCTGGTAATTCAAAACAAAATTAATAAAACGGGGCTTTGAAGCGGCAACAATTCGTACTCCATGAATTTAAAAAAAGCTCGACTCAGAAAGACTGAATTATCCGAATACGACGCAAATTTGTCGATGTGATGTATATGTACAGACAAACAAATGATTACAATTTCAGAAAAATTGGATGATTTATTCAAAAGAAAGCGCTTCACAAATCGAGCAAGTCTGACCACTTATGCAAGCAGTTATTCGACTTGGCTTTGATTGATAGAGTTGAAACTTCCTGGTGGATTAAAACTCTGTGCCGGAACGAGACTCGAATTCGGGACATTTGCCTATCGCGGGCAAGTGCTGTGAGGACGGGTCGTGAGTCGTGCTTGGGTAGCTCAGTAGGTGGACTACTTGCCGGCGAAAGGTAAAGGTCCCGAGTTCGAGTCTCGGCCCGACACACAGTATTAATCCGCCAGGAAGTTTCACATCAGCGCACACTCCGCTGCAAAGTGAAAATCTCATTCTCGAAATTGGTAGAGTTGTTAGATGTCCTCCTGAGAGATATCATGCCAAATTCTGTCCAATTGGCGCGTCGGAAAGTCAAAATCCGAAACGGAAAGATGCAACGGCCTTGGTGGGCAAGATAAGTAGCAAGACAAGTAGCAACTCTCGCTGTGGTCGGGCTGGCATTATCTTGCTGAAATGTAAACCCATGATGTCTTGTCTTGAAGGGCAACAAAACTGTATGCAGAATGTCGTCGACGTACCACTCTGCTGTAAGGGTGCTGCGAATGACAACCAAAAGGGTCCTGCTATGAAACGAAATGGCATCCCAGACAATCAGTCCTGGTTGTCGAGACGTATGGCGGACTGGCATCACACTGATGTCAGAGGCGTATGCAGGCAGTCTCACTGGTCATCGAAGCTCATTTTTAAGCGGGACTCATCACTGAAGACAATTCTATTCCTGACGATGAAATTCCAGGCCGAAAACGTGTCTGGAAACGTCGTGGACAGTGGTGGGATGCCAACCTGACTGTCGCCAGCCATACGACAGACAACCAGGAATGGTGGTCTGGGGTGCCACTTCTTTCTACAGCAGGACCCCCCTTTGGGTGTCATCCGCGGCACCTTTACAGCATAGCGGTACAGCGACGATATTCTACGTCCTATTTTGTTGCCCTTCATGGCAAGACAGCCTGGACTTACACTTCAGCAAGATAATGCCCGCCCGACCACGGCGAGAGTTTCTGCTGCTTGTCGTCGTGCTTGCCAAAAGCTACTTTGCCCAGAAAGGTCGCCAGATCTCTGTCCCAGTTGAGAACGTTCGGAGAATTACGGGCAGGGCCCTCCAACCGTCTCGGGATTTTGACGATCTAAAGCGCCAACTGGACGGAATTTGCCACGATATCCTCCAGGAGGACATCCAACAAATATATCAATCAATGCCAAGCCGAATAACTGCTTGCACAAGGGTCAGAGGTGGACCAACTTGCTCAATTTGTGAAGCTCTTTCTGTAAAATAAATCATCCAGTTTTTCTGAACTTGTAATTATGGGCTTGTCTGTGCATGTACATCAAGTACACCACATCTACTGATTTCCGTCCCATTCGGATAATTCCAACGCGATGAGGCTTTTCTCTGGTATATTAGTTACAGCTTTGATAAGTAATTGTCAAGTGACCTACAGGCAATGTATGAAGACGACAAAAAATCCTTTTCTGCGCCTCTGAATGCTTACTCCAGAAAACTGTCCCATTGCCCCTGTCACACACCTTTTCTCCTATGGCTGTGTACAAGAAGATGGTCGTTTGTCAGCGACGTACATACAGGATGTAAACGCTAACTGTTTACAATGTACCACAGTGGTGCAGGTAAGTCGAGATGATAAAAAATGCTTCTGGTCTATCGACGCGGTCAACAGCCTCAAGTTGGCCACAATTTACCCACCTAAGCTAGAGTTCATGCGCACAGCCAGATATTTTGGCTAAATTCGTCGTTTAACAAAAAAACATGTTTTTTCACTTACGAAATACGAAACTCAGATTTGTGTAAATTTTACTTCAAAATACAGGGTGATTCAAAAAGAATACCACAATTTTAGGAATTTAAAACTCTGCAACGACAAAAGGCAGAGCTAAGCACTATCTGTCGGCGAATTAAGGGAGCTATAAAGTTTCATTTAGTTGTACATTTGTTCGCCATTTCAGCCAATAAAGTTTTTGGTCCCTTTTTCTTCGAAGGTGCTACTGTAACTGAACTACAGTATCTGGAGATGTTAGAGAATTGGCTGTTCCCTCAGCTCGAACAAGAAGCACAACAATTCATATTTCAGCAGGATGGAGCGCCACCACATTGGCACTTATCTGTCCGTAACTACCTGAACGTCAACTACCCGAGGCGATGGATCGGCCGCCAGGCAGCCCGTGACAGAGCACGTCAACACTGGCCTCCAAGAAGCCCTGATCTTACCCCCTGCGATTTTTTCTTATGGGGGTATGTTAAGGATATGGTGTTTCGGCCACCTCTCCCAGCCACCATTGATGATTTGAAACGAGAAATAACAGCAGCTATCCAAACTGTTACGCCTGATATGCTACAGAGAGTGTGGAACGAGTTGGAGTATCGGGTTGATATTGCTCGTGTGTCTGGAGGGGGCCATATTGAACAGCTCTGAACTTGTTTTTGAGTGAAAAAAAAACCTTTTTAAATACTCTTTGTAATGATGTATAACAGAAGGTTATATTGTGTTTCTTTCATTAAATACACATTTTTAAAGTTGTGGTATTCTTTTTGAATCACCCTGTATTATAAATTTTGCCAGCATAAAATTAACAGTTAAATTCCGTCTGGCCTTCTTACTACTGTGCTTGTAAGGGTTAAGTTTAGATCGAATTATGTACGTAATTAGTTTTTACCTAAAGTCATTTTTATTTTATTACCCTGACGGGGAAGTTCAAATCAATTAACTAACAGCCGACTAAGCCGGTAGCATAAGAGACCGGGAGAATATGGAAAATCTATGGCGCTGTAGCTTAGGTAGCTTGGGTATTGCAATCGGAGGTTATACGTAAATTGAAGGTGGAGGCTCGAGAAAGGGAAGGAAAGGATAGGGATTACTGATGTCAGCTGCATCGGGACATTAACTTAAGCGGAATCAACAGCGACGAGCGAAAACGTGCGCCGGAGCAGAACTCGTACCCGGGGTTTCCTGCTTACTGGACACCGCTATCCGGGACACAGCGTTATCACAACTGCGCAGACTATCCCGGCACGCCTCACGGCCGACCCACACTCCCACTGAGCGCCACCTGTTAGCAGTTCCTGTCCATTTCCTCCATGTTCGATACTCTGAGATTCTCGCAGGAGGTCGGACGTACTTGCGCATCCGCATGAAGAAGGTGGATCCATTGCCCAACTATATGAATTTGTGGACATGTCCGAAAGAACAGACGCCACGCATTCATACAATTGGAGGTTGTTTCTCGGCTTGATAGATCCTAAGTGTCCTGTATTACACTGATCTTCACGTCCCTTATAACACTGTGGTACATCGTGAACATCGTTTATATCCTGTGTTCAGTGTGTCCCAGGAACCCAGGCAATCAGTGTAGGCAAAATCACCCCTTCCTTCTGTCTCCTTGATTTTTATATCAGTATCTACGGCCGTCCTATCAACCTCGCCACCACCCTCAAGTACCTTGGCGTCACCCTTGACCGTCGCCTTTCCTGAACTCCCCATTACCGGACAATGCAAGCCAAGGCACATTCCAGGCTCCGCCTCCTCAAACTCCTCTCCAGCCACACATGGGGTGTCCTTCATACTTATAAATCCCTCATCTGCCCCTTCCTCTGCTATGCTCATCCCGGCTGGATCTCCGCCCCTCCTACCTACTACAAGTCCCTTCAAATCTTGGAACACCAAGCGCTTTGCTTCACGTATCGCATCCACCTCCCATCCCCAACGCGGCTCCTCTATGACTTAATTCCTTTCCCACACCTCCTCCTCTCCCTTCAATGGATACGGATCCTTTACACCTCCCGTAAACTTGATCCCCCTCACCCGCTTGTCTCTCCCGTCCTTTCCCACCCCAATCCGCTGCCACGCCTGTACTCCTGCATCCCATCCGATCTCCATCTTACCACCTCCCATACCCTTGCCCAAGGTGGCTTCTGCCAATTCCCCCTCCCGGATGATGCCCTAGTCCCCTCCATCTACCCCTCCTATCAGATTTTATCCTCCCCTTCCTCCTCATGAGTTTTTCCTCCAGTGCTCCCTCTTTCCCTTCTCTCCCTCCGAAACTCCCTTCCCCCTCCTCTCTCCCTCTCCTCCACCCCTACCCTCTCCCCTCCCCCTCACTTCTTCTTTCCCCCAGGCGTCCTCCCCACCTCCCTCCTACCCTCCCCTAGTCCCTGTAGCACCCCCCCTTTTTTCGTGCAATAGTGTGTGCAGTGCATCGCAGATCATCGTCAGTGTTTTCTGTGCAGTGTTTCTCCATTCCAGTGCAATTGTGTCTCCTCAGAGTCCTCCATCGTTCAACAGTGTACTCATTGTGCCTTCGTGTACCGTTGCACTTGCTTATACAATTCAGTATCTTCAGTTCGAACGTCTTCGTTATTATCATTATGTGTGTCACCTGTTTTCTCATATTCACATTTTCTGTACATCTATCTACATGTTATCTGTTCTCTGGTTTTCTATGGCCGGAAAGCGGCGCAGATAGGCCACTGCCGGCCTACCTTTTGTACAGGGTTTTAAAATAACAAAAAAGAAAAAAAAGCGTGTCCCAGGCAGAATGGTCAGTATTCAGAGATATGGCTGGAACGCTCATTTGAAGCAAAAAATTTTTTAAGAACGTATGCCCTTTCCCGAAGAGTTTAGAGATAGAACACATTTGCTGTACATTTGTTTTTGCACTAGTGGCACACACGTAAGAATCTTCCGCTAATCACAGAATTGGTAGCGTTAGTAAAATTAACTTACGCCTTTATATTTTTGTTTATGCAGTTGGATAAAGTCTGCGGCGTACAAAAAAAATGTGAATACGCGGAATTAAAGGCTTCGTCGCATCATCGACACTGTTGCATCCATTAGGGAAAGTACAGAGACAGACAAGCAATACAGCTTTATCCCCAAGTGTGAACAAATGCAATGAAATTGGCGATGGGATATCGAACGTTTATTTTGAGCTATCCTACAGCAGTGTATGATAAAGGTTAGAGGTTCATGTGTTAAAAATTCGTATTTTTCAATTGACACTCTGTAAAAAACGGATGTTCTAATACTTACTGTTTTACATGTGCACGTGTGTAAACCTGACAACATATTGAAGGAAACAGAAAATGAATAACAATATTCATTAAATGTGTTTTATCTCGGAAACGATTCAGAACAGGGCATATGTCCATATGAAGTTTTCTGCTTCTAATGATAGTTTCTGTCATATTCCTAATTATTGACCAATCCTCATGGGACACCCTGGGTATCTATGGTGACTGTCGCTAGTATAGCACAACTCAAAATATATGAATAATTGTGTAGACTCAACAGGGAGACTATTTCTCCTTGTCATTAACACTCGTATATTTTTAATTATTGATGTTGCTACTGCTGTGGTGAAGTGTTTTGATTTAACGGAACAATGTGGCTGTTTAGACGACATTCAAAAACCATTTAAAATAAGCAGTGTCATAAAATTTGACGCTTGTTAGAGCTTGTAGCGAAATTCTTCCCCAAAAAGACGAGAACGCTCCAAATATGCAAGCCAGGATATACATGAAGCGCATTTTTACTGCTAATGGCGTGTGGACATAGAATTACGATGCCAAGTACTAGCTTTGATCTTCAAATTCGACATAATTGCAACCTGCTGCACAAAGAGCGTCTTAGAAAACGCTAAAGACTCAAACTTATCGCTGTGCTTCTCATATGATCTTGAATACCATGAAAAACTCACAGATATCCAAGCAGCCTTGGCCTTAATTAAATTGCACACAGTTTATTTGCACTGGACTGCTGGTCACCAACAACGCATACAAGTTAAAAAAATTCGCACGGTTAAGACATGGTGAACTGTGAAACTTCCTGGCAGATTAAAACTGTGTACCGGACTCGAATTCGAGTCTCGGTCCTGCACACAGTTTTAATCCCCAAGAAAGTTTCATATCAGCGCACACTCCGCTGCAGAGTGAAAATCTCATTATGGTGAACTGTGTTTTTTATGACAACGACAACGTTTTCGGCAGTGTAAAGATAAAATTTTGAGAATATATATATTTTTTTTTTCTGACCACGACTGGCACATTACATACGCTTGTGTGGCTTAATGTGCCACTGATGAACTTTTCTCACAGTAAGTTACATCTTTCCTAGTATTTGTTAAGCTCTGACCTTACTTCGTGTTTAACTCCAAAGTGCTTACTAATACACTGATGTTCAGAAAAAAACAGAACACCTTGAACGACAAGAGATAGGAGGTCCATATACATAGTACATGTACAGGGTGGTCCATTGATCGTGACCGGGCCAAATATCTCACGAAATAAGCGTCAAACGAAAAAACTACAAAGAACGAAACATGTCTAGCTTGAAGGGGGAAACCAGATGGCCTTATGGTTGGCCCGCTAGATGGCGCTGCCATAGGTCAAACGGATATCAACTGCGTTTTTTTAAATAGGAACCCCCATTTTTATTACATATTTCTGTAGTACGTAAAGAAATATGAATGTTTTACTTGGAACACTTTTTTCGCTTTGTGATAGATGGCGTTGTAATAGTCACAAACATATGGCTCACAATTTTAGACGAACAGTTGGTTACAGATAGGTTTTTTTAAATTAAAATACAGAACGTAGGTACGTTTGAACATTTTATTTCGGTTGTTCCATTGTGACACATATATCTTTGTGAACTTATCGATTCTGAGAACGCATGCTGTTACAGCGTGATTACCTGTAAATACCACATTAATGCAATAAATGCTCAAAATGATGTCCGTCAACCTCAATGCATTTGGCAATACGTGTAGCGACATTCCTCTCAACAGCGAGTAGTTCACCTTCCGTAATGTCCGCACATGCATTGACAATACGCTTACGCATGTTGTGAGGCGTTGTAAGTGGATCACGATAGCAAATATCCTTCAACTTTCCCCACAGAAGGAAATCCGGGGACGTCAGATCCTGCGAACGTGCGGGCCATGATATGGTGCTTCGACGACCAATCCTCCTGTCATGAAATATGCTATTCAATACCGCTCCAACCGTACGCGAGTTATGTGCCGGACATCCATCACGTTGGAAGTACATCGCCATTCTGTCATGCAGTGAAACATCTTGTAGTAATATGGGTAGAACATTACGTAGGAAATCAGCATACATTGCACCATCTAGATTGCCATCGATAAAATGGGGGCCAATTATACTTCCTCCCGTAATGCCGCACAATACATTAACCCCCAAAGGTCGCTGATCTTCCACTTGTCGCAGACATCGTGGATTTTCCGTTGCCCAATAGTGCATATTATGCCGGTTTACGTTACCGCTGTTGGTGAATGACGCTTCGTCGCTAAATAGAACGCGTGCAAAAAATCTGTCATCGTCCCGTAATTTCTCTTGTGCCCAGTGGCTGAACTGTACACGAAGTTCAAAGACGTCGCCGTGCTATTCCTGGTGCATAGAAATATGGTACGGATGCAATCGATGTTGATGTTGATGTAGAATTCTCAACACCGACGTTTTAGAGATTCCCGATTCTTGCGCAATTTGTCTGCTACTGATGTGCGGATTAGCCGCGACAGCAGCTAAAACACCTACTTGGGCGTCATCATTTGTTGCAGGTCGTGATTGACGTTTCACATTTGGTTGAACACTTCTTGTTTCCTTAAATGTCTTAACTATCCGGCCAACGGTCCGTACACTTGGATGATGTCGTCCAGGGTACCGAGCAGCATACATAGCACACGCCCGTTGGGCATTTTGATCACAATAGCCATACATCAACACGATAACGACCTATTCCGCAATTGGTAAACGGTTCATGTTAACACGGGTAACGTATCACGAAGCAAGTACCGTCCGCACTGGCGGAATGTTACGTGATACCACGTACTGATACGTTTGTGACTATTACAGCGCCTTCTATCACAAAGCGCAAAAAGTGGTCCAACTGAAATATTCACATTTCTTTACGTACTACACGAATATCTGATAAAAAAACGCAGTTGATATCCGTTTGACCTATGGCAGCTCCATCTAGCGGGCCAACCACAGCGCCATCTGGTTTCCCCTTTCAAGCTAGACGAGTTTCGTTCTTTGTAGTTTTTTCGTTTGATGCTTTTTCGTGAGATATTTGGCCCGGTCACTATCAATGGACCACCCTGTATATTAATATGTTCTGCAGAAATAATTAGCATTTGAACCACGTCGGCCCGCGGGTGGAAAGTCAACAGCGATATCGCGGCGCAACACTACCTATTGGTAAAATATGCTTGCGGCTCTCGTTGTCGCTGTAAGAAGAACGTAATGGTTCAGTATGACTTGAGCAGACGTGCTGTATGCCCCACAGATGTATGCGCGAACCTTACCGTGAACTCAGGGAGTTTGGAAGAGGGTGCATTATTGGTGTGAGAGAATGTAATGCATCCATCCGGCAAATTTTGCTCGTGGAGGACGAAGTGTTTCGGCAGTGCAACGGGTATGTGCAGAATGGTTCACGGAAGGCCATTGAGCTCAATGAGGTGTATCAGGTTCCATCATCAAGATCTTTCCCCGCCACTGCTCCCCCCCCCCCCCCCCCCCCCATAAGATCGACATCTCACCCGAATGGCACTAAGTCTGCGTCCTCCTCAGCTCTGGCGCAACAGCGAAACAGTGTAACACATCGTAGTCTATCAGGTGTGACAATCCGTCGCCGTTTATTACGGCAAGGGGTTAGGCTTCCAGCCTACCTTTCACGAATGTGCAGAAACATGCTCGACGGCCGCGAGACCGCTGCGGTCGCAGATTGGAATCCTGCCTCGGGCATAGATGTGTGTGCTGCCCTTAGGTTAGTTAGGTTTAAGTAGTTCTAAGTTCTAGGGGACTGATGACCTCAGAAGTTAAGTCCCATAGTGCTCAGAGCCATTTTGATGCTAGACGGCAATGGTGTATGGTACGACTTCACTGGGGACAGGAATGTCCTCAGACAGTGTTTTCAGACGAATCCAAGTCCTGTTTGTTTTAAAATGATGGCCGAATTTTGCTTCATCGAGGACAGGGGGAGCAGCATCACAGTGACTGCATTCGCACAAGACATACAGCGCCAACTCAATGCCGTATGGGTACAACCACAAACCACAGTTAGTGCGTCACCAGGACACTGTGACAAGTGTGACCCGCCAACATGAATGACGTTCTGTGACTCGTAGCCATACCCTTTCTGCACAATATCCCAGGTGCCGTTTTTCAGCAAGGCAATGCAGGACCACAAGTTGCTGCATGAACAAGTACCTTCTTGTTGTCACAGGATGTCAGAGTTTTTCCATGATCCGCCAGGTCACCAGCCAGTCGAAAATGCGAAGGTCATGGTGCAGCGCTTTGTCCCAAAGCTAACCACCACAGATGAACTTTGCAATCAGGTCAATGGCTATAACACAGGACGCCATTCGCGCCTTATACGCGTCGATGCCATCACGCATGGAGCAGGTCCCCTGGCGGACCCTGTGCCTAGTAGGCCTAGTTGGACGGTCTCTGAAACGAGGTAACTAAAATGCTAACCATTTCCGCAAAACATACTAATGTACACGTCCTATGAATAAGAGCGTTCTATCGCTAGTCATACAAGATGATCTGTTTTTTTCTAGACATGACTGTACATTTAACGTATGGTGGTTCTGTTTAACAGAGAGCCTACTTGATATTGGTCTAAGGCCGAAATCGTACAGTCATACAACTAAAAAAGGAAAAATGGCAACTGCAAGCAACACTAGATCATTTCAAACATTTCATCGAAGCTGTGGACCCATTTTCAGTGAACATCATTTTACAAGTGATTTAACACGATGGTTCTGGATGAGAACTTCTTTGTGGCAGAACTGCATAATGTACAGCAAGACAGAGGCTTCCAAGCTTAATCTGGAAAAGAATTACATGGGATTTTTTTACGCTGTAATCAGTCATAATTATATACAACGATTTCATGTAACGATATTTCGCAGCTTAATAGGTCACCTTTAAGTACGTATTCTTTAGATATCCTGTCCTGGTGTTGAGTGATATAATTTTTAGCTTACAGTTAAGGCAAGCTCAGTTTAACGCCAGCCCAAGACAACTACGTGAATATCAGGTAACGCTTCGAACGAAACTGTTACATTGAATTAAAACTCCTGTGACGTTGTTGTGTGACCACATCTGCATTTAAATGTACACTCTAATTTTACTCTCCTTGTCATTAGGCGAGATATGAGATGGAGATGGTACTATGCCCCTTGCCTCATATTCGAGCGTGATCGGAATTTTGAAAGGTAGGCTCTCCGCACAGCACGTTGCGTATGCCTTTGAAGTTGGCTAATCATTTTTGTGTCGCTTTTGCTCTTACTACGTGGAACCGTAATGGATCACGTAGCTCTTTCTAGAATCCACCCTCCCTACCTCACCCCCCTTTCTCTGTCCCTCTCTCTCTCTCTCTCTTTCTCTCTCTCTCTCTCTCTCTCTCTTTCTCTTTCTCTCCATTGGGGACTAATGACCTCAGAAGTTGAGTCCCATAGTGCTCAGAGCCATTTCTCTCCATTAATCCAAGTCTGTGATGGTCCGAGACCGAACGTCCAGTGCTAAAAGAATTAGTCGTTTTTTTGTAAAAACCACCTCCACATTTCTTAAGATTCTTTTACCTTTCCCAATGTCACATCTACAATTGCTCAAGATAAACACTCCTAGATACTTGGATGTAATGTCCGATTCCAGTGACTGTTCATCGACCGTGTAGTGAAAAGATACTTGGTGTTTTTTGCCTATTTATGCACATTACATTAGACTTGCAACAAGTTGTGCATATACAGGTGAGCTTCGGCATATCACTGTTGATGTCAGAACGACCCGCATCGGACTGACCGATAGTCAGGTCACTCCATGCTGGCTGATGTGCAGTTAATAAAAGTTGTACCGCAACGGCTAACGACAGGGATGGCCCTAGCAAACGTGAGACATGGGTGTTGCTGCTCACAGAAGATGAGAAATAGGTTGACAATCTATCTATGAAATAAAACAACGGTCCACATTCATCCCTGTTTATTACAAAGTCCCCTGCTAACATATATGAATAAGAAGTTATTACAAGTTCCATTCGATCTTAAGAAATATAGAGGTCAAGAAAACTAACAATTATTGACACGTACTAATCTAACATCAGAATGCCTGGCAAAGACTGGATAGTTGAGATGAATGGGATCAAACTGTAATCGGCAAATGAGTTACAGAAAGACAGGTTCGCAAGGGATACACAGCGATTCCCTGACTCGGCCAAAAGAATGTTAAACTATCAGATGCAACTAACGTCACTGATCGAGTCGCAAATGAACCCTCAACCATACAAAAAAGCGTAATATGAGTGATCCTAACAACGTGCCTATAAACTCTCGGTAATTCTCATATTCTGCTCGTCCAAGCTGCAATTTCTCACTTTATTCAGTACATAGTAGCTTGATCTACTGCAGTCTGCAACACGTCTGCTGCCGATTCCTACAAATGCCCTTCTCTACGTCTGCTGACGCTGTCCTCTCTCTCTCTCTCTCTCTCTCTCTCTCTCTACTGTGTCGCCAGACCATCATTCCTTGTCTCCAGCCGCAGTGATCTCTTCCGAGTCTCCAGATGAAGAGTTCTGAGTCCCCAGATGCAATGTGTTCTCTACCAGCACAGAGTTCTTCCTCCTCTCTAATGTCCCCACAACTCCCATCTGCCAATGAAAAAGGCTCTGCGTAATGCTGGCCAATAATATTTTTGTTAACAAGACAACTTCTTCCGCTCCTAGGAAAAGTTTTACAACATTAACCAATTGTTTCAATCGCATATGTTGAGATGTTTCGTGGTGTTACTTGGTGTTGTAGTGCACTTTAAGCACAGTCTGTCACCCTGAAGTGTGTATGTTCACTTTACCGTGTATTCAGTTTCCGGCCGCCATTCTTGTAGTTACTACCATGCAGAAGTCATGTTTTTGAACTTCTTACAATGACAATGACGTAAACCACTTAGCGTCAACTCACCTGTATTTAAAGCAATAATGTTATCATTGTACAGTTTCGGCTACAACAGATATATCTACCTTTGTATAGCTCAACAGATTACAACATATATGTGGCTATCTAGTCTGTTAATGGCAGTTCCAATAACGATTTTTCAGTTGTTTATAATCGTTTACAAATGGCTCAAATGGCTGTGAGCACTGTGGGACTCAACATCTGAGGTCATCAGTCCCCTAGAACTTAGAACTACTTAAACCTAACGAACCTAAGGACATCACACACATCCATGCCCGAGGCAGGATTAGAACCTGCGGCCGTAGCAGTCGCGCGGTTCCGAACTGAAGCGCCTAGAACCGCTCGGCCACCGCGGCCGGCAGTTGTTTACATTTTTGCAATTTCCTATGACATAATTTATATTACGAGATACCATTATTTCGACTAATGTGTTCGTTTCTAAGGCACACACTGTGTCACACGCACACTAGTCATGGAGTGGTGGTTTAACAGTGATGCCCTAAATCGGGACACGCTGCATTGTGATTGGCTGAAAACACCATGACGTCGATATGACGCGATATGACGATGACGCGACGTGATGCTGTGGAACGACACGACGTGATGGTGACGTGGCGTAGGGACAGAACTCCCGTAATTGCCTGAAACTGTGAAAAATTGGTGAGAAATATGTAAAATTTGGAAAGAATGAGACTACTTACGTACCTGTCCAGATGGAGCCTCTGCTGGTGTCTCCAATGATGAAATATTTTTTTGTTACTAATAAGCAGGCTTGAAGTGACGTGACATAACGTAATTTGTTATTAATAAATATACACAGCCTACAACCTCTCCCTTTACTGCCCTGCTCCTAAGTGAACTCCACCCATTCAAGTGTCCGAATTATAAGAGGTGATAATGGGGAGAGGGAGGGGGTGCTTAATTCTCATTGGTCCGGAGGGAAGGGGAGGGATGGAGAGAGGGAGGATCGGGAGGGGTGATCTACATCTACATCTACATACATACTCCGCAATCCACCATACGGTGTGTGGCGGAGGGTACCTCGTACCACAACTAGCATCTTCTCTCCCTGTTCCACTCCCAAACAGAACGAGGGAAAAATGACTGCCTATATGCCTCTGTACGAGCCCTAATCTCTCTTATCTTTGTGGTCTTTCCGCGAAATGTAAGTTGGCGGCAGTAAAATTATACTGCAGTCAGCCTCAAATGCTGCTTCTCTAAATTTCCTCAGTAGCGATTCACGAAAAGAACGCTTCTTTTCCTCCAGAGACTCCCACCCGAGTTCCTGAAGCATTTCCGTAACACTCGCGTGATGATCAAACCTACCAGTAACAAATCTAGCAGCCCGCCTCTGAATTGTTTCTATGTCCTCCCTCAATCCGACCTGATAAGGATCCCAAACGCTCGAGCAGTACTCAAGAATAGGTCGTATTAGTGTTTTATAAGCGGTCTCCTTTACAGATGAACCACATCTTCCCAAAATTCTACCAATGAATTCCCTGAATTGATCAATTCCCTGTGGGAGAGGGAGTGGAGGGGGCAGGGCACCAAGGAGCCCAAGTGTGTAGCCTGATACCGAAAGTCCTATTCAGAAACGTCAAGATCGTTATTTCAACTTGAACTGGGACCCATAACCAACTGCTTATCAGCTGTGACTTAACACATCACAAGCTGTATTGGTAACACGGCTGCGGATCACCGACCTCTTGTAATTTTTTTCGATGTCTGTGAATGTGTTTTGTAACGGATGCTCACTGGACGCGATACGACGTAACGCAACGGAAGTGGTGCGTCGCCCGATGTATACCTGTCCTCGTATTGGTACTGCTATCCTACTGTCAAACAGATTAATGAAACAGATAAATTGTCATCTTAATACGTACAGACAAATAAAGTACACAGATAGAGCAATGTGGAGTTGGGGGGTGCTTAGATATTGATACTGAGGATGGATGACTCGGATCCAATCGTACATTCGTGACACCATCATAAAATTAGCCAATAAGTTATAACTGTCGAATTGATTCCTCGTAGAAGAGTTACCTCTTCTGCTGCACCATGTGACTTCTTGCCTGACTATACCGATGAAAAGTGAGGTTGGCTGGTCTCCCTGAGTCTTATTTGAAAGCTGCTGCCTAGACATAAAGAGTCAAGTCTCAAGAGCGGCGCTAATTTTTGAAGCCAACATAACTCGGTGTTGAACGTTAACAGAATCACCATAGCTGCTATTTTAGGTTCATTTATTAAACCGCGGTCGTTTACGGTCTATAGTATCATCCTCAGGTGACATGTTATTCAACACGACACAGATTATGGTGAAAGCTGTAACACCACGTGTTACGAACCTCCCCAGCAGCATCAGGTGGAGTGGCGCATCCATGGCAGGCCGCACAAGGCCAAAAACAAACAAAAAAGAGCAAGTAGGAATACAGGAACCTGTGATAATTAACAACCTTCCCATGTGTCCATAAGTTCTGTATCAGTTTTATTTCGAGGTACTTAAAAACTCAGTCGCTATTTAAACCATTAACGAAATGAAACTGCTAAAATGCTAAGTCTCTTATCTAAGCTCAAAGTCCTCGCACAGTATATAAGCAAGTGTTCGCTCGCGCTATTCTCAGTCCGCGTTTTGCTGCTGCACAGGCAACTGCATTGAACGCCGCCAACATGCCCTACAGGAGATATCGTCGTACCCGCACAACTGTCTATAAAACCATAGGAAACATTGAACTTACAACAACATCAGGAGACAAGAAGAATCGCATTCCAGTGCAGAGTGTTGCAGCTAACGTCCTCGTCGATGGACCCTGTGTATTTCTTGGATGTTCTCTTAATTTCAGCTTGGATATAAACGACACTTTCTCACATGGAAATGGATGGTTCACTGTTGCCATAGTAAGAGGTGGTAACGGAGTTCCTAGTGTACCTGGTCTTGAAAGTTTTAATGATAGAGATGTAATTGCCTATCGTACCTATCATATGTTTGAAATTGGTAGTAAAGATTTTGGTAAATCAGTTTATGACTCAACCTCTGCACTTGTCTTGTATACTCGTAGCAAAAGAAAAATTAATCAAAATGAGTCTGTATTTATTTGGGTTGAAGGTAAAGGTGTACGTGAATATGTAAAATTTGTAGCTGATTGTACTTTATATTTCCATTAACGAAATGTTCGAGAAAATAAAAACTTCATTGTAATGATTCCTACAGCGAAACTAAAACCTGTAAACAGATTTCGGCTGGCGTCATTTTCAGGGAGGTAATAATTTACTCA
Source organism: Schistocerca americana (assembly GCF_021461395.2). Classification (NCBI taxonomy): domain Eukaryota; kingdom Metazoa; phylum Arthropoda; class Insecta; order Orthoptera; family Acrididae; genus Schistocerca; species Schistocerca americana. The sequence continues at coordinate 1,178,257,647 of NC_060119.1, forward strand.
AAATGGTAGCAACATTTAGAAACTGCTCAAGTTTTAAATGGTCGTCTTCTTCCTCGTGGGAGGGGTATCGATACAGTGAAAACCACCGTTCCGATGGTTGGAACTGCGCAAGTATAGGAAACCTCTATGGGAAAAAAGTTTGGTCCGGCGAACCAGGGATAAAAGGCAATAGGCAGATCCCATATTTCTAGATTACCGGAAATTGTCTGACACACTGCGCCATTGCAGACTGTTAACGAAGGTCCTGGCATCCGGAAAATTCCCAGACATGTGAGTGGCTCAAAGACTTATTAAGCAATAGAACCCAGTGCGTTGTCCTCGACGGCGAGCGTTGATCAGAGGTAAGGGTGTCTTCAGGACTGAACCAGAAATGTGTGATAGGACTGCACTTGTTTTCGATCTGCGTAATGATCTGGAGGATTGGGTGAGCAGCAGTCTGCGTCTGTTTGCTGATGATACTAAGGTTCAAATGGCTCTGAGCACTATGGGACTTAACATCTATGGTCATCAGTCCCCTAGAACTTAGAACTACTTAAACCTAACTAACCTAAGGACATCACACAACACCCAGTCATCACTGATACTAAGGTGTACGGGATAGTGTAGTGACTGTAGGAGAATACAGGAAGAAAAGCAACTGGAATCACTCAATAGAGGAAAGTCCACTGGACCTGACGGGATACCAATTCGATTCTACACAGAGTACGCGAAAGAACTTGCCCCCCTTCTAACAGCCGTGTACCGCAAGTCTCTAGAGGAACGGAGGGTTCCAAATGATTGGAAAAGAGCACAGGTAGTCCCAGTCTTCAAGAAGGGTCGTCGAGCAGATGCGCAAAACTATAGACCTATATCTCTGACGTCGATCTGTTGTAGAATTTTAGAACATGTTTTTTGCTCGAGTATCATGTCGTTTTTGGAAACCCAGAATCTACTATGTAGGAATCAACATGGATTCCGGAAACAGCGATCGTGTGAGACCCAACCCGCTTTATTTGTTCATGAGACCCAGAAAATATTAGATACAGGCTCCCAGGTAGATACTATTTTTCTTGACTTCCGGAAGGCGTTCGATACAGTTCCGCACTGTCGCCTGATAAACAAAGTAAGAGCCTACGGAATATCAGACCAGCTGTGTGGCTGGATTGAAGAGTTTTTAGCAAACAGAACACAGCATGTTGTTATCAATGGAGAGACGTCTACAGACAAAGTAACCTCTGGCGTGCCACAGGGGAGTGTTATGGGACCATTGCTTTTCACAATATATATAAATGACCTAGTAGATAGTGTCGGAAGTTATATGCGGCTTTTCGCGGATGATGCTGTAGTATACAGAGAAGTTGCATCATTAGAAAATTGTAGCGAAATGCAGGAAGATCTGCAGCGGATAGGCACTTGGTGCAGGGAGTGGCAACTGTCCCTTAACATAGACAAATGTAATGTATTGCGAATACATAGAAAGAAGGATCCTTTATTGTATGATTATATGATAGCGGAACAAACACTGGTAGCAGTTACTTCTGTAAAATATCTGGGAGTATGCGTGGGGAACGATTTGAAGTGGAATGATCATATAAAATTAATTGTTGGTAAGGCGAGTACTAGGTTGAGATTCATTGGGAGAGTGCTTAGAAAATGTAGTCCATCAACAAAGGAGGTGGCTTACAAAACACTCGTTCGACCTATACTTGAGTATTGCTCATCAGTGTGGGATCCGCACCAGATCGGTTTGACGGAGGAGATAGAGAAGATCCAAAGAAGAGCGGCGCGTTTCGTCACAGGGTTATTTGGTAACCGTGATAGCGTTACGGAGATGTTTAATAAACCCAAGTGGCAGACTCTGCAAGAGAGGCGCTCTGCATCGCGGTGTAGATTGCTGCCAGGTTTTGAGAGGGTGCGTTTCTGGATGAGGTATCGAATATATTGCTTCCCCCTACTTATACCTCCAGAGGAGATCACGAATGTAAAATTAGAGAGATTAGAGCGCGCACGGAGGCTTTCAGACAGTCGTTCTTCCCGCGAACCATACGCGACTGGAACAGGAAAGGGAGGTAATGACAGTGGCACGTAAAGTGCCCTCCGCCACACACCGTTGGGTGGCTTGCGGAGTATAAATGTAGATGTAGATGTAGATGTAGACTTAGACACAATTTCTGTTTAGTTTAATGAATGGCAGCATGCTCTAAATGGCAAAAAATGTAAGTTAGTAAAGATGAGTAGGAAAAACAATCCTGTACGAATACAGTATTAAAAGTGTGCTGCTTCACAGAGTCACGTCGATTAAATATCTAAGCGCAACGTTGAGATGCAATGTGAAATGAAACGAGCACGTGTGGACGGTAAAAGGGAAAGTGTAGCTGATCTACGGTCGCAGGTTCGAATCCTGCCTCGGGCATGGATGTCTGTGATGTCCTTAGGTTAGTTAGGTTTAAGTAGTTCTAAGTTCTAGGGGACTGATGACCATAGATGTTAAGTCCCATGGTGCTCAGAGCCATTTGAACCTCGTGTGTAGAGCATCCCACATCACTCATAGTCTGCTGCATTTATGACTTCTTTGGTCTTTCCCTCAATAGCTCCAGTAATATTGTAGTGTCTTAAAATGTGTCCTACGAGTTTCTCTCTTCATGTCTGGATGTGCTTCCACTAAGAACTGTCTTTCTTTACCCTTCTCAGCACCTCTTCATTGGTAACTCGGTCTCTCCAGCTGATCTTCACTATCCTTCTACAGTACCAAATCTCCAGGGGCCCCAGCCGTCTTCTCTCTTGTTTTCCTATTGTCCAAGTTACACTCTTCCATATAGGGCTAAACTCTAAACAAATGATTTCATGATCCGTTTCTTTATTTCTAGACTAATTTTTTTCCGGTGAGTTAGTTCTTTCCCAAACTAAATATAATTATGGCCTGCTGTATTCTGCACACAATTTATTTCCAACTTCTACCATTCCTTGTGATCCTGATCCCCAAATAGGTAAATTCCTCACTTCTAGCTCCTTCTGAACAATCCTTGTTCTTAAAGGTTCATTTCTTTCTTCAGTACTACCTGTGATCAATTTAGTCTTTCACTTGTTTATTCTCATAAAATACTGATTACAAAAAGTCCATTGTGCTTAGGACCTCCTCTGGATCTTCTTCCGTTTCTTTGACCACAGAAATATCCTTTGCATAACGCAAGCCGTTTCGTCCACTTCTTGAGCGTGAGTATCTCGCGCTGTTACTACAAACCAACTGCATCAGCGCTGCGGTAAGACTGACAGAAGTCAGCTCTTCTGTCACCTTTCCCTGCTTCTTGTCGTTTAGCGCTCTCTCTCCGGTTTGATCGTGTTCCTGAGTATTTATCTATGTTTCGATACTTGTCGTTTGTCATTGTGTAAAGCCAGTGAAATTTTCATTGGCTTAATATTGTGTTTTTCTCAATTCTGATTTAAGTATGTACCTCTGTTTCATTATTCCTTAATTTCTTTTCTCTTACTGTTGTGATATCTTCCCATATTTCTCAGTATCAGAACAAACCAATGACACGCTGCAAGTAGGAACATTGACGACGCCTTGGACGTTCGGATACTAGATGGGAAATTAATTTAAATTCCTGGTGGCCTCTTAATATTTACCGCGCCCACAAACTACGGCAAGCGCTTTTAATTTTCGCCGCCTGGCATTGCAAGAACTGTGGGAGACAGCTGGGTGGTAGCGCAAAGCTACTAAAACTTGCATCAGTAATTTTTAATGTAATATGTGTTTTGTTGTACTGCAGGCAGCCTGAGGATGATTGTATAGAATGAAACAGGTCGTGGCTCAACAAATGCATTTAAAGTAATAGCTGTACTGATCTTTTTAAAGTTCACACTAATCAACTGTGGAAACAGAACACGACAAGGACTATTTACTGGGTCCTTTTGTTCCCAGTACTCAAGGAGCCGCTTTGGGAGGATAGCTTAGGGGTCGTTGGTCAATCGTTACTGCCGGTTTTACCTTGCGAGCGTATCTCTACACGCGAAGGTGGACTCTTACATAGAAATCCTCCATTTTAACGTAGTTCGCCCCTTGGTGATAATTTACGATTTATTAATGCCAATATTTATCGTGTAAGTCGTCCACTCTCAGACACATCTAATGCCACTTATTCAAGCGTGCGGGTGTATCTCAAAGAATCTTTATTCGCTTCTTCGCCCGCTAGGTTAGCTTATCACTTGATGAAGACTGTGAGTTCTTCTCCCAGCTTGTAGCCTGAACTTTGGCGCGAGCCGGCCAATAGTAAAGCTTGTTGCCAGCTTCGGTTGGGCGCAAAGCGGTTAGGAGTGGCAGCATGGTCCTTGGACAACAGTACATTCTCTTCTTCTGCCTTGTTCCATGAGGACGTGCTGATCTGTTTAGTGTAGACGCTTTCTCTTGTGATAAGGAAATGGGCACGTTTAAGCGACTTCGTTCTGGATTATGGCGAGATAGCCGTTGGCTGCGTGTTTGCGCTGCAGTTACGTGATTGCACGTTACTTGCTTTTTCAGATTGTGGAACATTAGAACTGTTTTCGCGCAGTACTTGGCCGTCGTATTAAACGTAGACATCATTGGGTCTTTGCTCGAGTTCACAACATCGTTGTAAAACTTGGGAATCAATCTCCAATATTTATTCAGTCATCCGAGCTTTCACGTTGTGTATCTCGTTGCTTTTACAATCATCATATATTTTGGATATTAATTGAATATACGAGGCGCGACAGGAAAGTAATGAGACTGATGTGAAAAAAAATGTTTCTTACCGTTTTAGTCAAGTTTAGTGTTGTCTCCTGCAAAGTAGTTCCCTTCTGATGCCACACACTTTTTCCAGCGCTTCTACCTCTGATGGTAACATTTTTGGAATTCATCTTCTGTAATATCCTCCAAGACCCTCGTCACAGCTTTTTGGACATCTTGTGCTGTTTGAAAATGGTGTCCTTTGACCGCCGTTTTGGCTCTTGGAAATAGAAAAAAGTCGCACGGAGCGATATCTGGTGAATAAGGTGGCTGTGGTAGTACTGAAATATGTTTCGAAGTTAAAAATTCTGTACTAACATAGCAGTATGGGATGGTGCATTATCATGATGCAGAATCCAATTATCAGCTATGTTGGTATGGACACGAAGAACTCTTTTACGAAGTCTTTCTAAAATTTCTTTGCAGTAATATTGGTTTACTGTTTGTCCAGCAGGCACCCACACATTATGAATAATTCCCTTGGAATCAAAGAAGCACACAAGCATGATGGTCACCCACTGTGGTCTTCATCTTCAACATTCGTTCTTCCTTCACTAAACATTTTACGCCAACGAAAAACTTGAGCTCTTGACATAACCTCCTCTCCAAAAGCCTTCTGAGGCTTACCGTAAGTTGTCGTCGCGTTTTCACCCTATTTAACGCAAAAAGAAATGCCATACCGTTGCGCAATATTATGCGGTTTCATTTCTGTGATGAGAGACACAAACACGTGTTTAACTTATTTCAGCACAACTCACGACTGAGCAGTTGCATCGATGTGCCGCTTGGACTAGAAGCAGATTATAGGCCAAGGTCAAAGATATTTTGCCTACGCAAGCCTACAGGGTTGCCACATCTTGCAAAGGAAATCAGTCTCATTACTTTATTGTCGCACCTCGTATGGTGACTGTCTTCGTATATGGATGATCATTTAGAGACATGTGATCCACTGAATGGAATTTTTATATGAAACATTTCTTAATAGTATATTAATTGTTCATACAATTTTGTATTCTTACAAAACTTAGTTTTCACTCCTCCGATTTTTACTCAAACCTGTACACGTGTTCATTTAGGAGCTACATTCTCGAAATAACTACGTTCGCTTTAACTACATTGAAAGCCGAGGTGCATTAAAGTGCCTTCAGCAATGACGAGACTTTCATTTAAATGAAATTTTCAGCTATCCAGGTAAGTTCGTCTCGATGTTGAACTTCAAGACACCTGCTTGCAGAGACGGAAACGACGCGGCAAATAGCGCAGACAGTTAATCGTAAACAAAAATCAACAAGTGACAGTAGTGTGTTTGTGACGTAAATGCGTAGTGAGATGTGCGTGCAAGCTACAGCAGTGAATTAATAAGCAAATTTCGCCAATGACTACAAGTAAACCTAAGTAAACGTTCTTATAAATCCACAACGTTGTATGTAAACAGTATAATGTACTCGGAAATAAAAAATTCACAAAATTTTCCTGATGCCCAAAAGTCGCTTGAAAACAAATTTTAATCAAGTACAGCTCAGAAAGATCAGCTACAGCAATGGTAAGCTACAGATGGTAAGCTACAAAGAATACAGTACTGACGTCGTCTCAACATCCCTGTACTGCAGATGGCATGCTGTTGCAAGTGTATCTCACTATTGTAGCTCAAACGAATGGAGCAAATAGACGAGAATGAAACAAGCAAACATAGGTCCACATATGCAGTCGTTCCAATGACATAAACTTAATGCCCAATATCACTATTCAGGAATATGTAGAACTAATCTTCGACAACAAGTGTATCGGTCGTGCTCACCAGTATCCTGGCCTTCCATGTCCCCTGACCTGAACCTGTTGGATTTTTTGTGCGTGGGATATTTAAAAACTTTGGTGTCTTCCAGCCTTGCTGACAGAGTTGATGGGCTCTGGAAACACGTTGTGGATTATAGTATATCCAGAACAAAGCTGAGATTTTTGAATGTGTATGGTAATCAATGAGGAGACGTGCTGAAACCTGCCTTCCCGTCAATGGTGGTCACGTGGAATACCTGTTGTAAAGTGTTTGCCCTTAACTGCATATCTGCAGTTTAGATCCTCAGGGATTCTGTTATAAGATGTTTCTCTACTGTCGTAATACTTCATATCAGGGAATCTATTGGTTTCCCCACCTATGTTTAGTAGTATTACTAACCTTTTCCCCACATCTCCGCTCATGTACACGTTTAGCCCATATGTCTCTCAAATCTCCTTCTCCCTACTCTCTGTGCCCACCCCTTCCTCTTCCCATCTTTCTCTTTGCCTCTTCCTCCCATATCTATCTGTCCATCTCCCTGTCTGTTCTCCTCACCCTTCTCTTTTTCCATCTCCTCTACATCCCCCTCCTGATCATATATTCATCCTCCCTCCACCAATATCCTCCTCCCCCTCTCTGTCCATCTCTGTTCAGTATCGCCTCCCCCTCTCTCTGACCATCCCCTCTTCCTTCAGTCACTGACCATCTCCTTCTTCCCCTTCTCCCAGTCCCATTTACTCCTACTTCTCTCTGTTTCTTCACCTCTCCCCATCCAGCCTGTGACTGGGAAACCATTGTATACCTCTAATGTGTAGGCTGCACATCTAAGGTGGGTGGTCAGGCAGGGCGATACTATTCACACAAAACATGCCTGTCGCTCAGGACAGCCTACATGGCGGGGGTAGAAACATGTTTCTCCCTGTATCTTTGCCCCTTTTGGAGATAAGATTTTATAAAGCTCCACAGTGCTGGTACTCTTGAGACCTGCTGTTTCTGTGCCAAATTTGGTTGAAATCAATTCTGGACTTTCGGAGGAGTTCCCAGACATACACAAATACACTCTGCTTTGTATGTATAATAACAGATTTGTTTGTTTCATTGTCCTTTACTTGCTCATTTTGTTTGTACCTACAATAGTGGAACAGCCTGTGGACTAGTGGCTGACTTGTAGACATTCACAAGGGACACATAAGAGGATATGTCCAACTGGCGTACGTCAACTAAGCAACAAAAAATCTGATTTCAACCATTTCCCCATCCATGTTAAATTTTGTACATATATATTTCAGAAGCAACAGAAGAAAAACTCAGTGATGGTATCATGCCACGAATGTGGTGAAATATCTTTGGAGAAAAAAGCAAACTTGTGTTCTTGCATGAAGGCGGACCCTTCATTATTATTTTCCACAAGTAAGGGAACAGAGCTTAAACTGATAGGAACAGTTTCCCAAAAACTAAAGTCTTATTCTGCCGCAGCATCAACATAATTTTGACAGTATTTAGTCCCCTGCTCTAGAGATTAAACAAACACTCAGGTGCAGCAGGAAAAGAGGCCATCCACCAATTTCCGCAATCAAAAGCCAAGACTGCTGTTGCCACTGTTGGCGCCACGCATACGAGGCATTTATTTATTTTTCCGAATCGACTGTCCTGTTAACCGTCAATACGTAAATTTTTCTGGAAAGAATATTCTTATGTGTATAGAATGTTCACAATGTCGTCCTGCGAAACCTTTCTTTCAGAAGTGCTTGTTCTGCAAGATTCGCAGGAGAGCTTCTGTAAAGTTTGGAAGGTAGGAGACGAGGTACTGGCAGATGTAAAGCTGTGAGGACGGGGCGTGAGTCGTGCTTGGGTAGCTCAGTTGGTAGAGCACTTGCCCGCGAAAGGCAAAGGTCCCGAGTTCGAGTCTCGGTCCGGCACACAGTTTTAATCTGCCAGGAAGTTTCAAGATTTAAGTGAGTTTGAACGTGGAGTTACAGTCGGCGCACGAGCGATGGGACACAGCGTCTCCGAGGTGGCGATTAAGTGCGGATTTTCCCCTACGACCATTTCACGAGTGGACCGTGAATCTCAGGAAGCCGATAAAACATCAAATCTCTGATATCGCTGCGGCCGGAAAAGATTCTGCAAGAACGTGACTAACGACGACTCAATAGAATAGTTCAACGTGACAGAAGTGCAATCCTTCCGCAAAATTCCTGCATTTCAATGCTGGGTCATCAACAAGTGTCAGCGTATGAACCATTCAACGAAAGATCTTCGACACGGGCTTTTGGAGCCGAAGGGCCGCTCGTGTACCCTTGATGACTGCACGACACAAAGCTTTACTCCTCGTTCAAAATGGTTCAAATGGCTCTAAGCACTATGGGACTTAACATCTGAGGTCATCAGTCCGTTAGAACCACTTAAACCTAACTAACCTAAGAACATCACACATATCCATGCCCGAGGCAGGATTCGAACCTGCGACCGTAGCGGTCACGCGTTCCAGACTGAAGCGCCTAGAACCCGCTCAACTACAGCGGCCGGCTTCACGCCTCGCCTGGGCCCATCAACACCAATATTGGAGTTTAGATGACTGAAAACATGTTGCCTGGTCGAACGAGTCTGTTTCAAATTGTATTGAGCGGATGGACGTATATGATTATGGAGACAACCTCATGAATCCATGCACCTTGCATGTCAGCGAGCAATGTTCAAGCTGGTGGAGGCTCCGTAAAGGTGTGGGGCGTATGCAGTTGGAGTGATATGGGACCCCTGATACGTCTAGATACGACTGTGACAGGTGTCACGTACGTAAGCATCCTGTCTGATCATCTCCATCCATTCATATCTATTGTGCATTCCGACGGACTCGGGCAATTCCAGAAATGCTACAGAGTGGCTCTTCTGAGTTTAAACACTTCTGCTGGTCACCAAACTCCCCAGACATGAACATTATTGAGCATATCTGGGATGCCTTGCAACGTGCTATTCAGAAGAGACCTCCATCCCCTCGTACTCTTACAAGTTTATGGTCAGCTCTCCAGGATTCATGGTGTCAGTTTCCTCCAGCACTACTTCAGACATTAGTCGAGTCCATGCCACGTCGTGTTGCGGACTTCTGCGTGCTCGGGGGGCCCTATACGATATTAGGCAGTTTCTCTGGCTCTTCAGTGTTCGTCAGAGGGGAGCGTTGTTCACGCCAGTTTGCAGTCATCGATTGCAACGACAGCGTTGTCCTACTTCAGATCCAGCTGCACAAGTTGTATTAAAAGACAGAACTGCATCGAAGTTTACAGTCAACTGTACATTTCACAGTCAATTTTACACTCGGAGATGGGACTATCATTTTGTATTGTATCAAGTGATAAGATAGAGCTCAGCAACAGGAACAAATACATGAGTGACATTATTGTGGGTATAGATTGCCTATTTCAGATTGTTGAAGTTTTAATAAAGTTATTTAAGATTTTGTGTGTGCTGTAGTAGCCACTAGACCTCCTCCAGAAGTAAATCTAACCTTGCTAGAGCCCACTACAGTTCTACGATTGTCTCAAGTGGTTTTTCTTTCGTTATGCTCTACAGTTAGACTTTAATCATTTACGTAAGCTGAACTAACTTGGCGAAGCTGTCTTGAAAATTTGAAATCAGTAAGCATAACAAGAAAGAAGTTCATATGAATTCTTACACAAAGTTGAATTTAACAATAATGAAAGACTTTCACCATAACAGTTCGGAAGCCAGTTCAGTCTTCGCCTTCGCTCATAGACGCAGCTGTTCAAACGGTTAGCAGCTCCATAATACAAATAGAACGGGGAACATTTACTCTGTAAAATAATTATGGGATACAGTCTATTAATGCAATCGAACATGGAGGAAAGCTAATCCTGACCGTAAATTAATCATTTGCAAACAGAAAAGTCATTTCATTTTAATATATATCCTCTAATCGGCATGTGATTAACCACAAGCCTTTAAACCAATAGCTTGGAATAGTCAAATGTTGAAAGCATTTTAGTTCTGCAATAGAAATGTTAAATACATTTGTAATGAAACCAGTAAAATTTTTAACTATTCAGCTTAGCGTACAGAAGTGTTTTATAAGGCTTTTCTTCTTTCACTAGCACAACAGGGAGCGCAACAGGTAGCGCAAAGACTAGTAATGCGCAAGACACCGTTTGCGTAAAAATGTATAACCAAATGCAAGAGAAATCTTGATAATATGACTGATGATTTAAAAAAAAGACCCATTTTTAAAAACCTTGATACAGTTATATCTAGTAGAACATGGTTCAGCTAAAGAATTAACCTTTAGTTATTCTACTAATATGCCGATGCATCGAACACATGAGATCATCATCATCATTTAAGACTGATTATGCCTTTCAGCGTTCAGTCTGGAGCATAGTCCCCCTTATAAAATTCCTCCATGATCCCCTATTCAGTGCTAACATTGGTGCGTCTTCTGATGTTAAGCCTATCACTTCAAAATCATTCTTAACCGAATCCAGGTAACTTCTCCTTGGTCTGCCCCGACTCCTCCTACCCATGAGTCTCTTGGGTAACCTTGCTTCTCCCATGCGTGTAACATGACCCCACCATCTAAGCCTGTTCGCCCTGACTTCTACATCTATAGAGTTCATTCCCCGTTTTTCTTTGATTTCCTCATTGTGGACACCCTCCTGCCATTGTTCCCATCTACTAGTACCTGCAATCATCCTAGCTACTTTCATATCCGTAACCTCAACCTTGTTGATAAGGTAACCCGAATCCACCCAGCTTTCGCTCCCGTACAACAAAGTTGGTCGAAAGATTGAACAGTGCACAGATAACTTAGTCTTGGTACTGACTTCCTTCTTGCAGAATAGAGTAGATCGTAGCTGAGCGCTCACTGCGTTAGCTTTGCTACACCTCGCTTCCAATTCTTTCACTATGTTGCCATCCTGTGAGAATATGCATCCTAAGTACTCGAAACCTTTCACCTGTTCTAACTTTGTTCCTCCTATTTGGCACTCAATCCGCTTATATCTCTTTCCCACTGACATTACTTTCGTTTTGGAGATGCTAATCTTCATACCATAGTCCTTACATTTCTGATGTAGCTCTGAAATATTACTTTGCAAACTTTCAATCGAATCTGCTATCACAACTCAGTCATCCGCATATGCGAGACTGCTTATTTTGTGTTCACATATCTTAATGTCACCCAGCCAGTCTATTGTTTTCAACATATGATCCATAAATAATATGAACAGGTTGCAGCCTTGTCTTACCCCTGAAACTCCTCTGAACCATGAACTCAATTTACCGTCAACTCTAACTGCTGCCTGACTATCTATGTAAAAACCTTTAACTGCTTGCACACACATGCGATGCTCACATTTATGAGTGCGGCCTAGTGTCTTAAACATACGTAAATTAGTTCCATAACCTGTCCCAATCATTAACGGCCAACATTCTGCAGAAAGCGGTTGCGTCCAATCGCTGCACACAGAAAAGGGTACACCCTGCGCTGACCGGAATTTACTTCACACCACTAACCCTCAGTCGTATCACATATCATATATCATCAATTGATCCCGGACACGCGGATCTATACTGTACTTAGAACATATTAAACCTCTGAAACTAGTCGTCTTGAGACTTGACCACCGCATCTGATAGGCATGTGACGACTCAAATCAAAATCGTCGCTGCACAACTTGCAGACATGCAATTAACGGCGCCACCGCTAAGCACACACTGACAATCAGTACGAGGTCTGTCCAAAAAATTGCGAAACTTTGTCCAAAAAATGTTTCTACGCTTACCTTTTGCTTATTGTGCATGGTCTCCTTCGAAATACTCTCGCCGGACGGAGTGGCCGTGCGGTTCTAGGCGCTACAGTCTGGAACCGAGCGACCGCTACGGTCGCAGGTTCGAATCCTGCCTCGGGCATGGACGTCTGTGCTGTCCTTAGGTTAGTTAGGTTTAATTAGTTTGTAAGTAGGCTGTTTATGTTTTCTTATTGGCAATGTTACGTAGCGCTCTGTATGAAAATCACTGGCTGTGCTGTGGGCAGTCTGTGGCTAGTTTGCATTGTTGCCTGCCATTGTAGTGTTGGGCAGCGGCAGCTGGATGTGAACAGCGCGTAGCGTTGCGCAGTTGGAGGTGAGCCGCCAGCGGTGGTGGATGTGGGGAGAGAAATGGCGGAGTTTTGAAATTTGTAAGACTGGATGTCATGAACTGCTATGTATATTATGATTTTTCAACACTATTAAGGTAAATACATTGTTTGTTCTCTATTAAAATCTTTCATTTGCTAACTATGCCTATCAGTAGTTAGTGCCTTACGTAGTTTGAATCTTTTATTTAGCTGGCAGTAGTGGCGATCGCTGTATTTCAGTAGTTCGAGTAACGAAGATTTTTGTGAGGTAAGTGATTTGTGAAAGGTATAGGTTAATGTTAGTCAGGGCCACTCTTTTGTAGGGATTATTGAAAGTCAGATTGCGTTGCGCTAAAAATATTGTGTGTCAGTTTAAGGACAGTCAAGTATAATTGTTGAAAGGGGACGTTTCAAGTTCTAAGTTCTAGGCGACTGATGACCTCAGAAGTTAAGTCGCATAGTGCTCAGAGCCATTTGAACCATTTTTGAAATACTCTCCTCCACAATTGATGCACCGCTCCCAACGCCGTTTCCACTTCCGGAAGCAGTCTTGGTAAGCCTCCTGCTAGGTCGCGCGAAGCGCCGTCTGTCAGTTTTCTTTTATCTCACCTATCGTTGCAAATCTTCGTCCTTTCGACGAAGATGTCAACTTTGGAAGTAAAAAAAGTCCACAGGGGCCAGGTCTGAAGAGTACGGAGGACGAGGCAATAGTTACGCACAACAGGGATGAATGTGCGGGTACGACGTTATCATGATGCAAGTGACATGAATTGTCTCGCCGCTTTTTAGGCCGCTCTCACAATTTCTCGAGAAGTCTCAGCACGTCCCGATAGTACCATCGATTAACAGTTTGCCGTTGTGGCACGAATTCATGATGAACTAATCCTTCGAAGTCAAAGAAAACTATGAGCATGGCTTTGACATTTGATCTGACCTGACGAGCTTTTTTTAATCTTGGAAAGCCTTTCCCGACCCATTGTGAAGACTGAACCTTGGTCTCACATCATAACCGTTGAACCGCGTCTCATCACCAATTATGATTCTATTAAGGTACATCTCGTTCTCATTTGCGCCATCCAAAAGCTCTTCGCAGACTGCGAGGCGGAAGTCCGTCTGATCTTGAGCCATGAGCCGTGGCACCAACTTGACGGTAACATGATGCGTTCCAAGATGCTGTGGCAGGTTCTCATGACATCATACTACTGAAATGTTACATTCTTCTGCAGTCTCCCGGGCAGGCGGTCTACGATTGGCACGCACAATTTCGTTGACGTTGACACCCACCTACGTAGGGAGAAATGATCATCATGATAAAATAAGAGAAATCAGAACTCGACCGGAAAGATTTAGGTGTTCCTTTTTCCCACGCGCTATTCGAGAGTGGAATAGTAGAGAAGTAGTATGAAAATGGTTCGAAGAACCCTCTGCCAGGCACTTAAGTGTGAATTGCAGAGTAACCATGTAGTTGTAGATGTAGAAATGAGTGCCGTCGGTAGACGCAGAAGGGTGTCCTGAACGAGGGTCATCTTTAAATTCCACCCGGACATTTTTAAATCGTGTGAACCATTCTTAACACCGAGTACGGCTAAAGCACTCATCACCGTAGGCTTCCTGCATCATCTGGTGTGTCTCTGTAAAGGTTTAATTGATTTTCACGCAAAATTTATTGCAGACGCGTTGCTTCTTTAACTCAATACAGCAATGAACAATAACTAACAAACATACAAAAATGAAACGTCGGCAGTTACACATTAAACACAGGCGTGTGCAGGGATGCCAACCGCATTTCGCTTCAACACACCATTGGCGCGATGATGATGATGTTTAGTTTGTGAGGAGCTCAACTGCGCAGTCATCAGAGCCCGTCCCAATTTTGACACAGTCCAATTTGTTTCAAATGGTTCAAATGGCTCTGAGCACTATGGGACTTAACATCTGAGGTCATCAGTCGCCTAGAACTTAGAACTACTTAAACCTAACTAACCTAAGAACATCACACACATCCATGCCCGAGGCAGGATTCGAACCTGCGACCGTAGCGGACGCGCGGTTCCAGACAGAAGCGCCTAGAACGGCTCGTCCACAGCGGCCGGCTAATTTGTTTCACAATCCAATTTATCCACAGTCACGAATGATGATGATGATGATGATGAAATGATGAGGACAACACAAACACTGAGTCCCCGGGCAGGGAAAATTCCCAACCAATCCGCGAATCGACGCGCGGGGTAGCCGCGCGGTCTCAGGCGTCTTGTCGCGGTCTGCGCGGCTCCCCCATCGGAGGTTCGAGTCCTCCCTGGGGCACGAGTGTGTGTGTCGTCCTTAGCGTTAGTTTAAGTTAGATTAAGTAGTGTGTAAGCTTAGGGACCGATGACCTCAGCAGTTTGGTCCCGTAAGACCTTACCACAAATTTCCAAAAATTTTTCCGGCTACGAATCGAACCCAGGACCCTGTGATCCAGAGGTAGCAACGCTAGCCACTAGACCACGAGCCGCGGACTCCATTGGTGCGAGAATACGAATCTTCCAGAATTTTCTGAACATACCTCTTAGTTGTATATCAGAGTCAGTGGGACTTACGAGGGTTTCTGTCTGACTGCCCATCGAGACAGCAAGAGAGAAACCCTAGCCGCCTGGGACACGGAACCATAATGTCTTCGTAGCGCCAGAGCCACGTCACGTTGGCGGTAACATGCAGTGATGATCACAGTAGATCTAGCGCACTCGAGAAAGTATCAAACTATCTCAGTATCGAAGTAGAATTTGACTGACTGTAGTCGAAGAGATGGATGAGAATGGTTGTAATGTTCTTTTAGCTCATGCAGGCTTCAAGGTTCACATAAGACCCTGAGAGTGTGTCAGCCAAGTTAGCCCATCTTGAGGTCACGCCCGTCAGAATGGTTATAGTGAAAGACAAATCAGAAGTGCGTTCCGATATCGCCCAACCGTGTACGAGGTGAGTGATGATAAAACCGTGTTGGCACCAAAGTCTAACGGCTTTTTGCCTTACGCAGGGAGCAATTCCAATAAGAGTGGTCGTACTCTGCGGAAACATGGTGTGAAATATGTTTTCCGACCTCCATCTAAGATCGGAGTCCTTTTACGTTTACGAAAGGCGGTTGTCTGTCATATTACTTGCAGTCGTGGCATATCGTACAAATAGTATATTGGGCAATGAGGATCGTCGCGGACCCGTGTACTGGGCATAAGCGGCATACGCTTACAACAGCCAAGCAAGTTCACCATTGCAGAACATTTTCATGGTGCTGATCATACTACGTAATAGTTTCTGCCATGCACTTTGCTACTGGAAGCAGTGAAATTAAATTAACAAGTAATCTTGTAAATAGAGATAGAGATTTTTGCTTAAATTCTGCATGATATCCTCCTCTTTCCCCAGTCAAAGGACTGATGGGCAGAGTTAATGCTACCACGTCCGTTGGTTGTTAATTTTCACCATCGATAACTTCTGACGTTGGTCGTCTTTGATTGTGTTGCGCGCCAGCGTTTACAGTGTGTGTGTGTGTGTGTTTTATCTTTCCGCAGTTTCTCTGAGAACCGAGTTATTAAATTCCCTTACACAGCTTTTACTTGCTGCAGTTTTGCCTTGTACAAGATGTGCTCCTGTTGTGCGGCTGTTGACGACATCAACGGGCTGCATCCCTGTTAGTTGTTTGTGCTGAAAATACATTGTTAAACAAATAATTAATAGTATTTAATACAGATGTGACAAAAGAGAGAATTACGCACATGCACACTATTTTTTAGCTTCAGCGTGTTGACATTGCAATGGGAACTCGATGAAATAATTTATGTAAATATGATTTGTTAAGGTAAGAGTGCTGAAGATTGAATGGGTAGATCATGTAACTAATGAGGAGGTACTGAACAGAATTGGGGAGAAGAGAAATTTGTAGCACAAGCTGAGTCAATGAAAGGATCGGTTGGTAGGACACATTCTAAGGCATCAAGGGATCACCAGTTCAGTACTGGAGGAAAGCGAGGGGGGTAAAAATCGTAAGCGGAAACCAAGAGATGAATACACTAAGCAGATTCAGAAGGATGTATGTTGCAGTAGGTACTGAGAGATGAAGAAGCTTGCACAGGATAGAGTAGCATGGAAAGCTGCATCAAACCAGTCTTTGGACTGCAGACCACAACAACAGCAACAACAACAACAACATGGCCGGAAGAATAAAGATATGTGTTTTGAATCACGTAGTCCTGCAACAACGAGTAGAATACAGATATGCATTTAACTACGTTCTGCAATTTCCTTTCTGGACAAATGTAAAAAATTAAATTAAAAGAATATCTACACCACTTGGATATTCTGAAAATCACATTTAAGTGCTTGGCAGAGGGTTCATCGAACCACCTTCACAGTTCTCTGTTATTCCAATCTCGTATAGCGCGTGGAAAGAATGAAGCTCTGATTTCCCTTTTTTATCATGGTGATCGTTTCTCCTTATGTAGGTCGGTGTCAACAAAATATTTTTGCATTCGGAGGAGAAAACTGGTGATTGGAATTTCGTGAGAAGATTCCGTCGCAAACGAAAAACGCCTTTCTTTTATTGATGTCCAGCACAAATGCTGTATCATTTCTGTGACACTCTCTCCCACATTTCGCGAAAGTACAAAACGTCCTGGCCTTCTTTGAACTTTTTCGATGTACTCCGTCAGTCCTATCTTGTAAGGATTCCACATCGCGTAGCTGTATTCTAAAAGAGGACATACAAGCGTAGTGTAGGCAGTCTCCTTAGTAGATCTGTTACATTTTCTAAGTGTCCTGCCAACAACACGCAGTCTTTGGTTAGCCTTCCCCAAAACATTTTCTGTGTGTTCCTTCCAATTTAAATTGTTCGTAATTCTAATACCTAGGTATTTAGTTGAATTTACGACTTTTAGATTAGACTGATTTATCGTGTAACCGAAGTTTAACAGTTTCCTTTTAGTACCCATGTGGATGACCTCACTCTTTTCCTTATTTAGGGTCAACTGCCACGTTTTGCATCATGCAGGTATCTTTTCTAAATCGTTTTGCAATTTGTTTTGATCTTCTGATTACTTTATTAGTCAATAAACGACAGTGTCAACTGCAAACAACCTAATACGGCTGCTTAGATTGCCTCCCAAATCGTTTCTATAGTTAAGGAACAGCAAATGGCCTATAACACTACCTTGGGGAACGCCAGAAATCACTTCTGTTTTACTCCGTGACTTTCCGTCAATTACTACGAACTGTGACCTCTCTGACAGGAAATTACAAATGCAGTCACATAACTGAGACGATATTCCATAAGCACACAATTTCACTACCAGCCGCTTTTGTGGTACAGTGTCAAAAGCTTTCCGGAAATCCAGAAATACGGAATCGATCTGAAATCCCTTGTCAATAGCACTCAACACTTCATGTGAATAAAGAGCTAGTTGTGTTTCACAGGAACGATGTTTTCTAAACCCATGTTGACTTTGTGTCAATAGACAGTTTTCTTGGAGGTAATTCAAAATGTTTGAACACAATATACGTTCCAAAATCCTGCTGCATATCGACGTTAACGGTATGGGTCTGTAATTTAGTGGATTACTCCTACTACCTTTCTTGAATATTGCTGTGACCTGAGAAACTTTCCAGTCTTTGGGTACGGATCTTTCGTAGAGCGAACGGTTGTATATGATTGTTATGTACGGAGCTAATGCATCAGCATACTTTGAAAGGAACCTAATTTGTATACTGTCTGGACCAGAAGGCTTGCTTTTATTGAGTGATTTAAGTTGCTTCACTACTCCGAGGAAATTAACTTCTACGTTACTCATGTTGGCAGCTGTTCTCGATTCGAATTCTGGAATATTTATTTCGTCTTCTTTTGCGAAGGCATTTCGGAAGGCTGGGTTTAGTAACTCTGCTTTGGCATCACTGTCTTCGATAGTATCTCCATTGCTATCGCGCAGAAAGGCATTGATTGTTTCTTGCCGCTAACATACTTCACATACGACCAGAATCTCTGTGCGGCTGGTCCCGGCGGAGGTTCGAGTCCTCCTTCGGGCATGGGTGTGTTTTTTGTTCCTAGGATAATTTAGTTTAAGTAGTGTGTAAGCTTAGGGACTGCTGACCTTAGCAGTTAAGTCCCATAAGATTTCACACACATTTGAACAATTTTGAACCAGAATCTCTTTGGATTTTCTGCCAGGTTTCGAGACAAAGTTTCGTTGTGTAAACTGTTATAAGCATCTCGCATTGAACTCCGCGCTAAATTTCGAGCTTCTATAAAAGATCGCCAGTCTTGGCGATTTTGCGTCTGTTTAAATTTGGCATGTTTGTTTCGTCGTTTCTGCGACAGTGTTCTAACCCGTTTTCTGTACCAAGGAGGATCAGCTCCGTCGTTTGTTAATTTATTTGGTATAAATCTCTCAATTGCTGCCGATACTATTTCTTTGAATTCAAGCCATATCTGGTCTACACTAATATTATTAATTTGGAATGATTGGAGATTGTCTCTCAGGAAGACGTCAAGAGAATTTTTATCTGCTTTTTTGGTTCAAATGGTTCAAATGGCTCTGAGCACTATGGGACTTAACTACTGAGGTCATCAGTCTCCTAGAACTTAGAACTACTTAAACCTAACTAACCTAAGGACATCACACACATCCATGCCCGAGGCAGGATTCGAACTTGCGACCGTAGCGGTCACGCGGTTCCAAACTGACTGCTTTTTTGATTAGGTATATTTTTCGCTTATTTTTGGAGGATTTGGGGATTAAAACATTCAATCTCGCTATGACAACCCTGTGTTCACTAATCACTGTAATGGTTTTGATGCTCGTTACTAACTCAGGATTATTTGTTACTAAGAGGTCAAGTGTGTTTTTTCCAGCCGTTTATTATTCGCGTGGACTCATGAACTAACTGCTCGAAATAATTTTCAGAGAATGCGTTTAGCACAATTTCGGATGATATTTCATGCGTACCTCTGGAATTAAACATGTATTTTCGCCAATGTATCGAGGGTAAATTAAAGTCACCACCAACTATTATCGTATGAGTCGACAAAGGAATTTAGATAAGAGGTAAGATACACGGAGACTTAAGAATATGTTTATTGAATTTATATAAAGCATACAAAACGTGCGTTATTTCGGTAAAGTGGCTCAGGGAAAGTAGCAGACCTGACTGCAGTAGTTGGCCACGTGACCAAGCTCGGGAGTAAACGATCAGAAGCAACCTCCTAGTCCCTTCATCGCTGTCGTAGGCGGAGTGAAGAAGAGTGATCTCTGTGGATAACCTTGCTAGGACTACGAGGTCGACGAGCCACATGTGTTAAAGTTGCTCAGGGCAGTTGTATTATGGTGCGACTATAGGCGACCACATTGGGACATTACAGTACTATGCGAGTGAATGGTAAGACTGATATCAGTGAGCTCGCACTGTACTCGATATTGCCTGTCTCTGTAAAGTTTCCGACCCGTATCACTTGTTTTCACCGGTTGTACCCTCCCATAGCGGCATCGACAATTCCGCACTACCGTTGCCACCGAGTTTCATTCTGCAGCCGGCCGGAGTGGCCGAGCGGTTCTAGGCGCTACAGTCTGGATCCGCGCGACCGCTGCGGTCGCAGGTTCGAATCCAGCCTCGGGCATGGATGTGTGTGATGTCCTTCGGTTAGTTAGGTTTAAGTAGTTCTAAGTTCTGGGGGACTGATGACCTCAGCAGATAAGTCTCATAGTGCTCAAAGCCATTTGAGCCATTTTTTTTATTCTGCATGCCAGATAATACAGTGCGCCTTCTCTCCTTATTTGTAGTCATTTTGTTGCACTCTAAGCCAAATATGCAACAAAAAAATGCACTCCGTCTTCAGGCCACAAGTGGCCCATCGGGACCATCCGACCGCCGTATCACCCTCAGATGAGGATGCGGATAGGAGGGGCGTGTGGTCAACACACCGCTCTCCCGGTCGTTATGATGGTTTTCTTTGACCGGAGCCGCTACTATTCCGTCGAGTAGCTCCTCAATTGGGATCACTAGGCTGAGTGCACCCCGAAAAATGGCAACAGCTCATGGCGGCCCGGTTGGTCACCCATCCAAGTGCCGGCCACGCCTGACAGCGCTTAACTTCGGTGATCTGACGGGAACCGGTGTACCCACTGCGGCAAGGCCGTTGCCCTAATATGCAACAAAGGAAAGAAATAAAACTTTTGAGTGGTGCTAAACGATTTACAACGAACCAAGACTCTGTTCTGCAATAGTTTCCAAGTTACGCTTTTTGAAATGATAGCGGCACCTTCAGAATACCCCGTGCAGTTAGAAGTAACGACAGTCGAGCCGCGATTGCGTCAGCCTCCGCAGTGTGTTCACAAGACGTCCTGCGGTAGTGGCAAGCTGTTATGCTTTTGCTTCGCACGTGCTGATAATTAAAACTCAACTTCATTTCGTGTCACTGCTATTAAACGAAGCATTTGTCCCTCCAACTGTGGTAGTTAAGCGCAAGAATCCGGCAAACGTTTTATTTCTGCGCTGTGATTCTCGGAAGGCAGAAGACGCTGCATCTGTGAGGCAGTGATTTGTGGACAGTGACGTTTCTGAAATGGAATGGTCTGCCTAGACTCCCGACCTCAACACAGTAATGCATTTTTGCCATGAGTGACTCCATCCATACCTTCTCTGGTTTTGGTAGCTGAGTGAGCATGGGTTGCATTCCTCCACAAATATTCAGTCACCTCGTTGAAAGTGTCCTCAACAGAGTTTAAGCCGTCATAAAAATGAAGAGGGACACAGTCAATATTAATGTCCACTAATAGACCTCCGGGCACTTTTGGTCAGATAGTGTAATTCGCAGTGCCGGCCAGAGTGGCCGAGCGGCTCTAGGCGCTTCAGTCTGGCACCGCGCGACCGCTACGGTCGCAGGTTAGAATCCTGCCTCGGGTATGTATGTGTGTGCTGTCCTTAGATTTAAGTAGTTCTAAGTTCTAGGGGACTGATGACCTCCGATGTTAAGTCCCATAGTGCTCAGAGCCATTTTGTAATTCGCAGTCAATAGAGGAATAGTATTGGAACTCGGAACTGTGTAGAATACCGCTTCTGCATTGTAACAGCTTTCAGACGCTACTGCATGACACCAATTACTATCCACTTTTTCCCTCAACTTCTTCTACATCCGCATACATACTCCGCAATCCACCATACGGTGCATGGCGGAGGGTACCTCGTACCACAAGTAGCATCCTCTCTCCCTGTTCCACTCCACACAACAGAACGAGGGAAAAATGACCGCCTATATGCCTCTGTACGAGCCCTAATCTCTGTTATCTTATCTTTGTGGTCTTTCCACGAAATGTAAGTTGTCGGCAGTAAAATTGTTCTGCAGTCAGCCTCAAATGCTGGTTCTCTAAATTTCCTCAGTAGCGATTCACGAAATGAATGCCTCCTTTCCTCTAGAGACTCCCACCCGAGTTCCTGAAGCATTTCCGCAACACTCGCGTGATGATCAAACCTACCAGTAGCAAATCTAGCAGCCCGCCTCTGAATTGCTTCTACGTCCTCCCTAAATCCGACCTGATAGGGATCCCAAACGCTCGAACAGTACTCAAGAATAGGTCGTATTAGTGTTTTATAAGCGGTCTCCTTTACAGATGAACCACATCTTCCCAAAATTCTACCAATGAACCGAAGACGACTATCCGCCTTCCCCACAACTGCCATTACAGGCTTGTCCCACTTCATATCGCTCTGCACTGTTACGCCCAAATATTTAACCGACGTGACTGTGTCAAGCGCTGCACTACTAATGGAGTATTCAGTCATCACGGGATTCTTTTTCCTATTCATCTGCATTACTTTACATTTATCTATATTTAGAGTTAGCTGCCATTCTTTACACCAATCACAAATCCTGTCCAAGTCATCTTGTATCCTCCTACAATCACTCAACGACGACACCTTCCCGTACACCACAGCATCGTCAGCAAACAGCCGCACATTGCTATCCACCCTATCCAAAAGATCATTTATGCAGATAGAAAACAACAGCGGACCTACCACACTTCCCTGGGGCACTCCAGATGATACGCTCACCTACGATGCACACTCACCATCGAGGACAACGCATTGGGTTCTACTACTTAAGAAGTCTTCGAGCCACTCACATGTTTGGGAACCAATCCCATATGCTCGTGCCTAAGTTATAAGTCCGCAGTGGGGCACCGAGTCAAACGCTTTCCGGAAGTCAAGAAATATGGCATCCGTCTGATACCCTTCATCCACGGTTCGCAAGATATCATGTGAAAAAAGGGCGAGTTGCGTTTCGCAGGAGCGATGCTTTCTAAAGCCGTACTGATGCATGGACAGTAACTTCTCTGTCTCAAGGAAATTCTTTATATTCGAACTGAGAATATGTTCGAGAATCCTGCAACAAACCGATGTTAAGGATATCGGTCTGTAATTTTGAGGATCCGTTCTTCTATTTTTATATACAGGCGTCACCTGCGCCTTTTCCCAGTCGCTCGGGACTTTACACTGGGCAAGAGATTCGCGATAAATGCAAGCTAAGTAAGGAGCCAATGCAGTAGAGTACTCTCCGTAAAACCGAATTGGAATCCTATCAGGACCTGGCGATTTATTTATTGTCAACCCATTCAGCTGCTTCACAACCCCAGGGATGTTTATCACTACGTCCTCCATACGGGAATCTGTACGAGACTCAAACGGCGGTATGTTTGTACGATCGGCCTTCGAGTTGATTGTGGTTCTCGTGACTCTTCTATCGACTCCCTACGGGGTTAAGTTCTGGCGACTGTGGTTGTGTATAGATAACTTCCTCTTCCTCGCAGTTTCTGATATGTTTGTGATGTTCTAGTAATTTCACCGTTAATTCTTAATTTCCAAAATGCTTCATTTTTCTGAGAACCTAATATTCTCCGTATAATTTTTCTATATAATATTTCTAAGTTATCAATCTTGTAATCCGATATCAGACATTTACTAGCATACACGCCTCCAAGTATCACTGCCCTGGTGCAGTAATTTCTTTTAAGTTTTTTATATAAGCTCTGTCTGTTGCAGGTATTCTTAGTTACACCACGCACATTTTGCATCTTGTGCATACTTTCCTGTAAACTAGATTTTTCGAAACCGTGTACTTCAGTAGCCTCTCCCAAATATTTTTTTTTTATCCCTTCCATTTCCCCAATATCTACAATTGAAAGAAAACAGCCCTCGGTCACTATTTTTAATCAATTAACCGAGTTTCAACACTGCTAGGAGTGTCTTCCTCAGAATTTAAATCAAATAATGGCCTATAACATGGTCACAGAATTATGACTAAAAACGTATGAAACAGAGTATAATTACAGAGTCATCGTCAAAGACTGGCAGTACTTATATGTCATTTATAAAATAATAAATATGCCAAAAGGGCATTAGTCCCAAAGATATTTAAGATAAAAAATTGTGATGGCGAGCCACTAAGGGCTGCTCGTTACTTACGCGGTTACAGGTTGCAAATGGGCACCTCAGTCCGTTTGCAACCTGCAACCGCGTAAGTAACGAGCAGCCCTTAGTGGCTCGCCATCACAATTTTTTATCGTAAATATCTTTGGGACTAGTGCCCTTTTGGCATATTTATTATTTTATAAATGACATATAAGTACTGCCAGTCTTTCACGATGACTCTGTACTTACACTCTGTATCATACGTTTTTAGTCATAATTCTGTGACCATGTTATAGGTCATTATTTGATTTAAATTCTGAGGAAGACACTCCTAGCAGTGTTGAAACCCTGTTAATTGATTAAAAATAGTGACCGAGGGCTGTTTTCTTTCAGTTGAAACTATTCACTGTCTCTGAACGTGCAGCCATGTACAAAATGTTCCCCAATATCTGTTATTAAATATTATGGAGTAGCTTTTACATTTCTCGTAATGTTTTTATTTATTTATTTTTCTGTAGAGATTCTTAAGCCCATTACGTTGGCCATCTCTTAACGAACGCTTATTTGCACTGCTACATCTGTCAGGCTTTCAGAAAGTACAACAAAACCATCCACAAGTGCTTAGCAGTTTGTAGCAACGCCTTTATTGCTTTTCCCTATCTTACAATTTTCTCCATGTCACAGCTGAAAAGAAGTGGATATAAACCATCTTCTTGCCTGACAGCTGTACTTTGAAAGGTCGAGATATCTCCCGATACATTTTAGGTTTGAGATTTTTGTCTCCTAGTGTCTCCCGGATTACGTTTGCCGACTTCTGTTTTGTATGTTTATTAACATTCACAGCGAGTCAATGATGCGTTGACAGGTTTTCTTTCTCGCTCTCTCTCCGTCTCTCTCTCGCTGCTCTTCCGGAGCATTTTTGTGTACATTTGAGACGTAATGACTCAATGATATAGAAAATTAATAAAATTTGTGCTTGACAGATTATTAACGACAATCTCTGGACTATCGATGAAAAATTTTGATTGACATACACTTCACAACTTGCGGTAGACACGCTTACCTGCCTCACACCTATTGCCGGCCTCCACGCAGGCATTTGCAGATTTCTAATCGGCTCCGTTGCGACACCCCTGACAGTATCGGAACGAGGCTGCCTGACCGCGACGTCAGACTTCTGACGTGTTGCGTCACTTGCCGCTGCTCGGGCCCTGCGGCCGCACAATTGGGAGTCGTCGAAAAGATTGCGCAACGACCGCTGTCGCCGCACTGGGGGCAAAAAAAGTCATGAGTACGTGGCTGGCCGCAGACCGGCGACTCGCCGCGGTTAGAGGCGAAACACGGCGTGGCGTGACGGGGCACCTCCACACACGAGTGGGCGAATTCTGCTCTGGCCTGGCCTTACCCACAGGACAAAGACCAGAGCAAATTACTCACCTTGGAGGGCGAGAATTTTCTGTGTCACCACGTATTCTGCAACTCCGCATTTCGTGCTGAAGTCTACGGATATACATTCATCCACGTTTCGCGAACCGGTGTATTCATTAGGTGTTGCCTTTTCTGTTTGTATGCCCAGTTCGATACGACCCGCCATGAATTCCTCTACTGTGCAAAACTCTTCATCTCAGAGTAGCACTTGCACCGTACGTCCTCAGTTATTAGTTGGCTGCATTCCAGTGCAAGAGGAAGAGGGTCTAGTATGATAAAAGAAAAAAAACAAATAAGTTAAATATATTTCAATTCTTTCAGTTTTAATCTGATAATTACGTATATATTGTGTTTCATACTAGAATGTCGTGTTCCCAGTTACAACAGCTTTGCTACAGGGAACACGAAAGCGGTCGAAGACGTCCGTCTTCTGGTCGGCTCCTGATCGTTGTCAGGAGGCGGCTAGTTTTTGATTACGCAAAAGCTTCTGCAATTTGGAAAAGAACAACCCGGATTTCTTTACGTAATCAGTATGAAATTTATAATCACCTAAGGGACCTTTAACAGTGAACAATAAAAAAAATTGCATTTGCAAATGAAATCATTAATCAACGGGGCAGCTATGAGTTGTATAGAAGACAAGGAGCGGCCTTCTGTTTACTACCAGGATGCCGCAGTATTCTCTGCTGTAGTAAGGGCTGTTTGATATTTACAAAAATAATATGACATGGAGGTAAAAAAATATAATGGAAAAGAATAGAATAGGAAATCTGGTAAACACTAAATATATTCAAACAATTCTCACAAGCAATTAGGGCTTACTTATAAACAGTATTACTTACATAAGTACTTTTCTAACTGTATGGTGCGATCAGCTTTCAGCCTGTCCTGTGCTAGCTCCTTGGTTCACTTTTTCGTCACAAATTACAATCATTACTTTTCTCCTTCCTTCAAGACAATTCTTGCACCGTTCAACAGCTTCATAACAATAACTTGCCGGTTTACAGTATCAAACACAAATTACTCGAATTTTCTTAATTAATAATGTTGTCTGCATGCTGGCAAGACCGCTCACTAATATAGCTTAAAGACGACCTTCTTTACGCTTTCACATTACAAGCAGAAGTACGATAAAAACTGAAGATCTACAAAAGTTTTTACTGTCATCTTTTATTTAGATCGAAGCGGAACGTTCAGTTCAGCTTCTGTTAAAATGCTTGTTTGACTGCGCAATCGATGTATTAGCGTCCGCGCTAGATGCGCATCTTTACAGTTACGTAAATTATATAAAACAAATGTCTTTCAAAGAATAGGTCTCATCTCATAAGTTGATCATTTAATATACAGATAGGTGAATGCCTTTCCAAGGGTACTCACAGCTTTCATACTATGGAAATCCCAATTATATTACAAGGGGAATTTATACAAAGGCCGGTATAAGGAAGATCCGACATTACTTCCAAACTGCAAAAAATACTATTATAATTTAAAGAAAGTCATTAAAATGTCCAGAATTATGAACGTCTTAATAGAAATTAATAATGCAGATAATAAGATTAAAACTATATGGGATACTATCTAACGGAGGACAGTACAGCCACTCTACGAGCAAGGTACCATGACAGTTAAACTAAGTGGCATGTTGTGACTGATAATTCTCAAGCTGCAACTGCTTTTTAACAATCGCTTTTTAAATGTAGCAGCAAGAGTAGGTTTTTAAATGCTTTGGTTGGAATAACAAGAGGAAAGATTAAAAATAGTATTCCAAAGAATTTTAAGCAAGTAGAAGTAGCACCAACATCTTCAACTGAAATTAATAGAACTGTAAAATATGTAGTAACTGTTCTCGAAAGAACAGATGCCATTGATGACCGTCCAGCTTCTCTAGAAAAAATGATAATTGAAACCCTCAGCTGCCGACAGGTGTCGATATACCTCGATGGGTACAACTGAAAATGTGTGCCCCGACCGGGACCCGAACCCAGAATTTTCGGCTTACATGGCAGACGCTCTATCCATTGAGCCGCCGAGGACACAGATGAATAGCGCGACTGCAGGGACTTATCCCTTGCTCGCTTCTCGTGAGACCCACATTCCCAATTGTCCACAATCTACATAGGTAATGTTCCTAATAGATATTTGCCCATCCACTCATTACTCGTGCACACTTAGGTGACGATCCCCGTAAGATTTCGGGCAACCTGTACGCATTCGCACAGAAGAAGGTCAATGGCCGGGTATCCATTTAACTATATATGAAGATAGTAAGTGTTCTCTGCAGTCGCGCTATTCATCTGTGTCCTCGGTGGCTCAGATGGATAGAGCGTCTGCCTTGTAAGCAGGAGATCCTGGGTTCGGGTCCCGGTCGGGGTACGCATTTTCAGCTGTTCCCATCGAGGTATATATCAACAACACCTGTCCGCAGCTGCGGGTTTCAATTAATTTTAATTTAGAATTGCAAAAATTCCAAACGACAAAGGCTCATATGGTACTGATGGAATTTCAAACAGAATTCTGAAAAGAAATTCTAACTCAATAAGTAATGCCTTACTGAAATACACTGATCAGCCAGAGCATTACAACCACCTACCTGATAGCCCGTATGTCCACCTTTGGCACGGATAATAGTGGCGACGCGTTGTGGTATGGAACCAATGAGGCCGTATGCTAGGTCGCTGGAGGGAGTTGACACCATACCTGCACGCACAAGTCATTTAACTCCCGTAAATTCTGGAAAGGGGGCCAATGGGGTCATGACACCACGTTGTTCAATCACATCCCAGATTTCTTCGATCGAGCTCAGACATAGCGAGTGGGGGGGGGGCAGCTCATCACTTGGAACTCGCCACCTCGAACCACTCCGACACACTCCTGGCCTTTTGGCACAGCGCATTATCTTGCCGAAAAATGTTACTGCCATCGGAAATCACGGTCGCCATTAAGGGGTGTACGTAGGCAGCAATCATTATACAATACTCCTTGGGAGGCAAGTGCCTTGCTGAGCTCCACTAGAGCCATGGATGCCTTCGTGAATGTTCCCCAGAACATAATGGAGCCACCGCCAGCTTGTCTCCGTCACGCAGTACAGGCGTCACGTATCTGATCCCTTTGAAGATGACACATTCGCGCCCTCCCATCGCATGATGAAGAAGATACCGGAGTTCATCATATCACATAACGCTCTGTTACTGCGACAACGTCCAGTGCCGATGGTCACGTGCCCATTTGTCGTAGCTGCCGATGTGGTGTTGACATTGGCACATGCATGGGTCGTCGGCTGCGGCGGCCCATCGTTAGCAGTGTTCGGTGCACTGTGTGTTCAGACACTCTTGTACTCTGTCCAGCATCAAATTCTGGTGCTAGTTCCACCAGAGTTCGCCGCCTGTCCTGTTTTATCAATGTGTCCAGCCTACGACGTCCGACTTCTGTAATAAGGGGTGGCCGCGCAACCCTACGACGTCTGGACGTGGTTCACCTTGGTTTCGCCACGTGTTGAAGACACTCACCACAGCATTCCTCAAACACCCGACAAATCGTGCAGTTTCCGAAACGTTCGTGCCTGTTCTCCGGGCCATGACAATCTTCCCTCGGTCAGACTTTGATTCATCGCGCGCCTTCCCCATTCTACACACGGACAGTACGCATCGTGCGTGTGTCTGACTAGTAGTCATTCTTCACCTGGTGGCGCTGCTATCGTCTGCACGGATTTATATCGATAGTAGATCGATGATCATAATGTCCTGGCTGATCGGTGCAACAGGGAATTTTTCTAGACAGGTTAAAATAGGCAGTTGTCAAGTCTGTTTGTAAGGAAGGCGACAAGAAACATGTAAATGATTATCGTCCAATTACCTTAGAGATATCTTTTTCCAAAATTTTCGAATAGTAATGGACTCAAAAGTAGTCTCACATTTATATAGAAACAGTTTATTACAAGTTTTGAATAATAAAATATCACCAGTTGGTATTTTTTATGATCTTTCCGCCGTGTCTGATTCTGTACATCATGTTACATACTTTAAAAAACGTAAGTTTTATTCGATTGATCACTTTACACACAACTGGTTTGAATCGTACTTAACAAACAAAGGCAAAAAGCTGCTCTGAATAATTCAGACCGTGTTGAAAGGGAAGAAAATTTTAGTTCAAAATGTTTCAAATGGCTCTACGCACTATGGAATTTAACATCTGACGTCATCAGTCCCCTGGACTTAGAACTACTTAAACCTAACTAACCTAAGGACATCACACACATCCATTAACGAGGCAGGATTCGAACCTGCGACCATAGCAGCAGCGCTGTTTAGGACTGAAGCGCCTACAACCGCTCGGCCATAACGGCCAGCGAAATTTTAGTGACTGGTGAGAGACCACCAATTGAGTCGCACAGGTTTCAATTTTGGGTCCACTTCTATTCTTTATATAAATGAATGACATTCCATTTAACATCCAACAAGCAGAATTGGTACTTTTTCCAGACAATCCTTGCCTTAAATAAATCCCATTGGAAGGAAAGCAACTGAGGAGATTGTTAGTGATATTTTACAGTGAATTATTAAATGGTTGTCTGAAAACTGTCTATCCCTAAAAATTGAGGAAAAAACACTATATTCAATTCTGTACAACAAATAGAGTCATACCAACAACAAATCAGTCACACGAACATGGCTTCCCTTGCCCAGGACTGCCATCTTTGTGTTAACCTGCTTTTTATATCCTCCTAGTGTTGTCTCTCGTGTGTTATTTTGCTCCCACAATAGCAGAGTTCCTTCAGATCGTCTACTTCGTCGTTACCAAAATTGATGTTAAATTCATCGCTAATCTCATTTCTTCTACTCCTCATTACTCTCTTGTTCAGTTTACTCTCAGTCCGTTTTGTGTTCATTCCATCAATCAACAGATCGTGTAATTGTTCCTCACTTCCACTGAGGAGAGCAATGTAATCAGCAAATTTTATTATTGGTATTCTTTCACCGTGAATCTGAATCCCACTCTTGAAGCTTTCATTTATTTCCATCAATGCTTCGTTGATGTATAGATTGAACAGTAGGGGAGAAAGACGACACTCCTGTCTTATACCCTGTCTTATCAGAGTACCTTTTTCTTGGTATCCCATTCTTATTTTTCCATATGGATTCTTGTATGTACTGCATAGTACCCACCTTTCCCCATAGCTTAGTCCCATTTTTATCAGAATTTCAAATATTTTGCATCATTCCACGTCGATAAATCCTATGAGCGTATCTCGATTTTTCTTTTAAGTCCTGCTCTGTTCCGTTAAGTATAACGTGTCGAGTTCTACATCCTAGTAAGTCTTCAATCCAGACACAAACCTGGTTCTACACTCGGTAATCTTGTCTTTCATTCACTAAACAGGAAGGAGGAAGTGATTGTAAGGTGGCTTGTGGAGTGCAGTAGAATGTTTCTGCACCGAAACTACGTCAATACTCCGCAAGCCACCAATCGGAGTGTGGCGGAGCGTACTTGAGGTACCACTAACTGATCCCCATTCCCTTTTGCATTCCCGAATGGTGCTAGTGAAGAAAGATTGTCGGTAAGCCTCTGTGTTAGCTGTATTTTCCAGAATTTTCTCGCCGTGCTGATTTCGCGAGACGTATATACACTGAAGAGCCAAAGAAGCTGGTACACCGGCCTAATATCTTGTAGGGTCCCCGGGAGCACGCGGAAGTGCCGCAACACGACTTGGCATGGAGTCGACTAATTTCTGAAGTAGTGTGGAGGGCACTGACACCATGAATCCTGCAGGGCTGTCCATAAATCAGTAAGAGTACGTGGGGGTGGAAGTCTCTTCCGAATAGCACGTTGGAAGGCATCACAGATATGCTGAATAATGTTCATGTCTGGGGAGTTTGGTGGCCAGCGGAAGTGTTTTAAACTCAGAAGATTGTTCTTGGAATAACTGTGTAGTAATTCTGGACGTATGGTGTCGCATTGTCCTACTGGAATTGTCAGAGTCAGTCAGAATCCACAATGGATATGAATGGATGCACGTGATCAGACAGGATACTCACGTAATTGTCACCCATCGGAGTCGTATCTAGACGTGTCAGAAGTCCCATATCACTCCAACTGCCCCACACCATTACAGAGCCTCCACCAACTTCAACTGTCCCCTGCTGAATTCAGGGTCCATGGATTCATGCGGTTGACCGTACACGTCCATCCGCTCGATAAAACTTGAAACGAGACTCATCCGACCAGACAACATGGTCCCAGTCATCAAAGGTCCAGTGTCAGTGTTGACGTGTCCAGGCGAGGCATAAAGCTTTGTGTCTGCAATCATCAAGGGTACAGGAATGGGCCTTCGGCTTCGAAAGCCCTTATCGATGAAGTTTCGCTGAATGGTTCGCACCGACACTTGTTGATGGCCCAGCATTGAAATCTGCAGCAGTCTGCGGAAGGGTTACGCTTCTGTCACGTTGAACGATTCTTTTCGGTCGTCGTTGGTCCCGTTCTTGCAGCATCTTTTTCCGGCCACAGCGATGTCTAAGATTTGATTTTTTACCGGATTCCTGATATTCATGGTGCAGTCGTGAGTGAAATGGTCGTACGGGAAAATCCGCACTTTATCGCTACCTCGGAGACGCTGTGTCCCATCGCTTGTGCGCCGAGTGTAACGCCACGTTCAAAGTCACTGAAATCTTGATAACTTGCCGTTGTATCAGCAGTAACCGACCTAACAACTGCGTCACACTTGTCTTATGTAGGCGTTGCCGACCGCAGCGCCGTGTTCTGCCTGTTTATATATCTCTGTATTTGAATACGCATGTCTATACCAGTTTCTCTGGCGCTTCAGTGTAGGGGGAAGCAATATCTACATCTACATCTATACTCCGCGAGCCACCTTACGGTGTGTGGCGGAGGGTACTTATTGTACCACTATCTGATCCCCCCTTCCCTGTTCCATTCACGAATTGTGCGTGGGAAGAACGACTGCTTGTAAGTCTCCGTATTTGCTCTAATTTCTCGGATCTTTTCGTTGTGATCATTACGCGAGATATATGTGGGCGGTAGTAATATGTTGCCCATCTCTTCCCGGAATGTGCTCTCTCGTAATTTCGATAATAAACCTCTCCGTATTGCGTAACGCCTTTCTTGAAGTGTCCGCCACTGGAGCTTGTTCAGCATCTCCGTAACGCTCTCGCGCTGACTAAATGTCCCCATGACGAATCGCGCTGCTTTTCGCTGGATCATGTCTATCTCTTCTATTAATCCAACCTGGTAAGGGTCCCATACTGATGAGCAATACTCAAGAATCGGACGAACAAGCGTTTTGTAAGCTACTTCTTTCGTCGATGAGTCACATTTTCTTAGAATTCTTCCTATGAATCTCAACCTGGCGCCTGCTTTTCCCACTATTTGTTTTATGTGATCATTCCACTTCAGATCGCTCCGGATAGTAACTCCTAAGTATTTTACGGTCGTTACCGCTTCCAATGATTTACCACCTATGGCATAATCGTACTGGAATGGATTTCTGCCCCTATGTATGCGCATTATATTACATTTATCTACGTTTAGGGAAAGCTGCCAGCTGTCGCACCATGCATTAATCCTCTGCAGGTCCTCCTGGAGTACGTACGAGTCTTCTGATGTTGCTACTTTCTTGTAGACAACCGTGTCATCTGCAAATAGCCTCACGGAGCTACCGATGTTGTCAACTAAGTCATTTATGTATATTGTAAACAATAAAGGTCCTATCACGCTTCCCTGCGGTACTCCCGAAATTACCTCTACATCTGCAGATTTTGAACCGTTAAGAATGACATGTTGTGTTCTTTCTTCTAGGAAATCCTGAATCCAATCACAAACCTGGTCCGATATTCCGTAAGCTCGTATTTTTTTCACTAAACGTAAGTGCGGAACCGTATCAAATGCCTTCCTGAAGTCCAGGAATACGGCATCAATCTGCTCGCCAGTGTCTACGGCACTGTGAATTTCTTGGGCAAATAGGGCGAGCTGAGTTTCACATGATCTCTGTTTGCGGAATCCATGTTGGTTATGATGAAGGAGATTTGTATTATCTAAGAACGTCATAATACGAGAACACAAAACATGTTCCATTATTCTACAACAGATTGACGTAAGCGAAATAGGCCTATAATTATTCGCATCTGATTTATGACCCTTCTTGAAAATGGGAACGACCTGCGCTTTCTTCCAGTCGCTAGGTACTTTACGTTCTTCCAGCGATCTACGATAAATTGCTGATAGAAAGGGGGCAAGTTCTTTAGCATAATCACTGTAGAATCTTAAGGGTATCTCGTCTGGTCCGGATGCTTTTCCGCTACTAAGTGATAGCAGTTGTTTTTCAATTCCAATATCGTTTATTTCAATATTTTCCATTTTGGCGTCCGTGCGACGGCTGAAGTCAGGGACCGTGTTACGATTTTCCGCAGTGAAACAGTTTCGGAACACTGAATTCAGTATTTCTGCCTTTCTTCGGTCGTCCTCTGTTTCGGTGCCATCGTGGTCAACGAGTGACTGAATAGGGGATTTAGATCCGCTTACCGATTTTACATATGACCAAAACTTTTTAGGGTTCTTGTTTAGATTGTTTGCCAATGTTTTATGTTCGAATTCGTTGAATGCTTCTCCCATTGCTCTCTTTACGCTCTTTTTCGCTTCGTTCAGCTTTTCCTTATCAGCTATGATTCGACTACTCTTAAAC
Source organism: Schistocerca americana (assembly GCF_021461395.2). Taxonomy (NCBI): domain Eukaryota; kingdom Metazoa; phylum Arthropoda; class Insecta; order Orthoptera; family Acrididae; genus Schistocerca; species Schistocerca americana. The sequence goes on from NC_060119.1 coordinate 1,178,291,818, forward strand.
CTATGATGAAGCTTTCTTTGTTTCCGTAGTACCTTTCGTACATGATTGTTATACCACGGTGGATCTTTCCCCTCGCTTTGGACCTTAGTCAGTACGAACTTATCTAAGGCGTACTGGACGATGTTTCTGAATTTTTTCCATTTTTGTTCCACATCCTCTTCCTCAGAAATGAACGTTTGATGGTGGTCACTCAGATATTCTGCGATTTGTGCCCTATCACTCTTGTTAAGCAAATATATTTTCCTTCCTTTCTTGGCATTTCTTATTACACTTGTAGTCATTGATGCAACCACTGACTTATGATCACTGATACCCTCTTCTACATTCACGGACTCGAAAAGTTCCGGTCTATTTGTTGCCATGAGGTCTAAAACGTTAGCTTCACGAGTTGGTTCTCTAACTATCTGCTCGAAGTAATTCTCGGACAAGGCAGTCAGGATAATGTCACAAGAGTCTCTGTCCCTGGCTCCAGTTCTGATTGTGTGACTATCCCATTCTATACCTGGTAGATTGAAGTCTCCCCCTATTACAATAGTATGATCACGAAACTTCTTCGCGACGTTCTGCAGGTTCTCTCTGAGGCGCTCAACTACTACGGTTGCTGATGCAGGTGGTCTATAGAAGCATCCGACTATCATATCTGACCCACCTTTGATGCTTAACTTAACCCAGATTATTTCACATTCGCATTCGCTAATAACTTCACTGGATATTATTGAATTCTTTACTGCTATAAATACTCCTCCACCGTTGGCGTTTATCCTATCCTTGCGGTATATATTCCATTCTGTGTCTAGGATTTCGTTACTGTTCACTTCCGGTTTTAACCAACTTTCCGTTCCTAATACTATATGCGCACTATTTCCTTCAATAAGAGATACTAATTCAGGAACCTTGCCCTGGATACTCCTGCAGTTTACCAATATTACGTTAACTTTTCCTGTTTTTGGTCTCTGAGGACGGACGTTCTTTATCAACGATGATAATGTCCTCTCTGGTAAGCCGTCAGGTATTTTATCGTTTCGCCCAAGGGGGGGTCCCTCTAACCTAAAAATCCCCCGTGTGCACGCCACACGTACTCTGCTACCCTAGTAGCTGCTTCCGGTGTGTAGTGCACGCCTGACCTGTCTAGGGGGGCCCTACAGTTCTCCACCCAATAACGGAGGTCGATGAATTTGCAACCATTATAGTCGCAGAGTCGTCTGAGCCTCTGGTTTAGACCCTCCACACGGCTCCAAACCAGAGGACCGCGATCGACTCTGGGCACTATGCTGCAGATATTAAGCTCAGCTTGCACTCCGCGTGCGATGCTGGTTGTCTTCACCAAATCAGCCAGCCGCCGGAAGGAACCAAGGATGGCCTCAGAACCCAAGCGGCAGGCGTCATTCGTTCTGACATGTGCTACTATCTGCAGCCGGTCACACCCAGTGCGTTCAATAGCTGCCGGAAGGGCCTCCTCCACATTACGGACGAGACCCCCCGGCAAGCACACCGAGTGCACACTGGCATTCTTCCCCGACCTACCCGCTATTTTCCTAAGGGGCTCCATAACCCGCCTAACGTTGGAGCTTCCTATAACTAATAGGCCCGCCCTCTGTGACTGTCGGGACCTTGCCGGAGAATCGGCCACTGGCCCAACAGGCGAGACATCCTGTGGTGGCTCGGAAACGATGTCATCACCACTAGGAAGCACCCCGTACCTGTTGGAAAGGGGTAAGGCAGCTGCCACGCGGCCAGATCCCACCTTCGCCTTTCGGCCAGGCACGCGCGAGCCCACCACTGTCCGCCATTCACCCTGGAGTGATGGCTGACCGGTAAGATGCTCACTGCCGGAAGACGCAGCGACATCAGGGGTTCCATGTGATTCCAAGGCCACCGAAGTAGGCATAGGTCTCACCACAGTTGCCCCAACGCCACTACGAGCCGACGCCTGGGCCTCGAGCTCGATGAGCCTAACAGACAAAGCCTCCATCTGCCCCCGAAGAGTGGCCAATTCTCCTTGCGTCCGCTCACAACACCCACAGTCCCTACACATGACTATGTTTACCCTACTCTATACGGTGACAAATTCCCAAGATAATCTTCTGATGAGCTACTCTGATAATCAAGAAACACTCACTGAAATACGAGACGCGAAAACTACGCTAGGTTTTCCCAGAAAAACTATTTAAAAGCTAAGCGCAGCAAATAAGTACAAAAACGCTTTATACAAACAGTACTCGCTGCTGCTGGTGCTCTCGCTCTGGCTGTCACAAGACAACTGCTGATTCAAGTGACTAGTGGCTAACGGCCGCGAAACAAACAAAAGACAGTTTTAGGGCGCTTTCTGTTCTAAACGATCAAGAAAACACTAAGAAATCTAACGCGAAAACTACGTAAAGTTTTATCAAGAACTGTTAGTTACTATGCAGAGCAGATAAACACAAATAGAATCCCTTCCTTAGTGGAAGGTCGTAAACAAAATGCAAAATAAACGCTTTATACAAACAGTACTCGCTGCTGCTGGTGCTCTCGCTCTGTGCTACTCTACCCGGAAAGTGCTCTCTCAAAAATTTAGTACAATCTTCTCCGTGATGCAGAGCGCCTCTCTTCTAACGTCTGCCGCTGGAGTTTGTGAGCATCCATTCAACGATTTTTGGACAATATGGCTGTGGAGATGAAGCAGCGATTAGTATGATTAATCATTTATTCAAAAACGGTCTTAATAGCTTTTATTATTATTATTATACCGCCAACCGGTTTCAACCCGACGTAGGGGTCGTCTTCTGGGCGTTTACACTGTGAAATTATAGATATCCGTGAGAAAGACTCCATTATACAACAGCTAAAATTACGTAAATTTAAAATATGTTACCCATTGGTCGACTGCTGGTGGTGTCACTTCTGCCTACATAACGGCAGGAAACTATGCGATACTAGCCCTTCGTATGGGCTTAAATAATCGCTAATAGTATGTAATTTTCTGGCGTATGCACGGATGACCTTTCAAAAACATAATTTCTTTATTATTGACGAAAATGTCGGCTATCGTTCCTGCCAGTGAACTGCCCATAGCCAGGCCGTCTTTCTGCTGATATATCTGATCATTAAACGAAAAATAGTTAAACTTAAGGTTGTCTCAAGAAGATTCATTAATTCAGTTATTTCATCGTAATTAAGGACCTTATGGTGTATAAGGTGTTCTCTAATAATTTCGGCAACGGCCTTGCCGCAGTGGACACACCGGTTCCCGTGAGATCACCGAAGTTAAGCGCTGTTGGGCCTGGCCGGCACTTGGATGGGTGACCATCCAGGCCGCCATGCGCTGTTGCCATTTTTCGGGGTGCACTCAGCCCCGTGATGCCAATGGAGGAGCTACTCGACCGAATAATAGCGGCTTTGGTCAAGGATACCATCATAACGGCCGGAAGAGCGGTGTGCTGACCCCACGCCCGTCCTATCCGCATCCTCCACTGAGGATGACACGGCGGTCGGATGGTCCCTGTAGGCCACTCGTGGCCTAAAGACGGAGTGCTTTGAGTGCTTTAATAATGTCGATTGTTTCTGCCACCGGAACATTGGTATAAAAGTTTTTATACTTGGCTATGGGCAATTCACTGGCAGGAACGATAGCCGACATTTTCGTCAATAATAAAGAAGTTATGTTTTTGGAAGGTCACCCGTGCATACGCCAGAAAATTATATACTATAAGCTATATGTTGATGACATTCTAATATTATTTGACGGTACAATAGAGGAGATAAATAATTTGACGGAAATGTTGAACAGCATACACCTAAAACTTACTTTCACGGTTGAACATGAACAACATAAATCTATAAATTATTTAGACCTAACTATTTTTAACGATAATGGAGACCACAACTCTGGCATCTATGGGAAGCCTACCACTACAGATACCATTATCCCTGCAAAGTCATGCCACCCAAAAAAGATATAAAAAGAAAGCTTTCCTCTTCACAATGATACATAGGTTGAACAGAATACCACTGATACCGGAACAGAGACAGAAGCAGATTAACATATTAAAGCAAATTGCGATATCTAATGGATATAACGCAAATATAATAGAGACGATACAACAGAAAATCCACGTCAGACAGGCGAAAATATCCGAAAAGAGAACTTTTGCGAAGATGCTGTATATGGGGACCATATCAGATAAGATAAACAAAGTGTTCAAGAATTCGGATGTTACGATTGCTTTCTCTACAAATACCATAGCAAATAGTCTTACGCATAGCATAGGATTTAATTGGTTGTAATTAAAAATGTATAGTGCCAAGCATGAAAACGTGTGTTCATACATATAAAATTTCTTAACTGTACCAAATGTAGTTACATTGTCGATTTTGTTCCTTGAAGAGCGACGTGTTGAGTTATATCTGCGAGGAAGTCTTGGCCGGCCGTTGTGGCCGAGCGGCTCTAGCCGCTCCAGTCCGGAACAGCGCTGCTGCTATGGTCGCAGGTTCGAATCCTGTCTCGGGCATGAATGTGTGTGTGATGTCCTTGGGTTAGTTAGGTTTAAGTAGTTCTAAGTCTAGGGGACTGATGACCTCAGATGTTAAGTCCCATAGTGCTCAGGGCCATTTGTACCATTTAGGAAGTCTTGAGTCCATTCGCGGAACTGGTCCGATGCTCAGTAAGCTAGTGGAAATATATATATACTGGGTGATCAAGAGGTCAGTATAAATTTGAAAACTTAATAAACCACGGAATAATTTAGATAGAGGTAAAAATTGACACACATGCTTGGAATGACATGGGGTTTTATTAGAACAAAAAAAAAACCAAAGTTCACAAAATGTCCGACAGATGGCGCTGGAGAGACACAGAGAGAGACAGAGAGAGACCGAGAGAGAGAGAGAGAGAGAGAGAGACAGAGACAGAGAGAGACAGAGACAGAGAGAGAGGGGGAGCAGAGGGTGGAGAGGGGGGTGAGGGGGGAGAGGGGGTGAGAGAGGGGGAGAGGGGAGAGAGGGGCGGGAGAGGGGGGTGAGGGGGAGAGGGGGTAGGGGGGAGAGGGGGAGAGGGGGAGAGGGGGAGAGGGGGAGGAGGGGGGAGAGGGGGGGAGGGGGAGAGGAATCAGATGCGCCAGCAGTCGCAGCACGTTGACGTTACCTGAAAAGACTCTTTTTAGTGAAGCTGTATTTTCAGAATGGGGAATGTGCTAGTTCAGCGTTACGATTCTATCGCCATAGGAAGGGGATTCGAACGGGTATAGGTCCGTTGACAAATGCAGCTGTGACGAGAATGACTTGGAAGTTCGAAGCCACAGGTTGTTCAGACGATAGACCCCGTAGTGGGCGACCGAGCGTAATGCTGCTGAGACAGTTCAGGAAGAAATGGAGAGTGTAGCGGGTTCGTCTATGCACACGTCGCACTGGCATTCCGTACACTACTGTTTCGTTGCCACTTGGGCGTATCCTCCGATGCTATCCGCACAAAATCCATCGTCATCATGAACTGTTACCTGGCGATTTAGTGAAGCGGAGGGCATTTGCGGTGTGGGCGTTTCAAAAGATGGCGGAAGGTGACGATTGGCTGAGTAATGTGTTGTGGACCGACGAAGCTCATTTCACGCTCAGAGTGTCTGTCAACGCCCACAACTGCAGAATTTGGGCTACCGAAAATCCTAGAACTGTCGTGGAAACTCCACTGCACGACGAGAAAGTCACGGTATGTGTTGGATTTACCACATCTACCGTTATCCGGCCTTTTTTCTTCGAGGAAATAGGTGATTCTGGTTTTGTAACTGCTACCGTGACGGGTGAGAGGTACGCCGATATGTTACAGAATCGCATCATCCCCAGCCTGGCTGATAAACGCCTGCTGGAACGTACGACGTTTATGCAGGATAGCGCTCCACCCCCATATTGCTTGACGCGTGAAAGATCTCTTGCGCGCGTCGTTTGGTGATGATCGTGTGCTCAGCCGCCACTTTCGTCATGCTTGGCCTCCCAGGTCCCCGGACTTCAGTCCATGCGATTATTGGTTTTGGGGTTACCTGAAGTCGCAAGTGTATCGTGATCGACCGACATCTCTAGGGATGCTGAAAGACAACATCCGACGCCAATGCCTCACCATAACTCCGGGCATGCGTTACTGTGCTGTTCACAACATTATTCCTCGACTACAGCTATTGTTGAGAAATGATGGTGGACATATTGAGCATTTCCTGTAAAGAACATCATCTTTGTTTTGTCTTAGTTTGTTATGCTAATTATTGCTATTCTGATCCGATGAAGCGCCATCTGTCGGACATTTTTTGAACTTTTGTATTTTTTTTTTTTTTTTTTTTTTTTTTTTTTTTTTTTGTTCTAATAAAACCCCATGTCATTCCAAGCTTGTGTCGATTTGTACCTCTCTATCTACATTATTCCGTGATTTATTCAGTTTTCAAATTTATACTGACTTTTTTATCACCCAGTATATATATTTTCAATAAGCGTTAATGCGGAACAGTGTCAGATGACTTTCAGCAGTCGAGGAACACGGCTTTAAGCTGAGCGTCATTGTCTACTCATCTCTCGGAGGAACAGAGCGAGCTGAGTTTCCCAAGATCTCTACTGGCGGGATTCATGCCGATTCTCGTAAAGATTTTCATTCTCCAAAAACTTCACAATTCTCGAACATAAAAATGTTCCATAATTGTACAATAGATTGACGTCAACAATATAAGCCTTTAATCGTGTGCAGGTTTGGGAGCCACATCACAAGATTCCGTGATGTGCTCCTGTTTCCAGCACTTACGTCACTTGTATGTACAGGGTGGCGCACGAAATGTTACCATTTTGTTTTTGAATATAAACTTTATTGTCAATCCAATCTGAAAGGAACATATACTACAATGAAGAGCCGTCCATGGAGATTTGTTCTAGCTCAGCACATGCTCAATATGTCCACCATTTCGTTTCCTAACTTCCTTCGAACGAACGCTGAAGTTAGTGATTACCCTACGGCATATGTCTTCTGTAATTTCACTGCAAGCTTGAAGAATACGTCTTCTGAGATCCATTAAATCACGTGGACGTTTCGGGAAAATTTTTTTCTTCAGGTACCCACAAAGAAAAGTCACATGGATTGAGGTCTGGACTACTGGGGGGCCAAATTTGTCCGTCATTGAACCGACCTGGAAACCTGAGTGAAATGATCCGCATGTCGAAATGCTCGTGTAAAAACTCCAACACAATGTTTGCAGTATCTGGCCTTGCTCCATCTTGCATGAACCACTGCGTGTTGAAGGGCAAGGCAGTAGCAAGAAGCTGTGGAATGAAGCTATTGCGAAGCATGCTCAAATAACGCTCGCTGTTCACAGTTTCTTGAAAGAAAAAGGGTCCAATAAGTCCATGACTGGTAATTGCTGCCCACGCTGTAATCCTCGGAGCATAATGTTGTCGTTCATGAAGCACTTGTGGGTTTGCAGTGGCCCAAAAGCGTACATTTTGTTTGTTAACCACACCGTCTAAACGAATATGTGCCTCGTCTGAAAACCAAACGTTGTTGAGAGTTTCTTCCCTATCCTCCGCCCACTGAGGAAACAGTAGTCTCTGCTGCTCGTGTTCTTCAGTGAGCTTCTGTGCACAGGTCATCTTGTATGGGTACATATGGTCACTTTTAAGAATGCGTTGAACGCAGCGTCTGGATATTCCCAGTTGCACTGCTGCCTTTCAACACGATTTCCCGGGACTTCTCTGTACAGCAACTCGTGCCGCTTCAATATTCTCCGGCGAACAAACAGGTTTAGGCCGAGGTCGCTTCGCTTCCAATACTGTTCCTTCCTGCACAAATTTATCATACAACCTGTGTATGGTCTTCTTGCAAGGGACCCATCATGTGTTAAACTGTTGTCGAAAACGCCTCTGAGTCACAACAAGGCTTTTTTTTTATTTGGCCTTTGACTGTGTACTTAATTTAACTGTTACAGGTTTGTACATAATGTTTAGAAATTGAATTGAATTGGAAAATAATTAAAAGTGCCTTGGCTTACAATTCACACCAATTCTGAAATATCTTCATCAGCAAGACATATTTATAATTTACGTACACCATTAAAACTTACAGATTGTGACCAGTACTCTCGATGAAGTTAACTATCACTTTATATAGACGAACGTCTTTAGTACACAAAAGAGAAGAAGCTGATTGAGGAAGATGGTAGCCCATACCCAGCAATGTCTTCAGGAAGACCAACCGTTCACGGTCAAATCTGGGGCACATAAATAAGATGTGGTTGACATAAACTTCCGACTCAGGATCACACTCACACGCTGGTGAACCGCAAACGTTGATGCGATGTAGATGTTGTGGGAAAGAGGCATGATTGAAGCGGAGTCTTATGATGGTAGAAATCGTGGATCGGTCCAGATGTGTCCTCATGAACCACGGCTGTGAAGGAATCCGAAGTTGTAGCACTGCGTAATAACCGCCTTTTGTCTGTTGAGGAACGTTCCACATTTCTTGCCATTGTTGTCTTGCGTGATCTTTCATTTCACGTAAGTAATCTGTATAAGGAAGGTGCAGATCCAGGACGGTGCCTAAGGTTGCCGCTTGTTTGGCTAATGCATCAACTTCATCATTATAGAGGATACCAGAGTGGGAAGGTACCCACAACAAAGGGATCGTCCGGCCCGTGCGTGTGCTGCGAATGTATTCAGATATCACATCCAAGATATAACTGTTGGTTGTTTTGTTCCATCGACTGTACTGAATGTTTTTAAGACCGCTTTGCGAGTCAGATACTATCAATATCTTGGGGACGGAAGTGCTAGAGACAAACTTAAGTGCTTCCAAAACTGCCACTGTCTCCGCCGTAAAAATAGAAGTGCTCGTAGGCAGTTTGAAGGTTTTGCGGATCTGGATCTGAGGGCAGAAAAAAGCGCATCCTGTACACTCTTCTTGCGGAATTTTGGAGCCATCGGTATATACACAGAGAAAACCCGGCCATTGTGCTTGAACGAGACGATTGAAGCCAACGTTGACATTAGTACTGTTCAGCCAGGTCGTACTTAAATAATGGACTGGGATCTGGGAGCAGAGCGTTTGAAGATCATATTCAAAAACAGGTAGATGCAACTGTCAATGCTGGCACAAACGGCTGGCACTTTATTCCTTCTGTGGCATCGTTTCATGAAAAAGTAAAACAATTGCCGATCGTTGCTGTGTCGCCAGTCTTCCATTGTCAGCCATTGCTGCTTACTAGTCTCCTAGCGGCAGTATCGTGAATTGCACGTCATTTCGTAACTCATTTGTTTTTCCAAGCCCTGTTGCTACTGCTGTAGGGATCCCAGCGGGATATTTAAGGTGCGTCGTAAATTGTGACAGAAACAATTGGTAACACATTTCGTGCGCCACCCTGTACAACACTTGCTGTACGTGGCTTAGAGATTGAGCCGACATTCGTGACAGTGAATTGCGAGAGGTTGTCCGCAGGCCGGCAGAGTGGTGGGCGCCCAGTGACATCGCGCGCGCCCACGCAGCTTGTTGTGGTTCGCCCCCGTTAGGACGCGGCGGCTGTGCTGACGCGTCGTGCGGCTGCCTGCGGGCGAAATGCCGCACGCCCGCTGCGTTCCAGGAGCGCCGGCGCGCATTCCACACCGCGGAGCTACTCGCGGGTAGCCCTGCTACTGCCCACTCAGCGCACAGCCGCAGCCGACGATATCTGCTGACGCTGTCAAGACAGCCGGTTCGTATGAGCAGTTTCCAGCGGGCTCGTGCGCATGCGCAGAGCTGAATCCGCGTATGAGCAGTGTCTTCCTCCTGCTTCTGGCTACTTGAAGCGTGGCTGTTTGCTGTATGAGCAGTAGCAGTAAGCAGCCGGAAGCTAGCCGGAAAAAATTTTCTGGCGCGCCCAAGCTGCCAGATTCGCGCACGCGCAGAGCAAGCTGAGTTGTTATAGTGGGGGGCGGGGGGGGGGGGGTGTCCTTCCCCACGTGATCCTTGTATATGTTTCGTGTCTTCATTTACAGCTCTCACGTCAAATGAAATCAAAACAGATTTCTGTGGCCGGGAGCCATCAAGTGAATTAATATACAGGGTGATCAAAAAAGTCAGTATAAATTTGAAAACTTAATAAACCACGGAATAATGTAGGTAGAGAGGTAAAAATTGACACACATGCTTGGAATGACTTGCGGTTTTATTAGAACCAAAAAAAAAAAAACAAAGTTCACAAAATGTCCGACAGGTGGCGGGTAAAAGATATCTTGCGCGCGTCGTTTGGTGATGATCGTGTGCTCAGCCGCCACTTTCGTCATGCTTGGCCTCCCAGGTCCCCAGACCTCAGTCCGTGCGATTATTGGCTTTGGGGTTACCTGAAGTCCCAAGTGTATCGTGATCGACCGACATCTCTAGGGATGCTGCAAGACGACGCCAACGCCCCACCGCAACTCCAGACATGCTTTACAGTGCTGTTCACAACATTATTCCTCAGCTACAGCTATTGTTGAGGAATGATGGTGGACATATTGAGCATTTCCTGTAAAGAACATCATCTTTTCTTTGTCTTTGTTATGCTAATTATTGCTATTCTGATCAGATGAAGAGCCATCTGTCGGACATTTTTTGAACGGTTTTTTTTTTTCTAATAAAACCCCATGCCATTCCAAGCATGTGTGTCAATTTGTACCTCTCTACTACATTATTCCATGATTTATGCAGTTTTCAAATTTATACTGACTTTTTGATCACCCAGTACATTCTCATACCCATCAAAGACCAAAATAAGTTAGTAGTTTCAATTTTCTGATTTTATATTAGTTCCACGTTATTAGCAATCAACCATTAATGTCTTAATGAAGCTATTTCTGTCTGTTTTGTAGAGAAATTTGCTTCTATTAATTTTTTTCGGCTGAGGCAGTTAGTTTATTTGAAACGAAGTGTTTCATTCCACACTATTGGCTACTTTCAATCTCGTTCAATTTAAAGTGCAAATTTTCGTTTTCTGGGACGAACGACGTTATACCATAATAAAGAACCAATCACAAGAATACAGTACTAGACCTCCAAGAAAATTGGTATCACGAAAACCACATGAAAAGCTGAGTATCAGGTACTTAAGCGTGCATCTGGACACAGAAATGTGCAATTAGAGCGGAATGAAGCATTTTAGTATGGTTTATGAAATTCCGATGCTGCTGGAGTAGTCTCTGATGTCCTGTTCCTTTTATGGCACTGTAAGATCTCTTAATGCTATATACGTACGAACATACGTAAACATTGACTTGAAGCTTACTAAGTAGGCAAATTTGGTCAGTAGTTTTGAACTAAATATTTTGTTTCAAATATAATGACAGGTGTAGCAGAATTTTACATATCTGCCTTTTTTTTTTTTTTTTTTCAAGAAATTTGTATTCCATCCTACTAATTTTTTGCAGTGCTGTGTAGATGTAAACCTGTTGGAACTGCTACATAACAATATTGCAGGGGACGAATTAAAAAAGAAAAAATCTGTCAGTCACCCCTTAGCAAAATTTTATGCTACTTCGAGCTATGGACTCTAATTTTGAAATGATATTTTGCCAAGAACTGCTTCCTTATTTGCATCCTTTATTTGTGTGGGATATGATAAAACAATTGCTTTAAGTACAACTCAGTATGTCCTCTCAACAACATGCCGCAGCGCTGCACATCGTCACGTGATGCTCCACCACGCACGAAATTCCACCAGAAATACGACGAAAAGCGTATGAGCAGAGCAAGCACCAAGCACGGGCTGCCTACGTCATCGTAGCTGCTCATGCGCATGCGGACAGTTTTCTGGTAACTGCTCAAACGAACCCAGTCACGCCGAAAAAACGATGACGGACCTCTCTCTGCGTCTTGTAATCAGAGTTCCTTCGTTGAGTTTTTCGATGGCGAAAAAGACGCAAACTTCGCCAGCATCACCAGTGAACAAGTAACGCTCCAAATTCGTATGTAAACTGTCTAATCAGTGTACTGTAAGCACTTACCGGTCAAATTATGCACCACGTTGCTCACAGTTTAGAGATAAAACTGCCCTGTTGTCTCGCATTTCTGACGCTCAGCTTAGACCAGCGGTTCCCAACCTATATTAGACCATTACCTCTCAGCACAATCAGATATTAGTCAGTACCTCCACAACCTTCTGCACCAGGGCCACAGAAGCCCGATTGGTTCTAGGCGCTTCAGTCCGGAACCGCGCTGCTGCTACTGCAGGTTCGAACCCTGCCTCGGCCATGGATGTTTGTGATATCCTTAAGTTAGTTAGGTTTAAGTAGTTCTAAGTCTAGAGGACTGATGACCTCAGATATTAAGTCTCATAGTGCTTAGAGCCATTTTTGAACCACTCTGGTCCCTCTCAACTTCCTGCTTCAACAGCCTAACTAAACCTTGGAACGAAAAACGTTTTAATTTTTAAACATTCCATTAGAACTATTGACAGCAGGCAAAAAGGGATACAAACGTCTCAAAAATGATATCGACAGGAAGTGCAAAATGGCTAAGCAGGGATGGCTAGAGGACAAATGTAAGGATGTAGAGGCTTATCTCACAAGGGTAAGATAGATACTGCCTACAGGAAAATTAAAGAGACCTTTGGAGAAAGGAGAACCATTTGCATGAATATCAAGAACCTTGATGGAAACCCAGTTCTAAGCAAAGAAGGGAAAGCAGAAAGGTGGAAGGAGTATATAGAAGGTCTATACAGGGGCGATGTTCTTGAGCACAATATTATGGAAATGGAAGAGGATGTAAATGAAGATGAAATGGGAGATACGATACTGCGTGAAGAGTTTGAGAGAGCACTGAAAGACCTTAGTCGAAACAAGGCCCCGGGAGTAGACAACATTCCATTGGAACTACTGACAGCCTTGGGAGAGCCAGTCTAGACAAAACTCTACCATCTGGTGAGCAAGATGTATGAGACAGGCGAAATACCCTCAGACTTCAAGAAGATTATAATAATTCCAATCCCAAAGAAAGCAGGTGTTGACAGATGTGAAAATTATCGAACTATCAGCCTAATACGTCACGGCTGCAAAATACTAACGCGAATTATTTACAGACGAATGGAAAAACTGGTAGAAACCGACCTCGGGGAAGATCAGTTTGGATTCCGTAGAAATGTTGTAACACGTGAGTCAATACTGACCCTACGACTTATCTCAGAAGAAAGATTAAGGAAAGACAAACCTATGTTTGTAGCATTTGTAGACTTAGAGAGAGCTTTAGATAATGTTGACTGGAATACTCTCTTTCACATTCTGAAGGTGGCAGGGGTAAAATACAGGGAGCGAAAGGCTATTTACAATTCGTACAGAAACCAGATGGCAGTTATAACAGTCGAGGGACATAAAAGGGAATCAGTGGTTGGGAAGGGAGTGAGACAAGGTTGTAGCCTCTCCCCGATGCTATTCAATCTGTATATTGAGCAAGCAGTAAAGGAAACAAAAAAAAAATTGGAGAAGGTATTAAAATCCATGGAGAAGAAATAAAAACTCTGAGGCTCGCCGATGACATTGTAATTTCATCACACAGCAAAGGGCCTGGAAGAGCAGATGAACGGAATGGACAGTGTCTTTAAAGGAAGATATAAGATGAACATCAACAAAATCAAAACGAGCATAATGGGTTGTAGTCGAATTAAGTCGGGTTATGCTGAGGAATTAGATTCGGAAATGAGACACTTAAAGTATTAAAGGAGTTTTGCTATTTGGGGAGCAAAATAACTGATGATGGTCCAAGTAGAGAGGATATAAAATGTAGACTGGCAATGACAAGGAAAGCGTTTCTGAAGAAGAGAAATTTGTTAACATCGAGTGTAGATTTAAGTGTGAGGAAATCGTTTCTGAAAGTATTTGCATGGAGCGTAGTCATGTGTGGAAGTGAAACATGGACGATAAATAGCTTGGACAAGAAGAGAATAGAAGCTTTCGAAATGTGGTGCTACAGAAGAATGCTGAAGATTAGATGGGTAGAGCACATAACTAACGAGGTATTGAATAGAATTGGGGAAAAAGAGGAGTTTGTGGCACTACTTGACAAGAAGAAGGGACCGGCTGGTAGGACATGTTCTGAGGCGTCAAGGGATTCCAAATTTAGCATTGGAGGGCAGCGTGGAGGGTAAAAATCGTAGAGGGAGACCAAGAGATGAATACACTAAGCAGATTCAGAAGGATGTAGGTTGAAGTAAGTACTGGGAGATGAAGAAGCTTGCACATGATAGAGTAGCATGGAGAGCTGCATCATATCAGTCTCAGGACTGAAGACCACACCACCAACAACATTTTTATTTTTAATTTTTAAACATTTTCATTTTCACTCTTCGTAGTTATTTTATTAAACCACAAAATAATGACTCATTGAGACAATTGGCACTGCTTATTTCTAACAACAAACTTTAAATGGCTCTGAGCACTATGGGACTTAACTGCTGAGGTCATCAGTCCCCTAGCCGTTCCACATCGTACTCTTAAGTCCATTCAATTACTTGTTTTTGTTTTCATTGCCGTCATATTCAAAAATTTACTTTCTCATCTACAGGGAGGTCCACAATTCCCCTTATAAGACTCTAGGTATTGAAGGGGGGACAGAGTAAACAATATCTTGAATTGGATCTCAAATCCGCAAAGGTACCGTTTCTGTGCTACAGCCGTGTGAAGAAAATACACTCCTGGAAATTGAAATAAGAACACCGTGAATTCATTGTCCCAGGAAGGGGAAACTTCATTGACACATTCCTGGGGTCAGATACATCACATGATCACACTGACAGAACCACAGGCACATAGACACAGGCAACAGAGCATGCACAATGTCGGCACTAGTACAGTGTATATCCACCTTTCGCAGCAATGCAGGCTGCTATTCTCCCATGGAGACGATCGTAGAGATGCTGGATGTAGTCCTGTGAAACGGCTTGCCATGCCATTTCCACCTGGCGCCTCAGTTGGACCAGCGTTCGTGCTGGACGAGCAGACCGCGTGAGATGACGCTTCATCCAGTCCCAAACATGCTCAATGGGGGACAGATCCGGAGATCTTGCTGGCCAGGGTAGTTGACATACACCTTCTAGAGCACGTTGGGTGGCACGGGATACATGCGGACGTGCATTGTCCTGTTGGAACAGCAAGTTCCCTTGCCGGTCTAGGAATGGTAGAACGATGGGTTCGATGACGGTTTGGATGTACCGTGCACTATTCAGTGTCCCCTCGACGATCACCAGTGGTGTACGGCCAGTGTAGGAGATCGCTCCCCACACCATGATGCCGGGTGTTGGCCCTGTGTGCCTCGGTCGTATGCAGTCCTGATTGTGGCGCTCACCTGCACGGCGCCAAACACGCAACGACCATCATTGGCACCAAGGCAGAAGCGACTCTCATCGCTGAAGACGACACGTCTCCATTCGTCCCTCCATTCACGCCTGTCGCGACACCACTGGAGGCGGGCTGCACGATGTTGGGGCGTGAGCGGAAGACGGCCTAACGGTGTGCGGGACCGTAGCCCAGCTTCATGGAGACGGTTGCGAATGGTCCTCGCCGATACCCCAGGAGCAACAGTGTCCCTAATTTGCTGGGAAGTGGCGGTGCGGTCCCCTACGGCACTGCGTAGGATCCTACGGTCTTGGCGTGCATCCGTGCGTCGCTGCGGTCCGGTCCCAGGTCGACGGGCACGTGCACCTTCCGCCGACCACTGGCGACAACATCGATGTACTGTGGAGACCTCACGCCCCACGTGTTGAGCAATTCGGCGGTACGTCCACCCGGCCTCCCGCATGCCCACTATACGCCCTCGCTCAAAGTCCGTCAACTGCACATACGGTTCACGTCCACGCTGTCGCGGCATGCTACCAGTGTTAAAGACTGCGATGGAGCTCCGTATGCCACGGCAAACTGGCTGACACTGACGGCGGCGGTGCACAAATGCTGCGCAGCTAGCGCCATTCGACGGCCAACACCGCGGTTCCTGGTGTGTCCGCTGTGCCGTGCGTGTGATCATTGCTTGTACAGCCCTCTCGCAGTGTCCGGAGCAAGTATGGTGGGTCTGACACACCGGTGTCAATGTGTTCTTTTTTCCATTTCCATGAGTGTATGTTTACTAGATAGGCACGCAATAGTGTAGTCAGAGTGCGAGGTGCTTACGTCGATTCGGCTGATGTCATTTGTCGTCTATCCTACCTCTCTGGCCTGGTTCGAGCCTCATTCACGTGTCTGAGTGTTTGGACAACATGGTTGAGTACACGTTTGCATAATTCACCGACATGGTTGCTCTGTATGGCGAAGCTCACAGTAGTGGCAGAGCTGCTCGTCGCCTTCATCAATCCACAACGCTCGTTGTCCACAACGTCAGACTCCGTCGGATACCCTTTTCACCACAATTACTCAACGACTTCGACAAAGGGTACCTTCACCGTTGGCAAGGGTGACTGGCGCTCCAAGATGACGCCGCACACCCGAATTGGAAGCGGCCGTACTGCATCGAGTGTACGAGCAATTACGCGTGCAAGGGATGCTGTTCCCAACACCGTCTGCTATGTTATGCATGAAAGTACTTGTAAAAGTGTTCGCGTTACCGTCATGTTTTCAAATGGTTGTAGTATGGAGCACTCACTCACTCCGTCAGCAGGCCCATCGGGACCATCCGACCGCCGTGTCATCCTCAGGTGAGGATGTGGATAGGAGGGGCGTTTGGTGAGCACACTGCTCTCCCGGTCGTTACGATGGTTTTCTTTGATCGGAGCCGCTACTATTCGGTCGAGTAGCTCCTCAATTGGCATCACGAGGCTGAGTGCACCCCGAAAAATGGCAACAGCACATGGCGGCCGGATGGACGCCCGACAGCGCTTAACTTCGGTGATCTGACGGGAACCGCTGTATCCACTGCCGCAAGGCCGTTGCCGTTGTAGTATGGAAACGGTACGTTTTCGGATGTGGTTTCCAATTCACCCCACAAGTCCTAGAGGTTTGTAACGGGAATTTCCGAACACCCTGTACACAATACCAAAGGAATCAGCAACGAGGTACCAGAACAGGAGGAATTCTTCGACAAACATGAAGCGGACATACTCTTTCTGACGGAGACGCGCCTGCATTCTATCCAGTGGTACAATGTTAAGAACACGGTCAAGTATCGGACGGATCGACCCATAAACAAGAGTTGGTGGAGGGGGGAGGGGGGGAAGGGGAAGGAAGTATAGTCATCTTCATCAATAAAAACGTAAGACACATTCCAGTCATTCTCCCACCGCTTATTTCCCTTGAGGCAACGATGGTAAGTACCTCTACTTCTTACGGGCTCATCATACTGATGTCAGCCTACATAGATCCGAACAGACAGTTCGAAGAACAGAAACTCACATGCATATTCGACACCTTTGGCAAGGCCCTCCTGTGCGGGGACCTTAATGCCTAACACTACACCTGGACGTAATCGCCACTAGATATTCACCAACTGTTTAGGTAATTAAGATAATCCTCATTTATTGTTCCGTCTCAGTTAATTAGATTACATACTTCGTTACTCTAGCTTACTGAGCATCGGACCAGTTCCGTGAATGGATTCAAGACTTCCTAAATGGTTCAAATGTCTCTAAGCACTATGGGACTTAACATCTGAGGTCATCAGTCCCCTAGACTCCTAGACAGAATTACTTAAACCTAACTAACGTAAGGACATCACACACATCCATGCCCGAGGCAGGATTCGAACCTGCGACCGTAGCAGCATCCCAGTTCCGGACTGAAGCGCTCAGAACCTCTCGGCCACAGCGGCCGGCCACTCTGGGTCGTCTTCAGATCTACGTAGTTGCGTCAGCACCCCGTCTTGTCTATTCAGAACCACATGTCAGAGTACTAGACCTGAAGATGATCAAGAGTGATCTAAACATGTAATGTAATTACAAATATCCAACTGAGACGGAACAATAAATGAGAATTATTTTGACTACGCCTGGAATTCCATACGTAACGACCTTACAGACCTGAGGCTGCTTCACTTAGAGAAACGCCTGGCGGGGGACGGGAGGGGAGGGGAGGGGAGGGGAGGAGGGGAATTACTCTTTGTTTTGAAGTTCCGACACACATTCCAGTGAACCGTTACCACAGTTCCGATTATTGGAGCTTATTCACGTGTCTGTGAATGTTATAGAAATACGGTTGAGTGCACATTTGCAGAATACGCTGACTTGACCTTTCTGTTTGGCGAAGTTCGCGGTAATGGAAAGTCGTTATCATCAACGTTCGACTCCATCGCACATCTTTTTCGACACAATTATGCAAATTCTTCGAAAAAGGAGTACTGCAGTGTTCCAAGCAGAAGCCATAAACCTGAATTGGAAGAAGCCGTACTGCATCACGTTGAAGAGAACCTGTCGACGAATACTCGAGCAATTGTGAACCGATTTGGCGGTCGCTACATCGAACCTTTCTTGTAGTGGATCACAATGTTAACCCTCCTTTCAAAAGGGTAAAAACGGGTTAAGTTTAACTGTAAACTACAGTGTTTCTGGGAAGTAATTATTTCCTTTTTTGTTTCTCAGGCTATTAAGAGTGGATTTGTAAAAAAGTGATGTACTGAGTCACACCTAATAAATTACTTGTAAAAGTGGTCGCATTACCAACATGTTTTCAAACGCTTGTAGCACGGAAACGGTACGTTTCAGAACATGGGTTCCGATTCAGAATGTTATCTACTCAGTCCCATCTATAGTTTCTAGAATTGTGCAAGAAGAATCTTAGACCACCTTGTATAAATCTGGCATGCTACATATATTTGTCATTTGCTGTGTCCGGGATGTTTGAAAACTTGCTATAAAACTTACAATGAGAATTCGTTTTCACAAAATACTGTTCTGAAATATTGGTTTTCATAACATAATTTCTTCTAAGCATAACAACAAAAGCACAAGATTTAATATGAACAGCGGGTGCTACCGTGCGTCCCTGTAGCAGTGTTACGATGTTCCTTAGGTTTTCTCAATACATATCGGCACAAGTCGGTAGTCTCCGTGACTGCCACATAGTGTTTTCAACTGCCGCCAGCCACAAAGATAGAACAGTTGTGTTGATTGTAGCTGCTCGGTGGACTTTTATTTGTTTCTCATTGCACACGTAACACGAGGTTGCTTCCATTCGTAAACAAAAGGCGATATCTACCGATCACAACTTCGGAACGGCACGTGTACACACACACACACACACACACACACACACACACACACACCACCTGACCCGCGCCCCTACCAATCGTATCTCGTTAGTAACGCCCCATTGTCACGTACACAGATGGGACACAGCGGAAAATTATAGTTACGTTGCCATTTAACGCACGTGTACTATTTCAAATCTCTGGCGCCGATTTGTTCCAATGAGTAAAACAAAAATTCCCTGGGACGTGCCGGAACGCCGTGCCGGCCGAAATTAAGCCATGGCGTGTGTGTGTTTGTGTGAGTGTGTGGGCGCGCGCGCTGGAATGAATGAGGAAGTAGTTCCAAGTGCATCACGAGTGCTGCCAACAACTCTTCCTCGGTAAACAAAGCTAACCATTCACATTGACGGTATAGGCACTTGTCACAAAAAACATACAATCTCTGTTCCACGCCTCTCCCTAGCGACACTTTCTTCACTCACACCCTCCACCCCCATTTAAAACGAACGAAGTTAAAATGTTTGCACTAGGTTTACTATTTGTAAACCACTCGATTGCTGAACTTATAACACTTCTGCCCGCTACTGTTAGACTATAACCTTAAAGCTGACGGCAGTTCGTATAATGAAATTATTTTTATTCAGTAATTACAGTATAAAGAAGTAGAGCAGTGTTACCCTCTGAGAGGAGTTTTGTTATGTTGGCCGTGTTGTACCTAACGGAGGTGGCTTATCGGAAGTGACAATCAGAATTACGTAGATATTTAAACAGTAACAAACAATATTTTACCTATTTACAATGTTCAAAGAATAAAGAAAACGGTCGCCAGCCTAATCAGGCAAGAGAATGATCGACATTCTTGTTCAAGAAAATAAGTATGAGTAACTTTAATGGACAAACAGAACCTATACTTTGCCACACGCGAGCGCAATGAACTCTGGCACCTGAATACAGTATGTTCACTTTAAGGTTGGAGCTACCAGATCAGAACAAACTATTTGCATAAATATAACAGATAACGAAACACACTATTACCTTGAGGACTTAGTCAAACTGAATGGTCTCAATAACGTTACTATTAATATTAACTGTAGAATCGTAAATTTGACATAGGTTTAATATTACTTTTCAAACAAATTCCTATCTGACATTAAATACGGATATGGTCCATAGCAAATTTAGTTACTGTGCATAGATTAAGTCTTTCAGTACTAAACACCTTTCTACTTATAATGAAAATTAAATGGAATTGACTAACAGGTTACTTCTCATTGTCTTTTGAATAAAGAAAGTATTGTTTTCATAAATAGTGGTTTTCTATTAATCGTTATCTAGCATGAGCACAATACACAAACTGTTGATCCTGTTACACCATTAATATGCACTTTCAATACACAAGAGGAGCCCAATATTGTACAGAATTTCACTTGAACAGCAAGAGAAATGAAACTTGCTATAATTAAGTAACTTAGTGCATTTGAACTACTTTCAGTGGAGGGGGGTTCTTAATCTTGACCACAGCAGCAGAGCATACTAAACACACTTTCAATATACTAAAGAAACAAGCCCTTAACAAGTATGAACATGTAACCTTCAACAGTATTAGTTCTCAACTCTTACTCAGAAGAACACAACTTGATGTGGTTATAAGACAATAGCACACCTTTGGCTGATTTTCAACAGACTGCACTGTGATCATTTACTAAGCAAAACTTTATAAGCATCAGTTTTGAGAACTTTAACTTTAGAAGTTGGCAACAAAATTTTAATAAGCAGTTTTAAAAGAAAATTTATTTTTAGCAAACATTATTTACTATATTACTCAGTTCTGCTAAAACACTGAGCTTTTATGTTCTTTCAATAAGGACATTCGGTAATCACTTTAGCATGGGAAGGACCCTAAGTGGTCGTGTGGCTAGGGATAAAAAAATCAAGGTAGGTATAAGAGTTGTAGTATAAGTTACCTTATATTTGTGCACACTAAAACATCCAATGAGCTGATCCTTCACCATACATTTCTACTATTCCTTGGTTCCTTTTCAGTGATTGCGCAATGTGGTGGCGACTGCATGTTCGTAGGTGGATTTGCAGGTAGAATTGCTGCACTCTGTCATTTCTTGGTGGCGATGATAGATATCAATTCCAGAATAGTTCCAGCTCTTTATCCATCCATCCGAGGCATTGGAAGGCGGCACGGAAAGCCTCTCTTGGCACCAGCACAATATACAACTTTTACAATGGCAGTTGATAGTTTGGTAGCTCCTCCCCGACTGGCTCTTTGTTCCACCTTTTCCACCTAGGCCAACCACAATTTGCGCGTGGTACACAGTTCCGTTCCCGAGGAGAACCACAACACGTTTAACACACAAAATAACTAAGAACCCTAAGTGAAAGTCATCAGTTTACATAACAGCAAACAAACATTTTAAATAAAACAGAACATTTGCATATATTGATAGTTCTACACAAAATTATTTAAATAAAATTATTTAATTTTAAAGATAACCAAAGAGATTATATGACAAAGACAAAACACATAATTTGCTCATATTGTACATATTACAGAGATTACACTTCCTACACTCTAAAAGACAGCAAAGTTTTTACAAAGAAAGGAGTATACAATCTTCTGTTATCGATTCAATCAGACACATTTACAGGAGCTCAATGATGTAACATTAAATAAAACAAAAGGCAAAATAAATCAGTAGAGCATTAGAGCTATGGTGTTACAAACTTACTTCTGAACTGGCCGAAATTGGACACATTTGTTTCTGACCAATGCTGCTACTGCTACTACTACTAATAACAATAATAATGATAATAATACTGTGTACAGCACTGTAGCAGCCTTATGTATTTAGTGTTGTCTCGTACTGTCTCTTAGTTCATGTGCCTGTACCGAAGTCAATAATGAAATAATTTGTAATCCACTGCAGGAACTACCTACAACTTGAGGAAGACATCTTCAAAAGATATTTAGCAGTTGTCACGTATATGTCTTAGTTCAATAAATACATGGATGGATTAGGTTAGGAAGATGCTTTTCATACATTTGTCTCACAAGCTGAAACCTCCACCACATCGTGTCAAGCATTGATACTAGTAATTGAAAAAAAAAAAAGTTATTACTGATCACTTCTATAATTAATACTACAATCTAAAAACGTGTTCTGATAGTAATTGTCTTTTAAAACTAATTTAGTTTCCTGATTGAACCACAGTCGAAGCCTTTCAGTTTCTATCCCTCAGAAAATTCAATTTTTGACCGAGCGAGATGGCGCAGTGGTTAGCACATTGGACTCGCATTCGGGAAGAGGACGGTTCAAACCCACTCAGGCCATCCTGATGTAAGTTTTCCGTGATTTGCCTAAATCGCTTCAGGCAAATGCCGGGACGGTGCCTTTGAAGGGCACGGCCGACTTCTTTCCCTAACCCGATGGGACCGGTGATCTCGCTGTTTGGCACCCTCACCCCAAATCAAACCACCAACCAAAATTCCATTTTGTCCTTCAGGGGATAATTATCCCGCGGCGTTGTTACCACTCGCTTAGATCATAGATACATACTGACTGAATGTATTTGTCTGGAGTGTAGCAATGTGCGGAAGTGGAACGTACAGTATAAGCAGTTCAGACAACAAGAGAGTAGAATCTTTAGAATGTGATGCTACAGAAGAATACTGAAGAGTAAATGAGTAAATCGCGTAACTAATGAGGAAGTATTGGATAAAAGTGGGAAGAAGTAAAAATTATAGTTCAACTTGACTAAAAGAAGGGTTCAGATTATAGGACATTCTGAGACATCAAAGAATGACCAGTTTGGTAGGGCAGTGTGTGAACGTGTTGGGAGAGAGAGAAGGGGGAGGTGGATTAAGAATCGTAGAGGGAGACCAAGAGATGAATACAGTTGGCAGATTCAAATACAAGTAGCTTGCAGCAATTATTCGGAGATGAAGAGGCTTGAAAATGGCGGACTAGCATGGAGAGCTGCATCAAACCAGTCTTCAGACGGAAGACCGCGACAACAACAACTACAACATATAGACAACGCATTCTCCTGTCTCTACTTTTTAAAGTTGGAACCAACATCTGAGTCACATGACGGGTGAGGGGGGGGGGGGGGGGGCGGAGGTAGGGTCGGCGATCAGCCGAGATCCTGTCATTGCGCACCGGGCGAAATGACTGTTACAGTTATTGTTGCGTCTATGTGAAAGTGAGCATCGACTTTAACAGTTGCCCCATTTTCCTTATTAGTATTACACATGGAATAGCTCAGTCAACTTAATTTCTCCGAATTTTTCGATATCAATGTCATAGTTATTGCTATCACATTTGGCCAGCTGAAAATACCAAATAGTTTATAACAGTGAATTCTTGTGTATGTTACACTGCGAATTATTCAGTTCATTGCTTCCATAGGAGTAGAAAACAAGATATCAGTTCGCCAGGAAACATTTACATTTATGGCGATTCCTCAGCAATAAGTGACCGGTTTTTAGACAGAATAAGAATTTATGTTGTATGAATTTTGCTAATCCGCTATAGATGACGAAAAAATATCGAGATAAGAAATATAACATATTATAAAATGTTGATTATATAGAAAACTCTCTTAATGAATTGGAAATTAACATTCTGTTGTCCCAAAATATTCGACATTTATAGAGCTTTAGATCTCAGGACAAGCGTGCTTTTACGAGACGTATTAAGAACCCTCACCATTCCAATCTTAACATTGACGTTGCCAGACATACAAGAATGGTCTGTTGGAGAATATTTGTTTGGGCACAAATGTTAAAAGTGGAATGATAAGGGTCCTTATATATGTCTCGTAGAAGTACGCTGGTCCTCAAATGTAGAAGCCAAAAGCAAATGCATGCCAGCACCAGTCTGCTGATCGATATGTTGGTTTCACTGTAATGACATCATGCGCGGTTTATGTCGTCTGTGGTCTACAGTCGTGCGAAACACGCAGTTGTGGATATAGAGCTAACACAAAACGGGTGACTGTTTATGATTCTAATGGCATTACGTTGTTAATTCGTATGGTTACACTACTCGTATTCACATAACTACAAAAAAATAACTAAAAAACGAAAAGCAAATCATACACATCCCCAGTCACATCCGTCCACACCAACTTGCACTTCCTGCTCCCCTGCCGGCCGGAGTGGCCGAGCGGTTCTAGGCGCTACAGTCTGGAACCGCGAGACCGCTACGGTCGCAGGTTCGAATCCTGCCTCGGGCATGGATGTGTGTGATGTCCTTAGGTTAGTTAGGTTTAAGTAGTTTTAAGTTCTAGGGGACTGATGACCTCAGAAGTTAAGTCCCATAGTGCTCAGAGTCATTTGAACCCGCTCCCCTGTCCATCTCCAGCCACAGCCTACGTCTACAGTTAGCAAGCCATCTTATCGTGTGTGGCTGAGTTCCAGTAGCGAATGATTCGCGGGATGAATTTTTCTTAATAAACCTCCGTGTGAGTTCGACTTTCTCAAATTTAAGCTACAGGGTCTTCTCGCTCATGTAGGAACGTAAGCTCTCGAAATTCCGACAGTAAAATGGATCTTGATAGCAAACGCCTTTTTCGTAGCGTTGCCATTGGTGTTAATCTGCGTGATGCTTTCGCACTTACTGAATGAACCCGTGATGAAACGCGCTGCTCTTCTTTCGATCTTCTCTATTTCCTCTATCAGGCCTGTCAGGTAAGGTTCATAGACTGGCGAGCAGTATTCAAAGTCTTTGTGTGCTGCCTTCAGAGAGTTCATCCAGTGAATCTCAGACTTGTGTCTGCCGTAGGTACGATTAATGTGATTGCTCCACTTCAAATCGCTCTCTTCCAGATGTCGAGGGATAACATATCATTTTGATATATATATATATATATATATATATATATATATATATATATATATATATATATACATATATATAGGGTGAGTCACCTAACATTACTGCTGGATATATTTCGTAAACCACATCAAATACTGACGAATCGATTCCACAGACCGAACGTGAGGAGAGGGGCTAGTGTAATTGGTTAATACAAACCATAAAAAAATGCACGGAAGTATGTTTTTTTAACACAAACCTACGTTTTTTTTAAATGGAACCCCGTTAGTTTTGTTAGCACATCTGAACATATAAACAAATACGTAATCAGTGCCGTTTGTCGCATTGTAAAATGTTAATTACATCCGGAGATATTGTAACCTAAATTTGACGCTTGAGTACCACTCCTCCGCTGTTCGATCTACATCTACATCTACATCTACATTGATACTCTGCAAGCCACCCAACGGTGTGTGGCGGAGGGCACTTTACGTGCCACTGTCATTACCTCCCTTCCCTGTTCCAGTCGCGTATGGTTCGCGGGAAGAACGACTGTCTGAAAGCCTCCGTGCGCGCTATAATCTCTCTAATTTTACATTCGTGATCTCCTCGGGAGGTATAAGTAGGGGAAAGCAATATATTCGATACCTCATCCAGAAACGCACCCTCTCGAAACCTGGCGAGCAAGCTACACCGCGATGCAGAGCGCCTCTCTTGCAGAGTCTGCCACTTGAGTTTGTTAAACATCTCCGTAACGCTATCACGGTTACCAAATAACCCTGTGACGAAACGCGCCGCTCTTCTTTGGATCTTTTCTATCTCCTCCGTCAACCCGATCTGGTACGGATCCCACACTGATGAGCAATACTCAAGTATAGGCCGAACGAGTGCTTTGTAAGCCACCTCCTTTGTTGGCTGATGGCTCTGAGCACTATGGGACTCAACTGCTGTGGTCATAAGTCCCCTAGAACTTAGAACTACGTAAACCTAACTAACCTAAGGACAGCGCACAACACCCAGCCATCACGAGGCAGAGAAAATCCCTGACCCCGCCGGGAATAGAACCCGGGAACCCGGGCGTGGGAAGCGAGAACGCTACCGCACGACCACGAGATGCGGGCCCTCCTTTGTTGATGGACTACATTTTCTAAGGACTCTCCCAATGAATCTCAATCTGGTACCCGCCTTACCAACAATTAATTTTATATGATCATTCCACTTCAAATCGTTCCGCACGCATACTCCCAGATATTTTACAGAAGTAACTGCTACCAGTGTTTGTTCCGCTATCATATAATCATACAATAAAGGATCCTTCTTTCTATGTATTCGCAATACATTACATTTGTCTATGTTAAGGGTCAGTTGCCACTCCCTGCACCAAGTGCCTATCCGCTGCAGATCTTCCTGCATTTCGCTACAATTTTCTAATGCTGCAACTTCTCTGTATACTACAGCATCATCCGCGAAAAGCCGCATGGAACTTCCGACACTATCTACTAAGTCATTTATATATATTGTGAAAAGCAATGGTCCCATAACACTCCCCCGTGGCACGCCAGAGGTTACTTTAACGTCTGTAGACGTCTCTCCATTGATAACAACATGCTGTGTTCTGTTTGCTAAAAACTCTTCAATCCAGCCACACAGCTGGTCTGATATTCCGTAGGCTCTTACTTTGTTTATCAGGCGACAGTGCGGAACTGTATCGAACGCCTTCCGGAAGTCAAGAAAGATAGCATCTACCTGGGAGCCTGTATCTAATATTTTCTGGGTCTCATGAACAAATAAGGCGAGCTGGGTCTCACACGATCGCTGTTTCCGGAATCCATGTTGATTCCTACATAGTAGATTCTGGGTTTCCAGAAATGACATGATACGCGAGCAAAAAACATGTTCTAAAATTCTACAAGAGATCGACGTAAGAGATATAGGTCTATAGTTTTGCGCATCTGCTCGACGACCCTTCTTGAAGACTGGGACTATCTGTGCTCTTTTCCAATCATTTGGAACCCTCCGTTCCTCTAGAGACTTGCGGTACACGGCTGTTAGAAGGGGGGCAAGTTCTTTCGCGTACTCTGTGTAGAATCGAATTGGTATCCCGTCAGGTCCAGTGGACTTTCCTCTATTGAGTGATTCCAGTTGCTTTTCTATTCCTTGGACACTTATTTCGATGTCAGCCATTTTTTCGTTTGTGCGAGGATTTAGAGAAGGAACTGCAGTGCGGTCTTCCTCTGTGAAACAGCTTTGGAAAAAGGTGTTTAGTATTTCAGCTTTACGCGTGTCATCCTCTGTTTCAATGCCATCATCATCCCGGAGTGTCTGGATATGCTGTTTCGAGCCACTTACTGATTTAACGTAAGACCAGAACTTCCTAGAATTTCACTTTCGAATTCAATGAACGCTTCACGCATAGCCCTCCTTACGCTAACTTTGACATCGTTTAGCTTCTGTTTGTCTGAGAGGTTTTGGCTGGGTTTAAACTTGGAGTGGAGCTCTCTTTGCTTTCGCAGTAGTTTCCTAACTTTGTTGTTGTACCACGGTAGGTTTTTCCCGTCCCTCACAGTTTTACTCGGCACGTACCTGTCTAAAACGCATTTTACGATTGCCTTGAACTTTTTCCATAGACACTCAACATTGTCAGTGTCGGAACAGAAATTTTCGTTTTGATCTGTTAGGTAGTCTGAAATCTGCCTTCTATTACTCTTGCCAAACAGATAAACCTTTCTCCCTTTTTTTATATTCCTATTAACTTCCATATTCAGGGATGCTGCAACGGCCTTATGATCACTGATTCCCTGTTCTGTACATACAGAGTCGAAAAGTTCGGGTCTGTTTGTTATCAGTAGGTCCAAGATGTTATCTCCACGAGTCGGTTCTCTGTTTAATTGCTCGAGGTAATTTTCGGATAGTGCACTCAGTATAATGTCACTCGATGCTCTGTCCCTACCACCCGTCCTAAACATCTGAGTGTCCCAGTCTATATCTGCTAAATTGAAATCTCCACCTAAGACTATAACATGCTGAGAAAATTTATGTGAAATGTATTCCAAATTTTCTCTCAGTTGTTCTGCCACTAATGCTGCTGAGTCGGGAGGTCAGTAAAAGGAGCCAATTATTAACCTAGTTCGGTTGTTTAGTGTAACCTCCACCCATAATAATTCACAGGAACTATCCACTTCTACTTCACTACAGGATAAACTACTACTAACAGCGACGAACACTCCACCACCGGTTGCATGCAGTCTATCCTTTCTAAACACCGTCTGTACCTTTGTAAAAATTTCGGCAGAATTTATCTCTGGCTTAAGCCAGCTTTCTGTACCTATAACGATTTCAGCTTCGGTGCTTTCTATCAGCGCTTGAAGTTCCGGTACTTTACCAACGCAGCTTCGACAGTTGACAATTACAATACCGATTGCTGCTTGGTCCCCGCATGTCCTGACTTTGCCCCGCACCCGTTGAGGCTGCTGCCCTATCTGTACTTGCCCAAGGCCATCTAACCTAAAAAACCGCCCAGCCCACGCCACACAACCCCTGCTACCCGTGTAGCCGCATGTTGCGTGTAGTGGACTCCTGACCTATCCAGCGGAACCCGAAACCCCACCACCCTATGGCGCAAGTCGAGGAATCTGCAGCCCACACGGTCGCAGAACCGTCTCAGCCTCTGATTCAGACCCTCCACTCGGCTCTGTACCAAAGGTCCGCAGTCAGTCCTGTCGACGATACTGCAGATGGTGAGCTTTGCTTTCATCCCGCTAGCGAGACTGGCAGTCTTCACCAAATCAGATAGCCGCCGGAAGCCAGAGAGGATTTCCTCCGATCCATAGCGACACACATCATTGGTGCCGACATGAGCGACCATCTGCAGATGGGTGCACCCTGTACCCTTCATGGCATCCGGAAGGACCCTTTCCACATCTGGAATGACTCCCCCCGGTATGCACACGGAGTGCACATTGGTTTTCTTCCCCTCTCTTGCTGCCATTTCCCTAAGGGGCCCCATTACGCGCCTGACGTTGGAGCTCCCAACTACCAGTAAGCCCACCCTCTGCAACTGCCCGGATCTTGCAGACTGAGGGGCAACCTCTGGAACAGGACAAGCAGCCATGTCAGGCCGAAGATCAGTATCAGCCTGAGACAGAGCCTGAAACCGGTTCGTTAGACAAACTGGAGAGGCTTTCCGTTCAGCCCTCCGGAATGTCTTTCGCCCCCTGCCACACCTTGAAACGACCTCCCACTCTACCACAGGTGAGGGATCAGCCTCAATGCGGGCAGTATCCCGGGCAACCACAGTCGTAGTCCGATCAGGGGATGCGTGGGACGAGCTGGCCGTCCCCGACAAACCCCCATCCGGACCCCCACAGTGATGCCCATTGGCAACAGCCTCAAGCTGTGTGACCGAAGCCAACACTGCCTGAAGCTGGGAGCGAAGGGATGCCAACTCAGCCTGCATCCGAACACAGCAGTTGCAGTCCCTATCCATGCTGAAAACTGTTTTGCAAAGAACGTCTGAACTAATCTACAGAGAGCGCAAACAAATCGACAAAATTTAAACGGTTATTAAAATACAAGATTGCCGAGTAAACGCAGTAATGCTGCTACTTGCGCACTGCTGACACTGCTCGGTGGCGGAAGGAGACTAAGCGGAATTACACTATTCAGGCACTAAAACGCGATGCTACACTCTCAAATACTATAATACGCCCGAAATTTATGAATTAAACAATGCAAGTACCAAAAACACGCAAAGAAATTAAGAATTAAACTATGTGACAAATGAGTGAGCTAGGAGTATACGACTTGCTGCTGCAGCTGCTTATCCAACGGCGTGTGTATCGGAGAGCTCCGAATTACGTAGGGATCCAAAGGGAACGGTGATGGACCTTAGGTACAGAAGAGACTGGAACAGCAAATTACGTCCACATGCTAACACCTTTTTATTGGTCTTTTTCACTGACGCACATGTACATTACCATGAGGGGTGAGGTACACGTACACACGTGTTTTCCGTGTTCAATTACGGAGTGGAATAGAGTGTGTCCCGACGTGTCAGGCCAATAGATGTTCAATGTGGTGGCCATCATTTGCTGCACACAATTGCAATCTCTGGTGTAATGATTGTCGTACACGCCGCAGTACATCTGGTGTAATGTCGCCGCAGGCTGCCACAGTACGTTGTTTCATATCCTCTGGGGTTGTAGGCACATCACGGTACACATTCTCCTTTAACGTACCCCACAGAAAGAAGTCCAGAGGTGTAAGATCAGGAGAACGGGCTGGCCAATTTATGCGTCCTCTACGTCCTATGAAACGCCCGTCGAACATCCTGTCAAGGGTCAGCCTAGTGTTAATAGCGGAATGTGCAGGTGCACCATCATGCTGATACCACATACGTCGACGCGTTTCCAGTGTGACATTTTCGAGCAACGTTGGCAGATCATTCTGTAGAAACGCGATGTATGTTGCAGCTGTTTGGGCCCCTGCAATGAAGTGAGGACCAATGAGGTGGTCGCCAATGATTCCGCACCATACATTTACAGTCCACGGTCGCTGTCGCTCTACCTGTCTGAGCCAGCGAGGATTGTCCACGGACCAGTAATGCATGTTCCGTAGATTCACTGCCCCGTGGTTTGTGAAACCCGCTTCATCGGTAAACAGGTAGAACTGCAACGCATTCTCTGTTAATGCCCATTGATAGAATTGCACTCGATGATTAAAGTCATCGCCATGTAATTACTGATGTAGCGACACATGAAACGGGTGAAAGCGGTGACGATGCAGTATGCGCATGACACTACTTTGACTCAGTCCACCGGCTCTCGCAATGTCCCGTGTACTCATGTGTGGGTTCATTGCAACAGCAGCTAACACACCAACTGCAACCGCTTCTCCTCTGACGGGCCAGTTACGGACCCGTTTGCGTTCTACGACCATACCTGTTGCATACAGTTGGCGGTAGATGTTTTGCAATGTGCGGCACGTTGGATGCTTTCTGTCCGGGTACCGTTCTGCATACACCCTGCAGGCTTCAGCTGCATTTCGTCGACTCTCGCCATAGATGAGTATCATCTCCGCCTTTTCAGAGTTCGAATACACCATGGTCACAGTTCCTACAACACTACACTATCACAGACGTCTGGTAACACGGTGTACTACAGTTGATCTGCGTGCGGAGACGAATGCAGAATAACAATAGCAGCAAGCGCTACATGCAGACACTGCGACAGCTAGACCAAACCACAACAGTGCACTACAGCACACTCGTAAACACGGACGTCATCGTAAACATGTCCCTGCAGATGCTGCTCGCCGACCGTGGCTCGTGTTTGTTACAACACGCAACTGAACGTCGGAGGTTTCAAGCGTCAACTTTAGGCTACAATATCTCCGGGTGTAATTAACATTTTACAATGGAAGAAACGGCACTGATTACGTATTTGTTTATATGTTCAGATGTGCTAACAAAACTAACGTAAACGTAGTTTGTGTTAAAAAACATACTTCCGTGCATTTTTGTATGGTTTGTATTAAACAATTACACTAGCCCCTCTCCTCACGGTCGGTCTGTGGAATCATATATATATATATGTGTGTGTGTGTGTGTGTGTGTGTGTGTGGATTGGAACTTAAATAGCGGCAACTATTTATTCACAACCGATACAAAAGAGTTACATGTTTGCACTTGTTACTGTCCTTCAATGCCAGCGATGTGGAAGGCGTAGTATACCGTTAGCAGAACCTGTTCTGTTGATGGTGCGAATGGAGCAATCTACTGCCCGTCGAATCTCTGGAACTAATACTATCGCGTCTCAAAGCATGTACCTTTCCTCCTGACTCACCCTATATATATATATATATATATATATATATATATATATATATATATATATATATATATATATATATACTGAAGAGCGCCGGCCGTAGTGGCCGAGCGGTTCTAGGCGCTACAGTCTGGAACCGCGGATTCGAATCCTGCCTCGGGCATGGATGTGTGTGATGTCCTTAGGTTAGTTAGGTTTAAGTATTTCTAAGTTCTAGGGGACTGATGACCTTAGCAGTTTAAGTCCCATAGTGCTCAGAGCCATTTGAACCATTTTATACTGAAGAGCAATATCGTGTAGGACCCCCGCGAGCACGCAGAAGTGTCGCAACATGACATGCCCTGTACTCGACTGATGTCTGAAGGGAATTGACACCATGAATCTCGCAGGGCTGTCCATAATTCGGTAAGAGCACGAGGGGGTGGAGATCTCTTCTGAACAACAAGTTGCAAGGCATCCCAGATATGCTCAATAATATTCATGTCTGGAGAGTTTGGTGGCCATCGGAAGTATTTAAACTCCGAAGAGCCACTCTGTAGCAATTCTGGACGTGTGGCGTGTCGCGTTGTCCTGCTGGAGTTGCCCAAGTCTGTCGGAATGCACAATGGACACGAATGGATGCATGTGATCAGACAGGATGTTTACGTACATGTAACTTGTCAGAGTCTTATCTAGACGTATCAGGGGTCCCATATCACTCCAACTGCACACGCCCCACACCATTACAGAGCCTCCACCAGCTTCAACAGTCCCCTGCTGACATTAAGGATCCATAGATTCATGAGGTTGTCTCTGTACCCGTACACCCGTACACGGCCATCCGCTCAACACAATTTGAAACGAGACTCGTCCGACCAGGCAACATGTTTCCAGTCATCAGCAGTCCACTGACGGTGTCGATGGACCCAGGCGAGGCGTAAAGCTTTGTGTCGTGCAGTCATCAAGGGTAAACGAGTGGACCTTCGGCTCCGAAATCCTATATCGATGTTTCGTTGAATGGTTCGCACGCTAACACTTGTTGATGTCCAGCATTGAAATCTGCGGCAATTTGCGAAAGGGTTGCACATCTGTAACGTTGAACGATTCTCTTTAGTCGCCGTTCGTCCCGTTCTTGCAGGATCTTTTTCCGTCGGTAGCGATGTGGGAGATTTGGTGTTTTACCGGATTCCTGATATTCATGGTACACTCGTGAAATGGTCGTACGGCAAAATCCCCGCTTCATCGCTACCTCGGAGTTGCTGTGTCCCATCGCTGTTGCGCCGACTGTAACACCCCGTTCAAACTCACTTAAAACTTGGTAACCTGTAGTTGTAGCAACAGTAACCGATATAACAACTGCGCCAGACACTTGTTGTCTTATTAGGTGTTGCCGACCGTAGCGCCGTATTCTACCTGTTTGCTTATCTCTGTATTTGGATACGCATGCCTATACCAGCTTCTTTGGCACTTCAGCATATATATATATATATATATAATTGTTTCTCCCTCTCTATCTCTATCAGACGAAGAGTAATCGTAACCTTCGACAAGCATTTCTGTTGTTTTAGTAAGTACGTGTCTGTTTTGTGCCGCATATTGTGCGGGAAATTTTCTTTTGTGCATGTCGTGAGAACGAAAGTGGACGCAGCGCATCTGCGATTGGAGGTACCTGCTCGCCGGGACAGTTATTTCATGAAAACGCCGTCCCACCTCGAAGATTCGCTGTGGACCACAAAGCCTCGCCGTGCAAGACAATGGTCATGACGCTACTTGTCAAGGGAGACTCATAAATACAGACAAAGCAACCTAATAAAGGCACATTTGTATTGTGACCTTTGTTAAAGTCGTATGCTGACATGGAATGTACTGCATATAACGAAGGTAAAGTAAAGAAGCAGCACATGAGTTTATTTTGCATTGTCTGAGATTTCCGGGTGGCATGGACTTGACATGTTCGAGAACGGAGTCTGCTGCCTCAAGATAGAGCAACGTGACCCAGCCAAACAGTTAGCAGAGACAGGTAACGGCGACTAAAAAACTTGTAGCCTGCATTGTCCACCTCCATATGATGCCTGAAAAACTGTAGGTGGGTTACATTCCAATGTTTGATGGATGTAACAGCTTCAACTTATTATTAACCAATTGTGTAATCGACAGTGTTACATCTGCCTATTTATGGCCGATACGTTACTTCTGTTTAGCATGAGAGCCAAGTGAACCCGTGGACCAATTGTTCATCCGCGCCAAGTTTTCATGCATTCCGCTGCAGTGTTCCAGCATCATGACTTCTCTATACAGAACAGCGTCACTTTCTTGAACCATAAACCTGGGTTTGTAAAAGCAATGAAAACTTCTACATTCATTTGCCTCACTACAGTCTTCACAGGCCAGTAAGCGTTATCACACACGCTATCGGTTTTTTTCCGCTGGCATAGTTTTTAAGGTGACATCAACTCAAATAATTCGCACGCACGTAAATGTAACTGTGAAGATTTTTGCTCAAAAGGTTACGTAAGGAAAAGAAACACAACTGGGTACCGAAATAGATTTCTGAACTGTTCAACTGTATGTGCATTCCTAAAGGGCTAAACTGCTGAGGTCATCGGTCCCTAGACTTACTCACCACTTAAACTAACTTACGCTAAGGACAACACACACACACACACACACACACACACATGCCCGTGGGAGGACTCGAACCTTCGGTGGGAGGGGCCGCGCGATTCGTGATATGATGCCTCTAACTGCGGGGCCACCTAGCACGACCTAGATTTCTCGAAAAATTGTTTGTCTCAAACACACTAACTAAACACAGGCAGAGGACGGTGTCGTTCGAAAAGCATTTTTGAATGGGGAAAACTAACTTTGAACTCCTTTTGCGCTGTATTTCTTCCTTTCTGCAGAAGTCAAATACACGTATTCGATATGATACGCTCGCTCACATATTAAGTGACAAGAAACAATAAGATACCTCGCAGACATATAAGGGGAATATAGACTGGGGGAAAGGAATGAAGGACGACGCCGCACAGTGCATAATTTAATCATCCCTAACACTTGCTTTAAGAATCATCAAAGAAGGCTGTATACGTGGAAGAGACCTGCGACACTGGAAGACTTCAGACTGATTACACAATGGTAAGACAGAGATTTCGAAACCAGATTATAAACTCTAAGACATTTCCAAGAGCAGGTGTGGAGTGTATCCACAATTTATTAATTAAGAACTGTAGATTAAAACTGAAGAACTTGCAAAAATGTAGGAAATTAAAGAAATGGGACATGGATAAATTGAAATAAGCAGAGATATGTGAGAGCTTCAAAGGAAGCACGAAACAACGATTAACAGAAATAAGGGACAATAACACAGTAGAAGACGAGTGGATGTATTTGAGAGATAAAATAGTGAAGTGAGCAAAGAATCATATACATAAAAGTGCAAGGCTTAGTAGAAATCCATGGACATCACAGAAGTTATTGAATTTAACTGATCACAGGACTAAATATAAAAAAGCAGCAAATGAAGCAAACGAAAGGGAATACAAAGGTCCAAAAAAAGAGATTGACAGAAAGTGCAAAATGGCTAAGTAGGAATCGTTAGAAGACAAATGCAAGTCTATAGAAGCATGTCTAACTCTGGGAAAGTAGATACCACCTACAGGGAGATTAAAGAGGTCTTTGGAGAAAAGAGAAGCAGTTGTATGACTATCAAGAGCTCAGATAGAAAACCAGTCCTAAGCAAAGATGGGAAAGCTTAGCGGTAGAAGGAATATATGGTGAGGCTACACAAGGGAAATGAACTTGAAGGCAGTATTATAGATATAGGAGAGGAAGTACTCGTAGACGAAGATAATATGGTAGATGTGATACTGCGAGAAGAATTTCACGGAGCACTGAAAGATCTAAACCGAAACAAGTTCTCTGGTGTATACAACGTTCGCTGAGCACTGTTGATATCCTTGGAAGAGCCAGCCATGTCAAAACTATTGCACCTCATGTGCAAGACATTTGAGACAGGGTAAATGCTCTCGGAATTCAAGAGTTCCAGTTCCAAAAAAGGCAAATGTAGACAGGTGTGAATATTGCTGAAGTATCAGATTAATAAGTCTTGGTTGCAAAATACTGCTTCAAATTATTTGCAGATGAATGGAAAATCTTAGATGGCGACTTCGTTGAATATTTGTTTGATTCTGGAAAATGTTGCAACACGGGAGGCAATGCTGACCCTGCGACTTACTGTAGTAGATGGGTTAAAAAGAGAGACAAAGCTACGTTTATAGCTTTTCTAGCCTTAGAGAAAATATTGAAATTCTGAAGACAGCACAGTAAAATACAAGGAGCGAAAAGTTATATACAGGATGGGACAAATAAAAGTGGCTCGGACGAGCGGATATGATTGGGCGTGAATGTATGGATATAACCACACTCTGTGACGTGCACACCACGCGTACGCCCGTCATGTGATCATACAGGTTCAGAGCGTAGTACGGGTTGTGTCAATGTGAGTGGAGCGGTGCATAGGGATGAAGGTACTCACAGCGGAGTGCCGGGTGTTTGTTGTGGAGAGTTATGTGACAACAAAGTCCTGGAAACGGTGTGATCAATTGTTTGCTGAGAAATGCAATGGTATCAAACTGCCAGAGTGCCACACAACGCTTAGTTTGAAAATGGCTTCAGAGGGGATCTGTTTTGAATAAGTTAGAAAGCATTCAGAAACGTGCCTGCACACCAGAAAATGCGGCTGCAGTTTACCAGGAAATGCTTCAGAGTCCTACCAAATCAACACGATGTATGTCGCAAGAGATCGGCATATCACATTGATCAAGTGGATGAATACTCCACCTGGCCCTGCACGTGCATCCCTGCCGAGTGTCTGTTGTTCATGTATGAAAACTAGTAGATGCTCCTTAGCGCCTCTGTTTTGTGAGAGGCTATTCACTGAGATAACAATGACATGGACCTGTTCTTTAAGTCTGATGAAGGCTGGGTTCACCTGAGTGATTATGTCAGCTCACAGAATCAAAGGTTTCGGGCAGCAGAGAATCCGCATAACTGCAACGAAACACCATTGCATAGTCAGAAAGTTGGTGTTTGGTGTAGAGTGTCTGCACTCCGCACTATTGGTCTCATCTTTTTTCATCAGACGCTGACTTCGGGGCGTTTCATTGCCAACATGCAAACATTTTGAAACTGTTCGTGGCAGCAGTAACGGAGGAGTAAAAGATCTACAGTTACCTCCAACAAAATGGAGCAACTGCCCACACACCCGTCGAAGTCTGGAGCCTTCTACGTACTCTTTCCACCTATCCGCTCTATCCCTTGCATTTAAAAATGAAAATTTCATTGCACTCTTAATGTTACCACCCTTGCTTTTAATTTCACCGAAGGTTGTTTTGACATTCTTTTATACTGAGTTTGTCCTTCCGACAATTCTTTTACGATTTCTTCACATTCTTCAGGGAGCCGTTTCGCCTTCGCTTCCCTGCACTTCGTGTTTATTTCGTTCCTAAGTGACTTGCAACTTTGTGTTCCCGAATTTCCCTAACGTTTTCGCACTTTCTACTTTCGTTGATCACCTGAGGTATTTCTTCTGTTACCCATGGTTTCCTCGAAGTTTCAGACTTGGCCATTTCTGTTCATCTGACCTGCCTACTGAGCTATTCATTATTGCAGTATCTGTAGCCTCAGAGAACTTCAAGGGTATTGCTTCATTCCTTAGTATTTTGGTATCCCACTTCTTTGCACATTGTTTCTTCCTGACCAGTTTCTTAAGCATCAACCTGCTCTTCATTATTACGGAATTGCGATCTGAATCTATATCTGCCCAGTAAGATAAACGGCTTTCATTATTTATGACTGTCATGCCAATATGGTGTTTCCAGAGGCCAGCTAACTGGCAATTGTTGTGGTAGGAGTATTCACGTGCAAGTTTCAATTGGCTGTAGAGATCTAACTTAAGCCACACACAAAGTAACATTTTTAAATGTTTGTGTATTTGTGGCCAGATATTATTTCACAACTAAGGCGTTTATTCAGAATAAGAATTAAAATACAGGAGACTGCAGTTGCGTAATGATGAGTTGGGATGCGCCATGTACCAACTAGCAATCGCAAACTTTTCATTCTTTAAACAGAATTTGCTTAATGTCCAAATAGAATTAACTGATTGTTTTATAGATAATAATTATTCATCTGAATACTTCTGTTTATTGAATTATTACTTTATATTTCTTTCATCACTCACGAGAGCCGGCCTAGCTGTTTCAGCCAAATTCCAGTATGCGTCGCCCGCATCTCGTGGTCGTGCGGTAGCGTTCTCGCTTCCCACGCCCGGGTTCCCGGGTTCGATTCCCGGCGGGGTCAAGGATTTTCTCTGCCTCGTGATGGCTGGGTGTTGTGTGCTGTCCTTAGGTTAGTTAGGTTTAAGTAGTTCTAAGTTCTAGGGGACTTATGACCACAGCAGTTGAGTCCCATAGTGCTCAGAGCCATTTGACCCATTTGAACCAGTATGCGTGGAGTGCGTTAAAAGGGTTATCAGTTAGGAGTATTACAGAGGGTAATTCTAGTTACGGCCACACTGGCGTTTTATTGGCCACTAAGGGTGTGTCCATTGCTAATGCTTCAAATGGCTCTGAGCACTATGGGACTTAACATCTGAGGTCATCAGTCCCCTAGAACTTAGAACTACTTAAACCTAACTAATCTAAAGACATCACACACATCCATGCCCGAGGCAGGACTCGAACCTACGACCGTAGCAGTCGCGCGGTTCCGGACTGAAGCGCCTAGAACCGCTAGGCCACCGCGGCCGGCGTGTGTATGGCACGATTTAATTTGTTGGCCTGTCTAGTTATGGCATCATAGAGGTCAGTCATGCACCAGCGCTGTAAAACCGATACATTTATTACAGAATTGATCCTTAACCCTTGCAAGTAAGTAAGCGAGTTGGCGAATAATTTATAAATAATTAAAATGACTGGATAAACATTATATTAACGAAACCAGAGTGTTATAGTTTAGCTTAATGAACAATACTCGCCTCACGTAAATTGTGGGTTGGGTTGTTTTTGGGAGAGGAGACCAGACAGCGAGGTCATCGGTCTCATCGGATTAGGAAAGGACGGGGAAGGAAGTCGGCCGTGCCCTTTAGAAGGAACCATCCCGACATTTGCCTGGAGCGATTTAGGGAAATCACGGAAAAACTAAATCATTATGGCCGCACATGGGACTGAACCGTCGTCCTCTCGAATGCGAGTCCAGTGTGCTAGCCACTGCGCCACCTCGCTCGGTGATAAATTGTGGATTCAAACTAAGAAAATACTTGGGCAGAAAATGTAGATTTCTACCATCAGTAGCGGTGTAAAGTTCGTTATCCTGAATAACCGCTCTGAAGACATGCACCAAGTCAATAAACATTTTCGTAAAATCATGCAAAATTAGTCACCAAAAACGCAGCCAAATAATCTAAGGTCAGTTAAAAGTTGTGAAACCCACACTCGCAAATTTATTATGACGTAAAGTTAAAGTAAGTCACCTGTGTGGTTCAGCTATCTTGTTGGATTCACCAAAAAAGACCGAGCAAAGCACAATGACCACCGACCAGCAAAAGACAACGTGTATCGCACAGGTCACCCTAGAATACTTTCTGTGACATCAGAAACAGCTGATTCCATATTAAAAATGACCGCAATTCACTTCTAAAGCAAATTGCAAATGATAACACAAAAATTATTGCTGTCATTTGGCGACCTATCATAAAAAACAAAACAATCGGAATGTCGGCGGCCGCAATCGGACCGTCGGCGCAGGGAATCGTAGCCCGACTGATGGACATAAATAACACCGACAATGAACAGACAGACCATTCCATCAGATTCACCTGATGATGGCGGAGAGGTTATTCGCCGAAATATCTTGGGACTTCAACGATCGCATCCAGCTGGACACCCGAGAGACCTGGAAACAATATTTAACAAGTTATAATCAAATTCACAAAGAATGACTACACCTGGTTTTACAATATGACTAGGAATTAGGTAAATTTATCGATGTTACTACATAGAGACAAATTGTAGTTTAACGTTGTTACGAAAAATTTCGAAAAGTTCTTGACAGTTTTACGTCAGAACTTTATACGATACTCTAATAAATTTCCAATGATCAGACAGACAAGGGCTATATATTTCTATAATATATCTTTCTGTAATATATCTTTCTTTAATATATCTTTCTGACGTGTGTGTGGTAAATGTGGGAATGCAAACTACTGCAATGTTATTACCATATGCGTCCAAGCAGGATCAACGTGCTGTTATTCGTTTCATAGCTGCTGAAGAACAAGAACCAGTAGAGATCCCTCAGAGAATGAAGAATCTGTATGGGGCAGCATAGCTATCCAAAACCACCATTGTGGAACGGAGCGCTAAGTTCCATCAACTAGGAGACTCATGTATGAGACAGACGAGAACCCACCCTACAGTCCTGATCTCTTCCAATGCCATTATCACGCATTCGGTTGTTTAAAAAATATTTTGAAGGATGTGCAGCTCGACACGGTGTTTTAGCAAATGGGTACCTTCAACTGGATGTGTTGGTTTGATGATTACGTCATTACTCACAGCGTTTTTTCCTGATTGGCATACCGATTCTGGAGCGTCTGGCTTCGAACAGAAACTTTGATCGCTTCTTAGACATACATACACACATACATCTATTTCTATAATATTTATAGATTACACATTCTTCTATGGAGTAGGAGTTGAATTTTCTCATTTTGAGAGAACTGAAGGACGATCTGTTTGATTGTTAAAAACCATTCAACAGCCAAGAGCGCATAAAATATTTTTTTTTTTTTTTTGTTTAACACAACTGGTTTCAACAGACTATGCGCAGTAGGAGTTGTCAAGCAAAAACAGCATCAGTTTGGGTCTGAAGTAACTTTTGTTATCTATTAGATTCTTTATATTGTGTACTACTTGGTACACAACGGAAGGAGATGTGGGCTGCGGAGTAGTGCAGCAGCTGTCGTCGTAGGCCGGCCGCGGTGGTCTAGCGGTTCTAGGCGCTCAGTCCGGAACCGCGCGACTGCTACGGTCGCAGGTTCGAACCCTGCCTCGGGCATGGATGTGTGTGATGTCCTTAGGTTAGTTAGGTTTAAGTAGTTCTAAGTTCTAGGGGACTGATGACCACAGATGTTAAGTCCCATAGTGCTCAGAGCCATTTTGTCGTCGTAGGAAAACTGTATGGCAGCAGAATTTTTTTTCCTTTATTGTGTTTCATTGCCCCATCTGGGACAGGCTGGCAGCAGCATATGCGCTGCTGTTCAGCCGAAAGACAGTAATGATACAAAGAAGACATTTAAAATAACAGAATGGTGAAAATATGGTGTACATAGATATAAAGAAATGGAAACAGTATGGAAGAGAACAGACAAAAAGGGGGCGACTGTAAAATGGAGATAAAAACAGTAAAAATGTAATGCATACAAAAAACCACACACTGGGACAATTAAAGCACACAAAGCAAAGTTGACCGGAGCATAAGAGTATCGACGGACGTCGTAGCACATAACCACTGACAGTAACACTATGTCTAAAACCACCACACAATTAAAATCACCGCTAATGACACATTAGAGAACAGCACCAATCACAACACTGACGTAGCACACTGGCTACGATGAGCATACTGTGAGGATCTGCCAGGGGCATAGAGACGAGACAGGAGGGAAGAAGGGAGAGAGGGGTGGAGAGGGGGGAGAAGGGAAGAAGGGTGGGAGGGGTGGAGAGGGAAGGACGTGGGAGGGAAGCAGTCGAGGAGAGGGTGCATGGACTCAGGGAGGGAAGGAGGAAAATCCGCTCTGGGAGGAGGGGAGAGGATGGGAGCAGAAATGATTAGTAAACATTTAAGTAAACACAAGTTTTACTTTTATTATAGCTTTCTCCAAGCATTGCAAGGAAACGTTTGAAAAGAACAAGCAGCAATAAAGTCCATCTATTATAAGAAGCAAAAGGGCGTCATACAGTTTGATGATACTGCTACTAGTGCACGAGCGAACTGTCGAAGGCTGACTAGGACTGAAGGAAGTCGAACACTGTGACTGAGACTTGGCCATGTAGTTGTCGCTGGGAATCCTATGTCGTGGCGGCAGATGGCGCTCCTAGTCGGAGCTGCTGAAGGCGTGGTCCAGCGGGCGCGTATCACTGGATCTGCCGGGTCCCGGTGCGACGGCTATCGACGTCTGTTGGGAACGTGCATTTTCGTTGCCACTTGTGAGACGCCGGTGAGGGTGGTATCGATCTATGACATCACACTTCATGTCAGTGGGTAGACAGTTGAAAGGTGGCTACACAGAGCCACTGCGCCAGAGATTGCGCCAAAGAGTATTATTCTGCCGCCTCCACAATGCTTGGAGAGAACTCGTAGAAGACAGTGCTTGTCGAGAGCTCTTGGTAGTCAGTGCTTGTCGAGAGCTCGTGGCAGTCAGTACTTGTTAAGAACACGTAGCAGAGAGTGTTTGTAGGCAGTGCTTGCTGAGATGTGATATTGGGGACTTCTGGTTGAGATGTGATAGTAGAGAGACGGTGTGAGATATATTGTAAGGATTAGAGTGATTTTCATCAATATAAATGAGGTAACTAACTCCGTTTCCTTTTATTTCAGTATCCTAAATAATGCGTCATTACAGGTTCAGTCAACAAAGCATCTGGCGTGTGTTCTTGTATTAGAGTTTAATTCTGCTTTCCTTACGCAATTACAGTATTTGTAATTTTCTT
Source organism: Schistocerca americana (assembly GCF_021461395.2). Lineage (NCBI taxonomy): Eukaryota > Metazoa > Arthropoda > Insecta > Orthoptera > Acrididae > Schistocerca > Schistocerca americana. The sequence continues at coordinate 1,178,334,335 of NC_060119.1, forward strand.
TTATCACGTCAGTAAAATTGGTATTAAAAAATTCTTGTCTTGTTGAAGAAGAACCGTGCCAGATGTGCGTTGAGTCACACTTCCACATACAGAACAGTTATACTTATGCTTTGGTTTCGTAGGTTTCATAGTTGCTGGGACTTAATTAATTAATTGTGTTAACGAAAATTTTCATTTCATTCTTTGTTGTTGTTCTTTGCAGTCAGATTGCGTAATAATTCTAGTCAGGGCCAACCGTTTACGAAACAGCGTAATCGGACTTACAGCAACTAAAAAAAAAAATATTTCAATCATATTTAATACAGCCCCCATGCACAGTCAAAGTCTTTTTATGGATGGTTACCTCACTTCTTTCTGTGTACACTAAGCCTGAGTGACGGATAGTGTAAGCTATCCCTCTAGTATTATAATTGATGCTATTTTCGAACTGTGAGTTGTTGCTGGCAACAAAGTTCGTTTACAAGGTGTACAATTTTTTTCCGCCGTTTTTTCTCCAACATTTGAGGTTTTAATGAATCAAATTGGTTACACATGTAGCATTCTCTGAAAGTATTTGTATGGAGTGTAGCCATGTATGGAAGTGAAACATGGACGATAACCAGTTTGGACAGGAAGAGAATAGAAGCTTTCGAAATGTGGTGCTACAGAAGAATGCTGAAGATAAGGTGGGTAGATCACGTAACTAATGAGGAGGTATTGAATAGGATTGGGGAGAAGAGAAGTTTGTGGCACAACTTGACTAGAAGAAGGGATCGGTTGGTAGGACATGTTTTGAGGCATCAAGGGATCACAAATTTAGCATTGGAGGGCAGCGTGGAGGGTAAAAATCGTAGAGGGAGACCAAGAGATCAATACACTAAGCAGATTCAGAAGGATGTAGGTTGCAGTAGGTACTGGGAGATGAAGAAGCTTGCACAGGATAGAGTAGCATCGAGAGCTGCATCAAACCAGTCTCAGGACTGAAGACCACAACAACAACAACAACATGTAGCATTCAAAGTATTTTCCATCGCTGGCCACTAATTTCTCCCATCTTTCGAGCAGTGTACGAATCCCGCGTCGAAAAAATTGTTCATCTTTTGAAGCGATCCACGAATCGATACCATTTGTGACTTCTTCATGAGATCGGAAGTGTTGCTCAGCCAGGCCATGCGCCATTGATCTAAACAGATGATAGTCAGAGGGACCAATGTCTGGAGAATACGGCGGGTGGGGTAGGACTTCCTATCTTAACGTTTCCAAGTACGTTTTGACCTCTTTTGCAACGTGGCGTAGAGCGTTGTCGTGCTGCAAAATCACTTTATCGTGCCTCTCGCTGTACTGCGGCCGTTTGACTTTTAGTGCTCTGCTCAAACGCATTAACTGCGTTCGACAACGAGTATCTGTGGCTGTTTCACTTGGTTTTAACACATCATAGTACATGACGCCGCGCTGGTCCCACCAAATGCAGAGCATGATCTTGGAGCCCCGAATATTCGGTTTGGCCGTCGACGTGGAAGCATGGCTGGGATATCCCCATGACTTTTTGCGTTTAAGGTTATAGTAATGAACCCATTTTTCGTCCCTGGTCACAATGTGATGCAGAAATCCCTTAAGTTTTTGCCTCTGGGGCAACTATTCACAAACACACAAACGCCGTTCAAAGTCTCTTGGTTTCAGCTCACACGATACCAAAGTTCCTTCTTTCTGGATCATGCCCATAGCCTTGAGACGTTTTGAAATGGTTTGCTGTGTCACTCCAAATTCTTCTTGAGTTTGAGGGGAGTATTCACTCAGTAATGTCTCCAATTCCGTATCTTGTAGTGTAACGACGTAAGCTTTGTATAAATGATTTTCTTTTGACATATGACCATGTGCAGACTTCGTCACCTACGTCAGTTACAAAACACTTCAAAATTATTTGAATTCTTTTAAAGTTGTCTCTGAATGGTTCTTGAACTAAACTGTAATTAAATCATCATCATATGAGTCGTATGCGCAGAATTACGTCACTCAGAATTACGTCACGCAAACTTTTTTCAATTTAGATGTTTGTTTCTTCTCAGACATTATATTAATGCAAGTTATCTGCTTTAATAAATATTAAAACCACATTGAACAAACTTTCAAGACTCAAACTCGCGATGAACGTTGTCAAAAATTAATAATCTTGTCAAATAAATTATTAATACTTCTTCCTTAACATAATTCTTCATAAATAAATTCTCGGAACACGTATTTAAACTTTTGTAGTATACACTAGTTTATTATATTCCTATATACTACATATAGACGTGAACCTGAGCCTTGACAAGATAGGACTGAACATTTACAACATGATTAAACTTTCTATGACGTCATTGTTGTAGAAACATTACAAATACTTATTTTTTCAGTTTTTAGAAGCACGACGCAACAACTCGGTTTCAGGATCATCTGTTGCTGTTTGGCTGTCGACCCGCGATGTCTAGTGGCCAGCAATTTTCTCTCTGATCCCGGCAGTGAAGATGCTGTCTCCGTTCGTTGCGCCGCCCTCTCCGTACATGAAACATAAAAATAAATAAAAAACTTTAGATAATTCACAACAATTACAAATATTACAAAATACATAAACAAAACACTAAATTAAACTTATATTCACCCGCAAACTGGGCTGACACTGGTGGATGGGTGACGCTTCAATTTCGCGTCCCACTACATACGCCACCCACAAGCTCAGTTTTTCAGGTTTGAACCGAAAATAAAACTTCTTCTATATACAATATTTAACTGTTAATATTATACATTTTTCTCACATTTTCCGTAATCTAAAGTCCTTGCTCTTAGATAGATTCAATCCTTTTATGACGATATTGTTGTGACTATTTGTCATTTACTTTTAATTGTGCTATTATGGTAATTCATAACCGAATATATGGAGATTACTCCTTTTCATTTAATAGTTGCTAGTAAATAATAATTTAGTACGTTCTTTAACGTTGTTACATTAGGACAGAGCGTTCAAATTGTGATAAGTTAGTTTCAGTTTTATTCATTTACTAGAGTTGTTCTTTCCAAAATGTATATTACTAATACGTTTCTCACAATAACTAATAGTACTATTTACTTTACGTCGTTCTTTTCCCTAATGCTTTATTTATGCCTGAGGTCAAGAAGAAACCAAGCAAAACTTTCTTTAGAATCTCGGCACGGCTTTCTTTACCTTCGGACACTTTGTTGGGTAATGGCAATTTATTTAGGAGAAACAAGCGAGAGAGCCCCGTTTGGTGTGTTCTATATTAACACTATTACAAATCTCTATTAAAGGCACTCTGCTACGTTCTCGTGAGCCATATAGCTCTGGACGCCCATGGTCCCTAAAATTATTAACATCCCCTTTGGTTCCTACTATCCCAGTAAGTATAAAATATACAAAATTCCTTCTGACCTAATAACAAAACTTTCTTCCATATAAATCCCCTTTTAGTTTTCTTTTCTTTTTGAAGTATCGGTAGATTATTCTAGAACACTTGTTTAAACTTCCTGTCATTTCTTTAAAATAACACGCAACTATCACGAAAAACTTCACATGAATAAACTATGAACGCTCGTCCGTATGTAACATATACTAAATATTAACTTATTTAGGAATGAACCTGCACCTTCGTCAATGTTATTATCTTTGGAAGTCTCAAGGTTATTGCATATTTCGGTAATTAAAAATTTTATGTTTTCTATTTCAGTATGATCTTTTTCTACTCGATGAGTTAATGCCTCTAATTCTACATTATATATTGAAGAAATCTCTACAGGTTTGGTAGAAACCTCTTTAATAGATTCTAATAATTCTCTACGAACAGTTTCTGTTTGCATAGAAAATTCATCTCGTAACTTATCGTTATTTTTCTCTATTTCATTTACAACTAAGACATTGACATTATCTAGTCTCTTGGTTAAGTCAGTAATATCATATCGCATGTGAGATTTTTCCTCACCCGATTCCTGGATATGTTCTTCTAACCTTTTACAATTATCAGCAATCTTATTACTAAGTCCTACTAGTTTTTCCTGCATTTCAACTTTAGAAGCCTCTATTTTATCACTTAATTCTCGGCTGGTTTCATTAAGATGTTCCTGTAACCTGTCTGTAGATTTTGTTAGTTCCCCTTTAAGTTCCTCTTTTAATCTAGCCGTAGATTCTTTGTTAGATTGTTTTAATTCCTCTTTTAATCTAGCAGTAGATTCTCCGTTAGACTGTTTTAATTCCTGTTTTAGTTCCTCTTTTAATCTAGCAGTAGATTCTTCGTTAGACTGTTTTAATTCCTGTTTTAGGTCCTCTTTTAATCTAGCAGTAGATTCTTCGTTAGATTGTTTTAATTTAGCGATCGCCCTAAAAAGGGATCTCATGCTCCTATCGGACACAGATTGCTCTTCGTCTGGCATTTCACTTCCCGACATTATTGTAAGATATTAACTAGTTACACACGCAGACTTGTAATCAACAATCCTATTAAAAGCACACTCCCTATGTACAACACTCCACTTCCAACTTAAAACAGACTCACCGGACACTAATATTGTAGTTTGTAGTTCTCGGTGATCAGTGTGCTGCTATGGGCTGCAGAAGTAACAGCCGTCGATGCAGCCGCTGAGATGCTGCGACCCCGCTTCCGCAACCGGCAGGACGCTGAGTCGAACACCGGAGACGTCACTGGCTGCAACCACGCCCGGCCCCACCGTAGACAGGCGAAGCCCTCAGCAACACCTCTAATACCAGCCGGAGGAACGCCCCCCAGCCGACGTACTGGGCCTGTTAGTTTAGGGAGATAAAGGTTGTCGGGGTTTGCAGCGTTCAGCTGCTGCCCAACAGATGCGCCTTCTCGTGGAATAACTGCGTGATCGTACTGCTTGGCTGCGCTCCGTCAGATGCCCACATCCGCGAAGTCGCCGCTGGCTGGTGAAGGCTCCACGAAGACTCTCGTTGACTTCCGAAGGACTCTTGATGTTTTGTTTCGTACCTGTGTGTCTTAGTTGCACAGAAGTCCTGTTTATAAGGCCGCCACGGTGTAGTGTAACGACGTAAGTTTTGTATAAATGATTTTCTTTTGACATATGACCATGTGCAGACTTCGTCACCTACGTCACTTACAAAACACTTCAAAATTATTTGAATTCTTTTAAAGTTGTCTCTGAAGGGTTCTTGAACTAAACTGTAATTAAATCATCATCATCTGAGTCGTATGCGCAGAATTACGTCACTCAGTCCTATTGGTTTGCGCAAACTTTTTTCAATTTAGATGTCGTTTGTTTCTTCTCAGACATTATATTAATGTAAGTTATCTGCTTTAATAAATATTAAAACCACATTGAATAAACTTTCAAGACTCAAACTCGCGATGAACGTTGTCAAAAATTAATTATCTTGTCAAATAAATTAGTAATACTTCTTCCTAAACATAATTCTTCATAAATAAATTCTCGGAACACGTATTTAAACTTTTGTAGTATACACTAGTTTATTATCTTCCTATATACTACATATAGACGTGAACCGGAGCCTTGACAAGATAGGACTGAACATTTACAACATGATTAAACTTTCTATGACGTCATTGTTGTAGAAACATTACAAATTCTTATTTTTTCAGTTTTTAGAAGCACGACGCAACAACTCGGTTTCAGGATCGTCTGTTACTCTTTGGCTGTCGACCCGCGACGTGTAGTGGCCAGCAATTTTCTCTCTGGTCCCGGCAGTGAAGATGCTGTCTCCGTTCGTTGCGCCGCCCTCTCCGTACATGAAACATAAAAATAAATACAAAACTTTAGATAATTCACAACCATTACAAATATTACAAAATACATAAACAAAACACTAAATTAAACTTATATTCACCTGCAAACTGGGCTGACACTGGTGGGTGGGTGACGCTTCAATTTCGCGTCCCACTACAATCTTCGAAAACATTTTCTCTTCCACCACTATTCCGGTCTACGACGTTAAAATCACCGTTCTTGAAGCGTTGAAACCACTCACAACACTTTCTTTCACTAATAGCTTCCTTACCATACGTACTTGAGAGCATTTGATGACACTCACCCTCTGTTTTCTTCATACTGAAACAAAACAATAACATCTCCCGCAAATGACGAAAATTAGGCTCGTAAACTGATATTTTCAATAAAGAATAACTTTATGATGCAGACACAAATCGACTAATGTTTGAATGAGGTTATGTTGACCGAGGTCCAAGCTAGCTGTCTGACGTCTGCGATCTGTTTCTCTCGACCGCTGCTTACCGTTGTCGCCACCTATCGGCAAACGGCGGAAGCAAAGTTGTACACCTTCTACAAATAACTGTGCTGTGAGGCTGCTGAAGAGATTTCCACCATACGCTTTGGTGTGGATACTGTACATTATCTTTATCACTCGCTTCAGTGCAACAAACACTTTCTTCCTAAAAGTCCTCCCAGAGTATCTATAAGACATTGGTGAGTTAAAACAGGAAAAGTGACCTATTTCTCATTACCAAGTTCTAATATTGTCCATAATGTAAATGTTTCATAGTTAGGCGACTGGCCTAGCTGTCGTCTCCAGCTGTTTCGATCTATACCGTTTTATCTACGTATCGAGAAACATATGCTATTTTCATTTTCTTATATGAATCAATTTTTTCAGTCAAGTTCTTTGATTCGTCCCCTCATTATCTGTGGAAGAAGACATGCTTGTGAATAGCGTAAATTGAAGGATTAGTGCCTACATAGGATTGAACACGTTCCAAAATCGAGACCACTGCTGCGTTTCTCCTCAATATAGTCTATCCTATGAGTGAAAATTTAACAGTGTGTGTCACAGACATGGCAGCTGTTGTCGCAACTGAAGCTAGAATAACTGTCAGATTTACAACCGAAGAATACAAATCGTCTAAAGCCTCCCTTGTTACCTCCAGATCTGCGCTCTTGACTTGTCGACGTATTCTTGAGTCTTTATAACATCGACATCTCAAAGTTTACTCTGGATTGCATCGTCGCACGCTCTCTAAAAGTTTTTCGTGTTGACCAACACTACCCCTAGTTCGCACCTGTCTGCCTTTCATCAGTTGCCGTAATGAACTGTGCTACTAACTTTCTTTCGGCCATCCATTTGCTGTACGTCCTTCTTATTAGCATTTGTGTCTTCAGCTACTGTTCGGCGCGGGCAAGTAAAGAATTTAGCACGATAATGGATGGCGTTATCTCCCACCTATTTAAAATATTTTTTTCTAATCATCATCCTGTTTTTAATTCAGCTTCAACTTTCAGCTATTTGATCCTTAGCTGCTCGACGGAGTCAACATATAAATGTTAAATTTCTGGCATCCTTGGACATACTTATCTCACATTGTATTTACTTATCACGATTCATTTCCTCGTTTTGAAATTCTAAGATTGCATGGATTATGATATACTTTCTAATCCGTCCTCAGCACATCCGCAGTAACAGGACATTTAAAATACACATTTGCCCGACACGTAAAGTAAACCAGCGGCCCGTAAACCGGTTGTTAGCTAAATCTCTGCGTCACGTTACCTTATGCTGTCGTCACACGAGCCGTGGCACTCGACGTGCAACGCGCTGACGTGATCTCCATCGTTCGAAGGCTCAGAAACGATCCGGCTTGTGCATACGATACGTGTTCCTCAACGTGGTATAAGCGATCCCAGTGTGCTCCAACGACAAATGTCGGCTGGTGCGCAAATGACACAGTTCGTTTACGAAGTGGCCTAGCGTGAAATTCCCACCTTGCCCATATTTTGGTCGTGTTGTCCTGTCCGTCATATGTTATTCTGTCTGACACATACATAAACAAAAACTTCAATGTCCGTGAACTTCCATGTTATTCAGTAAGGACATCAACTTATAAAAGTTACATTATAAATAGTTCGATATAAAATCGAGTCTTCCACATAAGATAAAAGATATTTCATCGTTCTCACTTTTTAGTAAAACGCTGAGGTCATTCATGCCTGACCACTGTTTCTGTTCAGTAGCAGGATCTCTAGAACATGTAAAATACATGACTTTAAACAAGAAACTGCAAAACATCTTGCTGCAAGTAGTGGAAACCCTCTTGTAGATAAAGGCAATCGAACGAAACACCTTCCTGAGAGAGAACGGACTTACAATTACATAACTTCGAATATTATAGGATATACTTTTATAGAATACACTTCTACTGAATTAATGAGGAAGTCTCAGAACGTGTTAGAAAACGTGAAGGTGAGAAAATTTGGATGGAGCAAGACGTGAATCAGCTTCACATCACCATGTACTTCGTAAATCTGCATCCCTGTTCATTACGCTATAGTAAACGTAGGCCCCATGTACGCATCGTGCCCTTGTATGTTACTATATTCTGCAGACTTTAATCGCAGATGTGTTATTAAATGACGGTTAATTATAACAAATAGTAAAAAAAGCAATGTGTTTTTGATAGATTTAAATGTTCTTTTGACTTAAAAAGGCATACTTACAAATCAAGCAAGCTACAATTCGAAAATTCGTTAACTACCAATACGAAGTTCCCCCGTCATTTTATTACGACAAATCGTACCTACAAACGAATAGTTTTCGAGACATCCTCAATTTTATGGTGCTTTCAAGTGGCATACATTCATTGGACTTAAGTTATAATACAAAACCACCAAACAAGAATTTCAATTGAAAGCCAATAGAGCGTCTATCGACTCTGTACTGAAAAGAGATGGCGTGCATTGTGACGTAGGAGGCGTTCTTCCATTTCACTGGTCTACGTTCCAACGCACGTTCAGAAAATCTGTCGTGCTTCATATTACTCTACAGGTAAATAAAGTCTCCCCAACGTGCTTTTTCTACTCGATATCATAAACTCGGCATGCGTCTACGTTGTCGCTCGAATGCGCTGTCAGTGTGGCGACAGTTTTATCGATATCGGTTCACTCAGCTGCGCTCTCGATGGCAGACCGCACTGTGGTGTCAGCACCGGCTGACTTAGCAGCGTGTCAGCAAGCGCGCATTGACTTACTTCACTTCGTCATCTGCTGCAGCTTTTTACACATGCAGCTGAGCGTTATGAGCCTGAATGGTAGAAAAGCACCTAGGGAACAATGAGTTCGGAACCTCTTAAGGTGTATAGCAGACCACAGTCACGAACGTAACATTCTCTGCACATGAAACGAGCAATGTTGACGAACGGCAGTTGCGTATCTGGCTTGTTGACGGGTAATAGACGTAGACAGTTAACTGTCGGAAATTAACAGTATGCCGTCCGGCGACACCACAGTGGTGTCGTCTGCATAGTATCGCTCAGTGGCCGGCGACACCAGTGGTGTCGTGAGCATAGTATCGCTCAGTGGCCGGCGACAGCACTTTAGCATCTTTTGCATTCTGTTGTTGTTTTGTTTAGGTAACAATAAGTTACACACGACAACAAGTTTTTTGTTTTTATAAGTAGTTGTCCCTTTTCATCATGGCGGAAAGAGACAATAGGATTATTTACGATGAATGCGCGGACGTCTTGTCTGACGTTCTGGACGACTTGGCCGATTGGGAAGAAGACATTGGATATCAAAAAAATGAAAGTGAAGCAGAATCGTAGGAAAATAGTGAAATACGTCCAAGAAGAATTCGGCGAACGCTACGGTTGCCAACTGATTCGGCTGAATCAGACGAAGAAGACAGTGCACAGTGGCCAGACTTTGATTTACCGAGGACCAATAATAAATTTGAAGGATCCCCGGGGCCAAAGATACACAGAGCGTCGAGGATATCGTAGAATTATATATTGGAAACGATCTATTTGAATATATTAGCAACGAAACCAAAAAGTACTACAGTCAAAATTACAATGGAAGGAAACTGGATTTTAAAAAATGCCAAATTTGTCGACGTTACGGGACCCGAAATTAGAAAATGGTTTGGGCTTGCTATCCTTAAGAAATTGTAAGAAAAGCAAGGATCGATTGTTATTGGTCAACGTATCCGTTGATAGACTCACCGATATTTCGCAAAACGATTCAGACAAATATCATAGTTTTTACATTTTTCAGATAGCAAAAATAAACTGGACAACGCCGACCGGCTAGTCAAAGTGCTAATTATTTTTCCAAAAAGTTTAAAGGAACGTTTAATCTAAGTCAAAATATCTCAGCTGATGAAGGAATGATACCATGGTGTCGACGGTTAAATTTTGAAGTTCACAATCCGTCGAAAATTACGAAATATAGCATACTTATTCGGATGCTGTGTGATTCGCGTACGGGATACATTTTCCCATTCAAGATGTATTCTGGCGCTGCAGAGCCCTTAGCAAAAACAGTGATGGAACTATTGACACCTTCTGATGTAAAGTGTCATCACCTCTGCATGGATAATTATTATAACAGTGTAGAACTTGCAGAGAAGTTACCTGAAAAGAAAATTCGTGTTTGGGGAACGATACGGCAAAATAGAGGATTTCTGGAAAATTAAAGCTCGCATAAGTCAATGTGTTTGAAGCTTCTCATCAACGGAAAGGTGACAAGCGGCCGTCGACAAGCCAAGTAATCCGAATTAGCGCTGCCGGCGCCAAGCGGACGAGCGGACAGCAAGGTGTTAACGTAAGCATTTGCTCCTAACTGAAGAGAATTAGTTTATGCGTTGCGTTCTGAAAGTGAAAGATAGAAACTTAATAATGTCCAGTCACTTCAAAAAATGTTTCTGCAGAACGTACAGATGTTAGACATAAATATGGGAAACCAGAAATACTGTACATAACCACGTCTAATACGATGCAGGAAACTTCCAGTCGTCTCGGAATGAATAAATAAACTCCTTGTAAGGTTTTCAAGGGGATTTTGTGCCATCCTTCTGGAAAATAGTGGCCATCTCAGGTAACCATGGTGGATGTGGATAGCCGGCCTGGGTGGCCGAGCGGTTCTAGGCGCTACAGTCCGGAACCACGCGGCTGCTACGGTCTCAGGTTCGAATCCTGCCTCGGACATGGATGTGTGAGATGTCCTTAGGTTAGTTAGGTTTAAGTAGTTCTAAGTTCTAGGGCACTGATGGCCTCTGACGTTAAGTCCCATAGTGCTCAGAGCCATTTGAACCAATTTTTGGATGTGGATGGCGATGACGTACCCTTCTTTCCAAAGTAGATCTGGTGACTGTAGTGGGCCCGAGGAGGCACGACAATTCATCCTCGTGCACAAAAAGTAAGTCCTGGACGATGGAGCTGTGTGAACAGAGCTTTTTCGTCTCGAAACAAGCCTCGCCACTGGGAAACAAGCCTTATTGCATGGGATGGACCTCATCAGTCAAAAGTCGCATAATCCGCTGCAATAATGCCACCTTTCAGAGTAACCGTGAGTTCCATCCAAAAGGCGAAACGGCTGCCCAAATAATCTCCGGACCCCCGCTGCCAGACTTTGGAAACAGTATGTAACGAGACTCATCCGACAAAATGACTTTCTTCCATTGCAGCCCAGGTTTTACGTCTTCGGCACCACATTGTCCTGTTATGGGCATTTGCGTCACTGATGAGCGGTTGTAGAATTCCAGATCCCCCCCCGGTTTGTGGATCTCCCTTCGTGTTGTTTTGGTGGTGATGGGACTCGGAGGGCGACATTTAGTTCTGCAGTGACTTTTGCAGCTGTCGTCCTCTTATTTCTCGTCACAATTCCCTTCAGTGACGCTCGGTCACGATCACTCAACTTTCGTCCGCATTGTGACTTAGCGGATGGCGTTTTGGCGGATGGTGTTTTCAGCTTTCCCTATATGTTTCGTATAAATCTTCAATGCAGTGCCTCTTGAAACACTAGGCACGTCGGCTCATTTGTGGACGGAAGAACCCACCACATGAGCACCAACAATTTGCCCACGTTAGGATTCATTTAACGCCACCATCATGCACTCACAGCTACCCAGAACACTGTTATGACCACGGCAGACTCTCGCAACGGCACGGCCTGGACGAACTGCAGGCTTGACTAGTATCTTCTTTTATGTTCAAGCATGCATTTATCGTGGTGGTTCCATATTTAGGTCTAACCCCTGTATATTATAATGAGAACTGTAATACTGAACTGAAGGGGACGTGTAGAATAGTGCGACCTAATACTTAGAGTATGTTGTGTTGTACTATTTATACACCCTTATCTGGTTAGATGATCATTACATTCTTCTGTTACATGGAAAAAAGAGCGAAATATGTCTGCCAGGTGCAAACATTAACATGTGGTATGTGCGAGCGCTACTGTAATTGATAGCTGTTTTCAAGGGGATGCTGACTTTATGTGTATTGGTATGGCTTTGTTGAGTTGGCTGTTGTGTATTGTACTGAATTTAGTTTCTGTGTTTTTGTAAGCAGCTTTTTGCATCATTTTAGTATGACTTGCAATTTCATTTAGAACATATTAGTAGGGCTAGATTTTAGTTCTTAAACAATTTGCAATAGGTATTTTGTATCAGTCTTGTATCCCTATTCATCCCTGTGAACTAAAATGTAGCTTTGGTCTGCTGTTGTAGCTATTGTCGCCCAGGAAGTACGCAAGGTTCATCTGAAAACTTCGATGAATGGTCTCAGAAGATAAAGGAAACAAACTGCAAACGCTTCCTGTGGAATCATTCGAAGCACTATGGTCACTCGCAACATCTACGAAGCGTAAGCCTTTCAGGGCTCCTTTAAGGCAGGCAAACAAACATAATAATGAAGAATAAGGAGGGTGTTGAAGACCAGTCACATTGCGTTGAAGGAAAAAGTTGAGGGCGCAGAAGTTTCTGATATACAGCAACGGCTAACTACGGTGCCTTAAGCCATTCCAGAAGAAGCGTTTGTCGGCTGTTTCCAACAGCTTTACAAACGATATCAGAAGTGTGTTGTCGCTAATGTTGATAACTTTGAAGGGAATAAAGGTATTTCATTTGTGATACTTGTTTCCTTCATTTCCTGAAACCATTCTCTGAACTTTTCAGAGGCACCTTGTGTTCACAGTTAAGTGAACAGTTATCTCTTATATCTTTGTAGAACACTTAAATTATCAAAAATAATCAAACAAAACATGTTCGGCTAAAAGCAGTAATGAAAATTCCGTTTTGAAACATGAGTGAGTAGTTGTTCTAATCGACAGAGAAAACGGCATTATTTAGCAGCTGAGGGAGCACGGTTACAAGTGTTAACAATACACCAAGCAAAGATGTAAACATACTATGCACAAGTGAGAAACTCTTGTTTGGTGCTAAAGAAAGGGATGATAAATGACGAGATGGAGAACAACTGTATTAAAACGCTATACAAAAGGAATCATAGTTGAAATTGATTGCTAAAAACAGATGATTTAGCAATGTGTTCAGAGCCCGACAGGGAACTGAATGATTTGACCTCAACAACTTTACCAAGATTCGACGATACACCTTAAAATATATTGTTATCTGTTTGACATATCATCACTAGAACGTTACGTGAACTGGTATAAGATATTTATGAAACAGTTGACGTACTATCAGATTTCCAGCACAGCCTTGTCGAAAGAAGTACGAGACGGTAAATGTGAAAACTGTCGGTCTATGATTCTGGCTTGTTACCGTTACCATCTCCTAACCTGAGTCATATACAGAACAATAGAAAGATAAACTAAAGCTGTACTGGGAAAAGATGAGTTTGGTTTTAGAAAAGGTGCAGTTGTTACAGAATAGTTCTGACTTTTCTTTTAGCACTGAAAAGCAGAAAAAAATATCAGGTATGTTGGGAACTAGAAAAAGCCTTCGTCAGTATAAGACGTTAGCAATCCTGAGAAAATTTTTGCTTAAGTATACAGACACATCATTTTCCAAAATCTACTAATAATAAATAGAAATAAAATTGTAAAATCCAGAAAGACTTTTTCTGTGTGAAAGTCTGTTTACAATCATGAGAAATGATAATTATTGTTTTTAAACTACTGGTTCCTTGGACACAATGAAGTACAGTGTATATTAGCGAATTGGCATGCCATACCATTTTGACCAGTACAGACATAGTTGATGAAAAGGGTAAGATGTTGCATAACATTTTCTTTGATGATTATTTTTGCGGTTTCAGTTGCACGTTTGTTTCACGGTATGACTTGTTTCGATAAAAGTTCATCATCTTCAGATCTACGTAGATGCTTAAGCAACCTGTCGTATACATACATCGACTGTCATCGAAACTGGTCATATTGCAAAACAAATTAATAACTGATACAACAAAAATAAATAATAGCAAAATTTAAATATCACACAGTTGCAGAATTCTCTCGTGATGAAAATTCGGCAACAGATAAAATGATATAAATGGTATTTCACTTCCGTATGAGTTTAAATGATTAATGCATTTAAGAAGATTGGACTTTACCAACAATTCAAATTTCGATGAAAATCTCGTTGCTGCAATCAAGATTACAGATCTAGCTGTAGATGTTTGTGAACTTGAGCATCAAGCCTCGAAAGGGAACTAAGTTTATGAACGTTACAAAGGTTCATAGTAAATAAACACAGGAACCTCATGTATGCACAAAGTATTCACAGTTTTTAACAGTAGTAAACGGAAATAACATGTCTGAGTTAGTGAGTTACCTTGAGTTCCAGTTTCCGAAAATTTTTATCAACTCGAAAATGAAAACACGTCAATGTGTAACAAAATTTATAAGCTCTCCATATTGGAAAGCAACAAGAGCGAGAAAAACAAACGGAAAATAAAGAAAAAAGAAAAATACGAGGATCTATTTATTGTGGATTAAGAATAATATTATACGGCCTTTCACCATTGGCCCACATACTCTATCCAAGCCGGAACTTTGGATAAATTGTTTTGAGCCTCGCCATTGAGCTCATACTAACAGCGTTGATATTTCTATTTCAGCAAAAAACTTTGTAAAAATGTTTGTTTGTTTGTTTATGTGCGTGCGTGTGTGTGTGTGTGTGTGTGTGTGTGTGTGTGTGTGTGTAATGAGCGAAAGAGAGAGAGAGAGAGAGAGAGAGAGGGAACGGATTCCACAATTATAAAAGAGACTCGTTCCACGTTATGGAAAGGAATCGAAATTGTGAACAAATGATACATGCAAAAACTAAACTACGATCATTACAGGACACATCTTATACAAAAGATTCAACACGCTGACTGATGCCTTCTTCATTGTTAGCAACAAGTTTTTGCTGAAAAGTTTTAAAAAAATACTTGTAAGAGTTTTGGAGTTTTTGTTTGCATAGTTTGAATATGTATAATTATGTTAAGAGCCTTTGGACACTGACAGTCCACGTTTTCACCGTTGAATATCTAACGCTGTACTCATTGAACACGTGGTTCTTGAATTCTCCCTCCGCCTTGGCAGTCGACAGCGATAAGTCACGTGTAATTATGAACTACATGCAAATGCAGAAAGCGAATCCCACGTGAGTCTTTAGCCACCACGATGCATCCTATTAAAAACTGCCTCACCAGGAAAATGTCCTTGCCGCATTAAAGGACCCATACTAAAACTTTTCTCATTTTCCATTCATGAGGTTAAACTCTTGTTGGAGAATCGTTATCGACAGCGATCTCGGTCGTTATTCCAGCAGCCATCCCCGACTTCTCCGCGCTATTACCTCAGTGTCTGCCCTTATCTTCGCTATTAACGCACTGCTGCGCACAGTATGTTCTCAAGGGACGAACCATTCAAAACTTCTACTTGTGCGACGTGTTGCTCAACTCATTTTATACATTTTTTATAATTTCGTTCCCTTACGACGGCTCGTTTCAGTTATGCGTTGCCATTAACAACTTGCATTCTTGCAGCGACAGTACAGTAAAACTATCCATTTTACATTCGTCATGAGTAAAGTGAAACAGACATGGTAAGAACGACATTAAAGATATATCAAACGTATTAAAGGACGTACAACAAGTTTAAAAGTAATTTTGAAGACATAAAATCTATAAGACCATAGTCGATATTCAGTACTTTAAAGATAAACTTTTAATTGGAAAACAATACAAGACATTTCAAAATGTAAACTTACACGGGTCGAAATGCCACACTTACTAAAATATAACGAGGCAGGTTGTGCATCAGACCTCCTAAAAAGCTACAATCACGCTTGAAGATGTCCTCCGCAGATGGAGACGAAACGTAGGGCTTCGAAAAAATAAGTGTGACTACGAGTAATATTAATATCTCTAAAAAAATAGCTCTAAGCCTCTATGCAGTTCGTCAATTTTTTGATACGCTTCCTAATTCCGTCCTGGAAGAATCTTATATCGCAGCGTGCACATCCTCTTTAGCACCATCTCCTAAACCTTGTCATCCGACGGAAACTTGGAATTCCTGCAGTACCTCTTCATTGAACCGTTAAGCAGCCAATCGCTTGGAGATAGGTAAAGAGGGTGCGTACCCCAGTACCTCAGAACCAAAATTCTGAACGCAATGGATTGTTTTTTCCAGCTTTACGATGGCAGGTCGTCATCCTGCAACAAAATAACAGCTTTTGAAAGCTTTACTCTGCTCTGTATTTTGATTTTGGGTTTCAGATTTCATAACAGCTCCAAGTATGTGGTACGGTTCACTGTTTGACCTTTAGGAGTTGATCTTTCATATCACAAAACTATCAACTTCCCTGCAGAGGTTTGGATTTTGAATTTTTTTGCTGAAGGCGAAGATGCATGTTTCCAAACTATACTCTGCCACTTACGCTATCGATCTTAGTAATGGACCAATGTATCATCAACGATTACTATGCGACTGGGATACTGTTCTTCTTTCTATTCAGAATGCCTTAAATGTGATTTCCAATCGTTCCTAACATCACAAACTCTGCTATACGTATTTTAGAAATTCGTTGATATTTGAAAATGCTGAACTGTGACAAATGTTCAACTAATGTGCAGATGCGAAGATGCATGTTTCCAAACTATACTCTGCCACTTACGCTATCGATCTTAGTAATGGACCAATGTATCATCAACGATTACTATGCGACTGGGATACTGTTCTTCTTTCTATTCAGAATGCCTTAAATGTGATTTCCAATCGTTCCTAACATCACAAACTCTGCTATACGTATTTTAGAAATTCGTTGATATTTGAAAATGCTGAACTGTGACAAATGTTCAACTAATGTGCAGTACCATCAGTTCTGACATGGTGATCATCCCAGATAATTAACTCAACTGTCTCGATGTTCCTGTCCGTTTTCAAAGTGGGTAGCTTAGCCAAACGCTTTTCGCCACAGACACACGTCCACTTTAAAAAGATACACCTACTAGTAAATTCTTCTCCACAGCCTTTGCACTTTCCTTGGTGCAAGCGGACAACAGGGCACTTGTAACAAAGTTCTCTGAAATTGCTGAACCAGCACAGCTGACGCACAAAGAACAACAGTAATATTAAGGTGCAGTCTTAGACGTAAAACCTGCCCACTGGCCGGCCGCGTGTTCCACTGAAGGTGCGAATAAAACCTGCCGCCCCTTAGAAATCCGGCCGTCTCCGCGATTTAGGAACACTTCAGGACGTGGAAGTTTCTGAAGGAAGTGTTGTCGTCTGCTCGAACTGTTACGGTGCTGTACCTGCTAGTGATCTAGATGCAGTGCTTCGTGAAGAATTGTGCCAACTGGCTGTTGTGGTTAAAGTTAATAACTATTATACTCTTGCCTTGACTCCAAGCCGCACACTTTCATTTATTAATAACTAAATTAATCTTCGGATGTAGTCCAAAATAGCATGTGAGACCTTCTCAGTTATATTCTATTATGATGTAATTATTACATCATTTTATATTAACTTTAGACAGGCAATTGACATACTAAAGAGGCACGAAGCACACGGTGCATCATAGTCTATGCAACGAAAGACCGCTCAGCAGAGTGGTTGCCGCCTAGCTAATCAGTGTTAAGTCTAATGGCATGGAGTTACCAAGTGCGCAGCTAAGCTCGCTCGTATGCAAGGAAAGCAGATTATATCACGAGTTCGGGTATGTTTAATTTGGGAGGCTGTATGGAACTAAAGTGAAACAGGTAAACATTTCTGTCTCATCTCAGTTTTGAAGTCAGTAGTACATGGGGATGCCACTAAGTTTTACTGTGAACATATTATTTCCGAAATAATAGCAAACGTGTTTTTAGATGTCCCATAATCATGTGTACACCTATCAGGTTTACACAATAATTCTCATTAGTCATAATACACAACCAGAAATAAGTTACACAGCTGAAACCATCTTCGAAATTGCTAATACAGCAGAAACTGACAAAATACTAAAGACATAAATAAGAATAATTAGGACATGCATAAATAAACAATATCAAATAAATGGGCATTGGAGAATAGCTTCAAATGAAACTGACTACAAGAAAATAGCTGATCAGGAAGAAGAGTATCTCATTCTCTGCACACCTGAAGAGAACACCAAAAAACAGAATTAGTAAGAAAATAATAGAAAAATTGTGGAATAGTAAGAGAAACATCAAATTGATCACAGAAATTAAGGTAGGTGTAAGAGAACTCCATATTACAGTAGATGACTTAAAAAACAAAACAGAGAAAACCAGAATACTGCATGAAATACATACCGGGCTACACTAAGGTCAATACAAGGGCTACAGGAAGAGTTATCCCACACGAAGAAAGAAAGGAAATATCTGAAAGAATGGCGAAGTATTGGGCAGACAGAAGAGCAAAACACCCTTCATAATAATAATAAATTATAGTAATCCTCATATAACCACCACACTACTCAATTGTCTTTTTCAATTATTATTGCAGTGTATTGTAGCACAAAGTCACAAAAACCTATATAAATCTTTGTATAACTGACTAGAATGATCCAATGAAAGCCTTAAAATAAAAGTAAAAATAATACAAGTGACAGTTCCTTGCCACTTTCTAACTGAAAAATACGTTGATAATAATATGTATTTTTCGGTTAGAAAGTGATAAAGGACTGAATTTCGAATACTGAGAATTATCGGTGAGGTATGGCTCAAAAACCGACAACCAGCGATCACAAGTGAACACCTACGAATGCGACCCGCGCACGACGCGCGCGTAACGTTTACACCGGACAGAACTCTCATTCGGTGTTGCAAGTTCGCTTGTTTTCGCTTCTGTATAAAGAGGAGTTAATAAGAGTGTGGTTCGGCCTAGCTATTGTAGGAAGTGTGTTACTTACGAAATCACTAAACAAAATAAATTGTATGAATTGTTATCGTTTCAAAGCGACTTAAATTGCCGAACTGTCAAAAGTCCTGGGGGTAGTGGTATGTACAGATACAGGTGGCGTTAGTATCACGTACACATGGTATAAAAGGACAGTGTATTGGCGGAGCTGTCATTTGTTCTCTGGTGATTCATGTGAAAAGGATTCCAAAGTGATATGAGCGCACGACGGGAACCAACGGGCTTTGAACACGGAACGGTAGTTGGAGCTAGACGCATCGGAGATTTCATTTCGAAAAACGTTAGGGAATTCAATATTCCGAGACCCACAGCGTCAAGAGGGTACCGAGAATACCAAATTTTCGTGCGGTAGCGTTCTCGCTTCCCACGCCCAGGTTCCCGGGTTCGATTCCCGGCGGGGTCAGGGATTTTCTCTGCCTCGTGATGGCTGGGTGTTGTGTGCTGTCCTTAGGTTAGTTAGGTTTAAGTAGTTCTAAGTTCTAGGGGACTTATGACCACAGCAGTTGAGTCCCATAGTGCTCAGAGCCATTTGAACCAATACCAAATTTCAGGCATTACCTCTCAACGCGGACAACGCACTGTCCGATAGCTGCGTTTAACGATCGAGAGCAGCGGTGTTTGCATAGAGTTGTCACTGCTAACAGGCAAACAACACTGCGTGGTAAAAAACGCCGAAATGGGTGTGAATTCCTAAGGAATCAAACTGCTGACGTTGTAAAGTAACGGGGGATAATATGGCCAAACAGCAGATTTGCTGGCAATGGAAATATCTGCTATGAAAAAAATGGATGGGATATGAAAAGCACAAACTCAGGTCAATACATTTATAGACTCATCCTTTCCTGATCAAGAGAAGGCAGCATTCAGTAGTTTCAGATGGTTTATGTTAGTTGGTTACATGATTGCATATAATTACTGTAGTTGACTTTGCACTTAAGCAAATAATGAACGGTGTGCTTGTAATGTGAGTCCTTGGATTTGCTGGATACCAAATCATTGAAATAGAAGAGCTCATTTTCGCATAACTTCTAAGTTAAAAAATGGTTCAAATGGCTCTGAGCACTGTGGGACTTAACATCTGAGGTCATCAGTCCCCTAGAACTTAGAACTGCTTAAACCTAACTAACCTAAGGACATCACACACATCCATGCCCGAGGCAGGATTCGAACCTGCGACCGTAGTGGTCGCGCGGTTCCAGACTGAAGGCCTAGAACCGCTCGGCCACAACGGCCGGCGAGCTCTTCTAAGTAGTTCGTAATTTAAATTTAAAGCACAGCAGCAGAAATAATATGTTGGGCTGGTGTACTTCAATCAAAACGTTTCATAGTAGAATTAAATTATAAACATGTTTAGAACAACTGCAAAGTAAGTCATTATTTTATTATGGAGACACCATTCGGTTTCGATCCTTGTAGTGCCAGACAAGTATTTTTATGTCACATATTTCGTGTAAAGACATCATTAAATGAAGGGAAAGGGGTGAAACTGTGCCAAAACATGGAGTTATTCCTAATTATGTAAATGTGATAGCATGCTGTAAATTAGTACTGATTTTAATTTTCCGTGCTTAAGAATAAAATTATGTATTAAGTGCAGAGTGAAAATAGTGTAATGCAAAATGGACATTAAAGTACTTGTTTTGTGTTTTGATGAGCGTTCGTAGTTCCGTTGCATAGTGGTTTTTTTTAATTGCAACTAATTATAAAATTATGTGGTGATAAATGTGTGTAAAATTATATAATGCATTTAGGTTTAAGTATTTAAATCTCATAAAATTGTAAACGAATTGTGGCCGTGTTTAGGAATTATTTTGATTAATGTAGTGTCACGTGACTCGACTCAGGACTGGGTATATGAGCGTGAAAATTGGGCTTTTGGTATTTGTCCGTTGCTGTGGTAAGTTCGGAGAGGCAAAGTGCCGCGAGTTTAAGCATGGACGCCAGTGTATGCGAATAAACTGTGAAGGAACAACGTGAAAGTGTGTAGGTGCGATTATTATTTATCCAGATCGGATTTATTTGTGAATTTTAAGATGCATGGCCACAAAGTTAGAAGTGTTTTTTGTTTTTGTTTTTTTTTTTTAATAAATAAGTTTCAATCTGAACTTGTATAGTGTACCTCATTTTGCGCAAGGGTGTGGTACAGACAATTGTGTATTCAATTCACTGCTATTCTAAGGCTACTCAATATTAGGGGCGCAAATGCAACCGTTCACTACAACGCCCTTTGCAGATGAGCCACGTGAAAAATAGGTAGTGAATGATCCCGAGTACAGTTGCAATGTCATCGGTCCCTAGACCTACATACTACTTAAACTAACTTATGCTAAGAACAACACAACACACCCCTGCCCGATGGAGGACACGAACCTCCGGCGTAAGGGGCCGCGCAGTCCGTGACATGGCGCCTCTGGTCGCGCGGTCACTCCGCGCTGCAAGAAATTAATGTGGGACGTACGAAGAACATTTCCATTAGGACAGTGCGGCGAAGTTCGACTTTAATGGGCCATGTCAGCAGATGACCGACTCGAGCGCCTTTGCTAACAGCACGACATCACCCGCAGCGCCTCTCCTGCGCTCGTGATGATATCGGGTCAGATGAGCCAGATTTCAGTTGGTAAGAGCTGATGGTGGGGTTCGAGTGTGAAGCAGACCCCACGAAGCCATGGGCCTAGGCTGTCAACAAGGCAATGTGCAAGCTGGTGGTGTGGGCTGTTTTTACATGGGTCCTCTGGTCCATCTGAATCGATCATTGACTGGAAATTGCTATCTTCGGCTACTTGGAATCCATCTCCAGCCATTCATGCACTTCATGTTCCTAAACAACGATGGAATTTTTATGGATGACAAAGCGACATGTCACGGGGACACAACTGTTCGCAATTGTTTTGTGGAACATTCTCGACAATTCGAGGGAATGATCAGCCCTCGTAGATCGCCCGACATGGGACAAAATCGAGAGTTCGTAGTGCGCCTCCGTTGAGCAGCGGTAGCGTTACCGCTTACCACGCAGGGGGGCCCGGGTTCGATTCCCAGCAGGTGTCTGGATGTTGTGTCCCCTTCATCATCATTGACACTGAAGTCGCAGAAGTGGCGTCAACTAAAAGGACTTGCAATACGGCGACCGACGCCGAAGGGAATATCCTGGCCAATAAATGCCATACGATCATTTCATTTCATCGGAGTTCGTACATAAAATCCTGCACCAGCAACGCTTGTGCAGCTATGAACGACTATAGAGACAGCATGGCTCAATATTTGTGCAGAGGACTTCCAACGACTTGTTGAGTCCATGCCACGTCGAGCTGCCACACTACACCGAGCAAAAGGAGTTCCGACACAATCTTAGGAGGTATCTCGTGACTTTTGTCACTTCAGCGCAAATCGTAGAAAGAAGTGGTATGTTTTCGTTTCAGGCAACACGGTCGGGCTTTGCACGAACCGAGTACATCAACTACCCCTTACCCACGTCGGATCATCACAAATAAAAAGGTTTCATATGAGAACCAGCAAAATATAGAGGTAGGGTGGTGACAAACGCTAGTAGTAGATGCACTCAGACCGCTGTATGCAGCTTGTTGGAATAAGCAACAAGCCGAGACGGCAAATTACGAGGCAAGAAACATGTGTTGTGCCGGATAGCCATGTCTCGCTATCAGCACATCGTTCTCTCCTCTGTAACGGACAACTTCAGTTATGTAAGAAGCAAAATGCACATCACTCCATTCCACGTGAGGTTCTCCTCTGTCGCAGCTGGCTGTTCCCTGAATGGATGCAAAAAGACGTTGCTCGCTGTGACCTTGGCTTGGAGCTGGTTTCTCAGCGAGTGGCGGCCGCGGTCGTTAACGTTCGCCTTCTCCTACCACCGGCCGTCTTTCATGCCAGTGACGATGCCATAACGGCAAGTCATACACCAGTCTGGAGTCTCACAACCCTAACACTGTTCGAAGCAGACGCACAAAAGCTTAGCCTTTCTGCCTGTTGGTATGAGAATGTGTTACTACAACTTCGGTCACGATTTGCCGTCTGTGTTTCGTTATTTAGTGATGTGCTTATGAAAAGACGTCGAATTTTAAACATTTTAAGAACGTTGTCGTTATTTACGATTTAAATGATGTGGGGCGTCAAGCAGAAACAAATGAACACTTACGACATTTACTTGTTTTTTGAGTTTCGTAGATCAACAGTGGTAGAAACAACAGTGGTACACCCCAGTATTTTGGTAGGAGAATTATACGTGTGGGTCAGTAGCTGTTAAATTATTTCTATGGAAATAATACATACATCAAAAAACGTTTTGCATCACCTCGGTTCCGAGAGTTCCGGAACCTGCACAGAAAATTGGAATAGAGACCAACATAAACATCATTTCCGCCCTTTTTATTGCTCATGAGAACCACACATTGCATGTTGCATCACCATATAGCGAGACTTTCAGAGGTGGTGATCCAGATTGCTGTACACACCGGCACCTCTAATACCCAACAGTGCGTCCTCTTGCACTGATGAATGTCTGTTTTCGTCGTGGCATACTATCCACAAGTTCATCGAGGCACTGTTGGGCCAGATAGTCCCACTTCTCAACAGCGATTCGGCGTAGATCCCTCAGAGTGGGTTGATGGGTCACGTCGTCCATAAACAGCGCAGGCATGAAGAACATGCTGGCAACTCTAGTCGAGAGATGTCGTTAACCTGAAGGAATCCATTCACAAGATGTGCAAGATGTGGACGCGAATTGTCGATCATGAAGACGAATGCCTCGCCAATATGCTGCCGATATAGTCGCACTATCGGTCGGAGGATGGAATTCCCGTATCGTACAGCCGCTACGGCGCCTTCCATGACCACCAACGGCGTACGTCGGCCCCACATAACGCCGCCCCGAAACAGCAGGGAACCTCCACCTTGCTGCACTCGCTGGACAGTGTGTCTAAGGCGTTCAGCCTGACCGGGTTGCCTCCAAACACGTCTTCGACGATTGTCTGGTTGAAGGCATATCCGACACTCATCAGTCCATTTGGCATGTTGTTCGGCCCATCTGTACCGCGCTGCATGGTGTCGTGGTTGCAAAGATAGACCTCGCCATGGACGCCGGGAGTGAAGTCGCGCATCATGCAGCCTATTGCGCACAGTTTGAGTCGCACCACGACGCCCTGTGGCTGCACGAAAAGCATTATTCAACATGGTGGCGTTGCTGTCAGGGTTCCTCCGTGTCATAATCTGTAGGTAGCGGTCATCTATTGCAGTAGTAGCCCTTGGGCGGTCTGAGCGAGGCATGTCATTGACAGTTCCTGTCTCTCTGTATCTCCTCCATGTCCGAACAACATCGCTTCGGTTCACTCCGAGACGCCTGGACACTTCCCTTGTTGAGAGCCCTTCTTGGCACAAAGTAACAATGCGGACGCGATCGAACTTACATATTGACCGTCTAGGCATGGCTGAACTACAGACAACACGAGGCGTGTACCTCCTTCCTGGTGGAATGACTGGAACTGATCGGCTGTCTGGACCCCCTCCGTCTAATAGGTGCTGCTCATGCGTGGTTGTTTTTAACTCTTTGGGCGGGTTTAGTGACATCTCTGAACAGTCACAGGGACTGTGTCTGTGATACAACATCCACAGTCAACGTCTATCATCAGGAGTTCTGGGAACCGGGGTGATGCAAAACTTTTTTTCATGTGTGTTGTTCCATAGTTACACTCTTTTCCTTATTTATATTTGTTTCTTAGTTACCAATCTTGGAATCGCGTACCTTTCTCGAGAGCTCCATCTCATTTAAATGAGACAAGCTATCTACATCTGCGTCTATACTCCACAAGCAGCCTTACAGCGAGGAGGTGAGGGTACTTCATATGCCAGTGTCAATTCCCCTCTCCTGTTCCAGTCGAGTATGGAAGAATGATTGCTGGTAGGCCTCCCTGTGTTCTCAAATCTCCCTAATTTTATCTTCTTGGTCTCTTCGGGAGATATGCAGAGGAGGAAGCAGGATGTTGGCTGACTCTCCTAGGAACGTACGCTCTCCGACTTTTAACAGTGAACTAGTAAGGGAGGCCTCTCTTGCAGCATCTGCCACTGGAGTCGGATGAGTATCTCGTGAGATTTTCTCGCTTACTGAGAGAACGTGTAATGGGACGTGCTACCCTTCTCTGCATGTTCTCTACTGCCTCTATCAACCCTACATGGTACAGATCCCATACTGGCGAGAAATACTCAAGCACTGTCGAAAGAGTGTTTTGTAAGTTACTTCCTGTCTTGATGGATTAGTCGGCAATGAGAAAATGTGCAGAATGCCTCCCGGACGTCAAGGAACACGGTATCCACCTGGACGGTTGTGTCTACTGCTTTCTGCGTCTCGTGGGCAAACAGAGCGAGCAGGGTCCCACACGATCGTCGCTTTCGCAACCCGCGTTGATTCCTACAGATGAGATTTCCGGTCTCCATAAATGTCACAGTACGCGAGCGTAAAATATATTGGGTTGGTGCTTAAGTTCGTAGCGTTTCTCCATAGGTGTAGCAAACACTACAGTTACACACAACAGAGACTTTATTCTTCGGCAGTATATTCTCCTTCACAATTACCACAGTCTACCAACGCTGGGGTAACTTCTCGACTCGGCGACGGTAGAAAACACATGCTTTTGAGGCTTAGAACTCGTCGAGCCATGTTCGGGGCGCATTTTCATCCGAAAAGGAACACCCTTGAAGGTTGTTCGATAGAGAGTGGAAAAATCTAAAATCTGTGGGCACAAGATCAGGTGAATAAGGTGGGTGCGGAATGGTTACCCAACCCAAAGTTCTAGAAATGTCAATACGCGAGTGTAAAACAATTAGGATGGTGCATAAGTATAGTGTTTTTTTTTTTTTTGTCAGTTTAGCAGAATGCAGGCTTTATCGTGGAGTAGCATCACTTCACCCAGACTTCTCGATCTTGTTTTTTTTTTTTTTTGTTATTGCGTTTGCAAGACGTCTCAGTTGTTGACAATAATTCTCATTCAATAAAAACAATACCAATAGCCGTTATATAGGTTTATTTCTAGGCAAGCAGTTTCGACGTTACACTAAGTCATCTTCAGGCCAAAACTGTGGAGTATATAACACAGCAATAATTACGTATTGAAATACAGAGCATATTGACTAAAGGAATCAAGTGTTGCATTTTACTTTACGTAATGAGAATTATACAGTGAATGTTATATCAGAGCAATATTCACTGTATAATTCTCATTACGTAAGTTTTGGCCTGAAGATGACGTAGCGTAACGTCGAAACTGCTTCCCTAGAAATAAACCTATATAACGGCGATTCGTATTGTTTTTATTGAACATTGAACAGCGGTAGTCCCATACTCCACCAGAAGATGGAGCTACATTCATAAATGCCATTAGTGATCGTTACACGTCGGGGAGGCAATTTGTAGTACACCACGCCGTCGCTATTCCATCAGATACATAACATTATCTTTTGTGCAATTGCGCGTGTCTTCGTACGGGTAGCTGCTGCTTTGGAAATTGGAAATTTGTGGTTAGTTCCTCTGGGACCAAACTGCTGAGGTCATCGGTCCCTAGGCTTACACACTACTTCATCTAACTTACACTATCTTACGCTAAGGACAACACACACACCCATGCCCAAGAGAGAACTCGCAACTCCGACGGAGGGTAGCCACCCGAACCGTGTCAAGGCGCCTCAAACCGTGCGGCGTTCCTGCTTTGTTTGGCCTCAGTCATTCCTACCTTTTCTTTATGTTAGCATAAAGACACTATTTCTCGTCACTGGTAACGATAAAGGGTAGGAATGGTCGGTGTTGTTCACAAGCCAATTGGCGACGAGCAAGCAGAGATGCACAAATGGCCATCAGCTGATGTTTGTGATTTAGACCTAGAATGTGCGGTACCCATACACCCAATTTTTGAACCTTCCCCTTTGCATGATAATGCCGCAAGATGGTGGAATGGTGACAGTTCATCGAATCTGCCCGTTCTCGAACACAGTGAGGTGGGTCGTTGTGCATTAATCCGTTTAAACGACCTTCATGAAACCCCGATATCTTCCTCAACGTGGAGATCCAAAAATTTCAAAACGATCCTCCTTAAAACGAGAAAACCATTTTCATGCCGTGCTTTATCCAGTGGTATTATCCCCATATACGGCGGAAAACTTTCTAGCTGCCTCCGCTGCCGTCACCCCCGTATGGAACTCAAACAGAAGAATATGTCGGAAATGTTCCGATTTCTCAAAATGGCACCCCATGTTCCAGCGTCCACGGTTCCACTCACTATCACCAAGAGACAAAATGACAATATATAAATTCAAATAGCAACAGTGAACTGCAAATAAAAAATGACAATCGATAAATAACTGGAATACCGACATGCAAAACAAAAACGTTACGAACTTACGCAGCAAACTAATATTACAAAATTCCACGACGGTCCAATGTCAGAAATATACGTCTATAGTTTTTCGCGTCTGTTCAATGGTTCTTCTTCAATACGGGAATGACCTGTGCTTTTTCCAATCATTAGGAACGTTTCGCTCCTCTCAAACTGCAGCTTGGCATGATAGCTGCCCGCCTTTGGATTAAGATCTAGAAATGACTGTAAATAAAAGATCTGTAGCTATGGAACTGCTATTTCCGCCTCCGAGGAAAGTGGCAAAGATTAACCACGAAAGCAAACTGATGGAGACGTTTCAAAGAGGCTCACTTCGACGAGAGCGGTTTGACACGTTCAGAATGGCAATAAGGATTGTTGGAGAACTACTGAAACAAGAAAAGTCCTGGCTTATCGTCCCGGTACTGCATACAGATTTAATCTGCCGGATATCACAACTCCTACATACTGTAACGTATGATGATTTACGGCAATTAATCTTAGAATTAGCAGAAGTGATTATTACGACCGTCAAGCATTGAGGTACATAATTATTCCAAATAATGTTCAGACATCTGGAATATGGTTATTAAGTGAAAACGAAAAAAATCAGCATCTCCACTTGCTTGTCATTAGCTCGTTAATCAAAGTCGACAATTTCTGTCAAATATTGTAACGGATAAAAAATTATGTACTTTTAAGCAGCTATACAGGGCGAACCCGAACTTCACCGGCAGAGTTTCGGAGTTTGATCAGGGGGATTTTCTGAGTATTTCGATATAAGCTATTCTTACCCTTATTTGCCATTGTATCCGTATTACACTGAGAAACCAACTGCATAACAGTGGAATGTCGACGGCACGCACCGTGTGTCTTGTCTGGAAACAAACTTATTCGATTCTCTTGCGGTAGTAGTTCCCACTTTTCTCTTCACCATCAAGATTGTATTCAGTACTGCTCGGATACGTCTGAGGCTTGTTTTTCCGGCAATGTTAGTTGTACGTAATTAATTATACGAAGCAGTGTACATAGATTTGATTTGATTTGAACAGATAGTTAAAACAGCTGCGCTTCTAGCTCACTACAGGTGTTATTGTGCGATTTCACTCCCTGTGATTCTAGAACAGCCACTCGGTATTCTTAAAGAGAAGTAGGAGGCTCTTTACTAGCTCCTTGTCAGACACAGCCGAGATATTCTGTGTCTTTTGGCCTCGAGCGCTTCGCATCGGAAGCTTAGATGTGGTACGGCTTCAACACCCTCTCTACACAGCCTACACCTAGGGGCTTCTTTCTCGTGTGTAAGTGTAAGAAAAGTTCCCATGGCGTATCATTAGTCCTACCGTGAGTTTAGCGTGACTCCTGTTCAAGCTCAGAATTAGAAAACTTGGCTTTGGCATCATTAGCTTGTCACGTTTTTGTTTTCGGATCATAGCCCAACATCCTACATGCTGCCTTCTTACCCAGATTCGTAGTTTTTATTTAACTGTCCCCTTGTGATTATTGGGAGAGCTTCCGGTCCAACAAATGGATTCGTCGTAGCTGCCTTAGCCAGCCTGTCAGCTTGTTCAGTGTCACTGATTCCTGAGTGTCCTGGGACCCACAACAGGTTTACCCTGCTGCTTTCCCACAGTCTCACGAGGGGCCTTGTGGCATTCTGCAATGATAATTGATTTTCGTTTAGGGACTGATGAGAGTTCAGAGCTGCTTGGCTGTCTGAATAAATGTAGGTGCAACGATCTTTGTAGTGCGTCATCAAAATCTCTCTGAGTACACCCTGATAGCAGATATTTACGCCTGGAGCATCTTGGCCAGCTTCCCTTTAGAGATTGCACTCTCTAGCTGGGCTGTGCTTCGTACGCCCAGGCCCCAGCGCCTTCGCCTGTTTTCGACCCGTCGGTCACTAAACCAGACTCTCTCTCCCGCACAGTGTCATGGCTCGTTTTTCCACAGCCCTCTATTTCCAATTGTTGTATTAAAAGATTTATTCCAGGAGCTGGAAGTTATTGTGTAGTCAACCGACATTTCCCCGACCATTTCTATCTTTACCACATTCCTTATACCACTGTGGGATTCAGGACATCCTAGAGCTACACAGCTATTTCCAGTTTGTAGCTTGTATACCCTTGATGCTGCCTCCAGGTTAACCCACAGTTGTAATCGGGTCATGTTCACCATGGTCTCCAGCCCAGCAGTGGGTGCACTGTTAATTCCGCCTGTCATGGCTAAGCAGACCAGCCACCTTATATAATACCTTGTTGCAGCATACTGTAGCCCCGTAATTGCTATAAGTCTTATTACAGTGGTGTCTAACAACTATATACTCTTGGAGTTTAGACCCCAGTTTTTTTTACACAGACTCTTCTAGTGCTCGTAAAAGTACCTTTCGCCTTGGAACGTATATTCCTTACGTGAGGGATCCACAATAGTTTTGCGTCCAGGGCTACCCCTGGATACTTCACTACCGCCTATACAGGAAAAGTTTCGTCGAAAAAGTGAAGATTCCGGTACTTGTGCTGTATGTGCTTCCTCGTAAATGTACAACAGTTTTCTTGGGGCTGACCCCTAGAACCTGTTCCCTGCACCAGTTTTGCACAATGTTCAATGCACATTGAGTCACTGTTCTAGCAAATATGCCAGCTGTTGCTATAAGTCATCTGCGTATTCTTGGCAAAAGCAGCTTTCACAACCAGGTTTCACAGTAGTGGAAACAAAACCCCTCCTTGCAGACACCCCTCTGTCAGTGTTGATCACTGCTTTTCGTTCGTCATGGTACTTCTACCTTTCTTCTGCTACACATTTTCTTAATCCGCCTACATATGGCGGTCTCGATGACATACTCTTCTGCAATACTAGCCATTGATTCGTAGATCGTATCGCTAAAAGCCCACTCGATATCCAGGAAGATGCAGAGAGCAGTTTCTTTAAAATGTAGTGCTTTTTCCAGTTTCACTACAAGTTGATGAAGAGTTGCTTCACACGATTTGCCTGGTTGATATACGTGTCGGTTTACCCGCAGAGCAACTGTAGATAGTCTCCTTTCCATAACGTGCGTATTAACCAGTTTTTCTAATGTGTTTAAATGAAAGGAAGACAGTTCGATCGCTCTCATATCACTGGGTACGATTAATTCTCCATCATTCGGAATGAAACCTCACTGTTCCCCAAGCATTAGAAATTATTCCTGCTGCTAGTCTAACCCTAAACAGCCTACATAGGAGTATAATTAAACCCTCTCCTGATTCCAGAATGAGATTTTCACTTTGCAGCGGAGTGTGCGATGATATGAAACTTCCTGGCAGATTAAAACTGTGTAACGGACCGAGACTCGAACTCGGGTCCTTTGCCTTTCGCGGGCAAGTGCTCTACCAACTGAGCTACTGGTCTGTGTCTTTTAGCCGTTCTCCTTGTTCACTGTGCGTCTTCGTCCCTTCACCGCATGTGTTCCTGTTCTATGCGCTTGGGCGCTGATGACCACGCTGTTTAGCTTCCGAAAACCTCAAACCACACACACACACACACACACACACACACACACACACACACACACACGACTCACGCCCAGAGTTCGAGTCACGGTCCGGCACACAGTTTTAATCTGCCAGGAAGTTTCCTCTCCTGATTGTTACAGCAGAGATGGAAGATTCCATCTGGGACTGGTGACGTGAAAAGTTGAAACGTTTCCACCGCCCATTGGATTTATCTGAAATCAGCATTTTCTCTGGCATGTTCACAGTTCCCCTCCGTTTGGCTGTAAACCAGTGCCTCTCAGAGACTGAATCTTGGTTTACATTATCTGCCAGAGCGAAGATGAGAAGCACATCCAGCGGCTCATCTGTATACTCAGCATCCTCTTTCTTAGAGTACCTCCAGGTTTATCTGGTATTCTAGTGATGATTCTGCGAAGTCCGGCGCAGATAGCTGTACCTTCTACTTCCTCACAGAATACCTTCCAGGATGACTGTTTGATTTGCTTAATCGCAAGGTCGTATTTGGCAGGGACCTCCAGACATTTTCCCCATTGTCCTTTCCTTCCAAAGTCCATGATTCACCTCCACACCATGCCATGTTGCAATTGTACATAGAACATTATTCCTCAAATTTAGGAGAAATTTGATACTAGTAGAGTTATTTTGGCTAGGAATGCTCTCTTCATTTGCGCTAATCTGCTTTTTTTGTCATCGATATTTCATCAGCCATTTGTTATTTTGCTTCCAAGGTGGCAGAATTCCTTCGCTTCGTCCTCTTCGTGATCTCTCGCTAATCTCACTTCTGTCACTCCTCATTTATTTCGTCTTTCTTAGGTTTACTGGAAATGTATATTCTGCGCCCATGAGGCTGCTTATTCCATTCAACAGATCCTTAAGTTCTTTCTCACTCTCATTAGGGCAGCAATGTCATCAGGGAATTTTACCACAAATATCCTTTCGCGCTAAAATTTAATCCTAGCTCCTGAACCCATCTGTTTCTCCCATTATTGCTTCTTCGATAATAAAACTGAACAGAAGGCAGACAGGCTGCGTCAGTGTTTACATTCTCTCCAATCCGAGACCTCGTTTTTGGTCTTCAATTCTCATTTTTCTTATCTTGGTACGTGTCCTATCTTGGTTCCCTATAACTTTCGCCTATTTTTACGAGAATTTCAAATATCTTACACCACTTTACAGAGTCCAACGCTTTTTCTAGGTCGACAAATCGTCTGAAGTTGTCTGCATTTTGTTAAATCTTGCTTCCATTATCAAGCACAACGTTAGAACTGCCTCTCGATACCTTCATCTTTCCTAAAACAAAACTGATCGCCACTTAAGAGGTCCTCAGTTTCTTTTCCATTCTCCTGTACATTATTCTTGTCAGCAGCTTGCTGCATTATGAGGTGTTTAGTTAATTGGATAGTAATTGCCGTACTTATCTGCCCTTGCATTAACGATAATTTTTCCGAAAGTCTAATGATATGTCTTCAGTCTCAGAAAGTCCACACAGCAATTTGAACAGGCTCTTGGTTGCCACTTCCCCTAATGATTTCCGAAATTCCGAAGGAAAGTTGTATATGTTTACTGACCTTTTCGACCACAAGTCTTCCAAAGCTCTGTCAAACTCAAGCTTCAAATCCACTTCCTTTTCTTCTACTGTGACATCAGCGTAATCTAATAGCAAATGCAAATCTGAACGCAGCAAAAGCGTCAGGTGTGCTAATCTCGGTTCCCCACTTTTTCACGTGCGTAGCCCGGTCCTTGGCCCTGCTTTTTGTCTCGGCAACGGGCAGCCAGTCTTCCCAGAGTCCGCAGACAGGAATTGCGAGCTGGTGCAGTCCGGATTGGCCGCCAAGGTCACACATCCGCTGCCAATCGGCACCTGCAGGCGCTCTGCAGTTTGCATCGACACACAGAATGGCTCGTCTTGCTGAATGTTCTTATTGGTTCCCTTTTCTCTCATCCTTTCCCTGTCCATCTCCTCCTCCTTTTATATATTATACATATTAATAATATGTAGGCGATGTCCGTCCAAATGTTCATCAGTGTATTGTGTAAAAATCTGAAGTAAACTGAGCAAGAATTTTTCGAGATTATTGGCAATAACGTTTCCCCTTTATATATTACACATTTATTTATATATTAGATATATGATATATATAATACGGCCAAGAAGTTGCAACAATTTATAGATATCATAGGTGTATAAAAAGACGCGTTTATCTGAATGCAACGCTGTATCAAAATTTGAAATCAATCGGCGAGGACCTTTCCGAGATTTAAGATGTTGAACAAAAGAACATTTACACTTTTATTTATATAGGATTTACATTTTTATTTATACAAAGTACCGGCTGGAGAGCCGAGTAAATTAAGTATCCCCACCCCCACCCCCACCCCCACCCCCCTTCACCTTTTCTTCTTCCGTCCTCCACCGTCGCTTCACGCTCCAGTCCTCACTCGTCAGACATTGGCAAAATTCGGATGCCTTATGTCAAATAGCATATTAGCTTGGGCAGCTGATCGCCGACCCTTGAGAACCTACAATGCCGTAGCGAGGTAGCATCGGCTACTCCACTGCTGAACACGCGAGAGCGCAATGTAGGCGGGTGCTGTGTGGACCTAGAGCACTGCTGCCTCACAAACCACGTTAATGGCAGATGCCTGTTCGACAGTAGCCGTTTGTTTACGATGTCACTTTGGTGAACTGACGCTGTTACGACAGCGTGCATTACAGTTCCTTGAAGAGGGGAAGGTTTTTTCTCGTAGGCAGAAGATAAATTTGACTAGAAAAAAGGATCGGTTTATAGCTCACATCCCCAGCCATCAAATAATAATGGAGGGAAGTGTGGGGAGTGAAAATTCAAGACCAAGCTGTAATTTTTGTTTTTAGTGTTCAGTGTGGTCTGATGCTGCCCTCCACGAATTCCTCTCCCGTGCCAACCTCTTCCTTTCAGAGTAGCACTTGCAACCTACGTCCTCAATTGTTTGCTGGGTGATTTGCAATGAATGTCTTCCTCTACACTTTCTTCCCTCTACAGCTCCCTCTAGTACCGTGGAAGTCATTCCCTGATGTCTCAGCAGATGTTCTTTCTTCCTCTCCCTTCTCCTTGCCAGTGTTTTCCACATATTCCTTTCCTCTCCGCTTCTGCGCAAAACCTCCTCATTCATCTCCTCAGTCCACTTAATTTTCAACATTCGTCTGTAGCACCACATTTCAAATGCTTCGATTCTCTTCTTTTCCGGTTCCCCCACAGTACGTGTTTCACTACCATACAATGCTGTCCTCCAAACGTACATTCTCAGAAATTTCTGCCTCAAATTAAGGCCTATATTTGATACTGGCAGACTTCTCTTGGCCAGAAATTCCCTTGTTGGCAGTGCTAGTCTGCTTTTGATGTCCTCTTTGCTCCGTCCGTCATTGGTTATTTTGCTGCCTTGGAGAGTAGAATTCCATAACTTCATCTACTTCGTGACCATGAATCCTGATGTTTTCTCGCTGTTCTCGTTTCTGCTAATTCTCATTACCTTCGTCTTTCATAGATTTACTCTCAATCCATATTCTGCACTCATTAGACTGTTCATTGCATTCAGCAGATCCTGCATTTCTTCTTCACTTTCACTCAGCATAGCAATGTCATCAGCTAATGGTATCATTGATATCCTTTCACCCTGAATTTTAATTCCGCTCCAGAAGCTTTCATTAGTTCCTCGATGTACAGACTGAACAGTAAAGATACAGGCTACGTACTTGTCTTGCATCCTTTCTAATCTGAGCCCTATTATTTCGTCTTGGCTCTTGTACATGCTGTATATTACCTGTCTCTCCCTATAGCTTATCTCCATTTTTCTCAGAATTTCGAACGGCTTGCACCATTTACAACGTCGAACGCTTTTTCCCAATCGACGAATGCTATAAAGTGTCTTGATTTTTCTTCAGTCTTGCTTCCATTATCAATCGCAAAGTCAGAATTGCTTCTCTGGTGCCTTTACCCTTCCTAATGCCAAACCGATCATCATCTAACACATCGTCAATAAGCATTTCAAATGGATCCCGGCTGTAATATTTAGAGATGAAGCAGCTTGCACAGGATAGACTAGCATCGAGGGACTCACCCAACCTTAGGACTGACAATATGTATTACTGAGCTGAGGTTTTCCCTAAAGTTTTAAGCTGTATCAGGGGTTCAGAGCGGTGTTCATTAGAAGGAAAGAAACGTAACTTGATTTTGCATCTCTGGAATATTTTTCATTAATCCTCCTTCTATTAGCTGCCTTCACGTGAGCGCTTAATTTTTAAGTAATCACTACTGGAGACACCTTTTGAAACCACTTTATTTGCCGTATCCATTATAGAGGAGGCCTATCGAGCTCCTAAAAGGGTCTCAGAAAGGTGCACGTGGAAGAGATATGTGTTCTGCTCTTCAGACACACTCAGGCCCACTCCGTCTGTGACCGATCCCAAGGGCGCGTCCACACATGGAATGCAAATCGATGGCTTGACCCTTGTCCTACAGCAGAATGCAGATCGTTAGACGTTTGGCAAAACATGCTCCAGCGAGTCCACGCCTGACGGTTTATTTTAATCGCCTCGTGCTGTTCTCTCTACGACCAGCGCATTCCTCCAGGCAAAAAGCCTGACGCTAAAGAAGTATCATAGCGCCGACGAAGATTGCTTTAAGTTCGCGCTACACTTCTGTAGACTTGCCCACATCAGAACGATGGTCTGGAAAACCGTAAATAACACATCTGAAAATTATGACAAACGATTTCGTGAGATACAAAGAGCGCGTGATCAGTAAGGTTATTTTTCTCCTTACGTGTGTTTTGGTAGCTGACAAGGGAAGTATACACTCTTCGGGTAACTGATTTTGATCTTTAGCGCGATGAACCATGGATCTTGCTGTCGGTGAGGTGGCTTGCGTACCTCAACTGTACAGATAGCCGTATCGCAGGTGCAACCTCAACGGAGGGGTATCTGTTGAGGGACCAGACAAACGTGTGATTCCTGAAGAGGGGCAGCAGCCTTTTCAGTAGTTGCAGGGTCAACAGTTTGGATGACTGACTGATCTGGCCTTGCAACATCAACCAAAACGGCCTTGCTGTGCTCGTACTGCGAATGGCTGAAAGCAATGGGAAACTACAGGCGTAATTTTTCTCGAGAGCATGCACCTCAACTGCATGGTTAAATGATGATGGCGTCCTCTTGGGTAAAATATTCCGCAGGTAAAATAGTCCCTCATTCGGATCTCCGGGCGGCAACTACTCAGGAGGATATCGATATCGGGAGAATGAACACTGGCGTTCTACGGATCGGAGAGTGGAATGTTAGATCCCTTAATCGGGCACGCAGGTTAGAAAATTTGAAAAGGGAAATGGATAGGTTGAAGTTAGATATGTAGGAATTAATGATGTTACGTGGCAGGAGAAAAAGAACTTCTGGTCAGGTGACTATAGCGTTGTACGACAGGCAAATACAAAATCAGATTGGGATAATGCAGGAGTGGGTTTAATAATGAATAAGAAAATAGGAATGCGAGTAAGCTGCTGTGAACAGCATAGTGAACGCATTATCGTAACCAAGATTGACTCGAAGCCCACGTCTACCACAGTAGTACAAGTTTATATACCAACTAGCTCCGCAGATGATGAAGAGATTGAGGAAATGTTTGATGAGATAAAAGAAATTATTCAGATGGTTAAAGGAGATGCAAATTTAATTGTGAGGATGACAGGAATTCGACAGCAGGAAAAGTAAGGAAAGGAAAAATAGTAGGTGAATATGGACTGCGGAAAAGAAGTGAAAGAGGAGCCCATCTGGTAGAATTTTGCACGCAGCCTAATTTAATAACCACTAATACTTGGTGTAAGAATCATAAAATAAGATGGAAACATGCAGACACCGAAAGGTTACAGATTGATCATATAATAGTTAGACAGAGATTTAGGAGCCAGATTTTAAATTGCAAGGCATTTCCACTAGGAGCTGGTCCTCTGCTTCCTTCACTATTTCATCTCTCAAACCTACCCATTCTTCTTCTACTGTATTTCTTTCCCCCGTTCTTGTCAGTAGTAGTACATACGCTTTGAATACTATGAGAGCGCCCCGAAAACGGTCAAGAAATTCCTGCATCGATTGCAGAAGTCTAATTCGTTACGGGGCCAGAGACAAAAATCGTTTCCTGAAGACTGCACAATTCTCCGCCTCCTCTTATTTAATCAGTTGATAGTTCTGATATTTGTTGAAATGTGTATAATTTGCACCAAAAATTATTTCTTAACAGCTTTTTTTTAAACGTTTTGAGGTGCATTTCCCGCTATCATTAATGAAAGCCAGATGAGCGTCCCAGAAAGTGGTGTTCCCAAAATACGGATAGTGCAAATCTGTAGTATGTTTTTCATGCTTTTTTTTTTATTTCGTATCGGCCAACTAATGACCGCGTCAAGATAACGATTTATTTTTGTTTTCTCCAAAACTCTTTCACTTTCTCATAATAAGCTATTTTCCTCTCGTCTGATAATTTAACTGTAGCTGTTTTTCTGTTTTATCTTCCTGAAATCCTTTGAATATCTTGACTTCTAGTCTGAATTTGTCTCTGTTGAGTAAGTCTCCTGTGCAACCTTTGTATCATCTAAGTATTTTTTTATTGTCTCCCCATCCATTTTCTTTACCTGTTTTGGAAGAATTAGTGGATCTTCTTCGTTGATCTTTCATCCTCTCTAGACATCTGCGGAGTATAGCTCGTTTTTTCCTGAACTAATCTGCTACTTTAGGACAGAATCAGTAGGCCAATATTTCCTAATGAGGTCTCAAAAGCGAGATGCCGCTTTTGTTCTTGATTGGACCTAATATTTTTTTCTCCAGATTATTCTTTCTTCCTTTCTTTTCTAAATCTTCTAAC
Source organism: Schistocerca americana (assembly GCF_021461395.2). Taxonomy (NCBI): domain Eukaryota; kingdom Metazoa; phylum Arthropoda; class Insecta; order Orthoptera; family Acrididae; genus Schistocerca; species Schistocerca americana. The sequence goes on from NC_060119.1 coordinate 1,178,372,198, forward strand.
GCTGTGTTGTATCTTATCTAGCAGCGTTTCCGACCCATAGATGACTGCTAATTTTACAACTGTATTACAGTGCCGCAACTTAACATCTTTAGAAATACGTGTCCATTGCACACGTTTCTGACTTTCATGTATGCTCTCTTCCATGTATTATTTCTGATTTTAATTCCTTCTTTTTCACTCTTCGTGCTTTTGTTACAGATATCACCCAAAATGCTGTCAGCCTATCAATGATGACGAAGAATTATAAGTGTAATGACTTCAGTGCAGTAGCTTTCAAATACACACGTGAATGTGTCGACATAGAGGGTGACTGTAATTAAACTTCCAGTTTCGAAACTCTGTAAGGAAAGAACCGCTGCTAAGAACGATAGTACTTAGCACATATGTGCCTCTATCCCGATCGTACGTTCGCATATATTTGAGTGCGTACCAACGTAACTATAGTAGGAAGGTAGGAGACGAGGTACTGGCAGAATTGAAGCTGTGAGTACCGGGTGTGAGTCGTGCTTCGGTAGCTCAGATGGTAGAGCACTTGCCCGCGAAAGGCAAAGGTCCCGAGTTCGAGTCTCGGTCGGGCACACAGTTTTAATCTGCCAGGAAGTTTCATATCAGCGCACACTCTGCTGCAGAGTGAAAATCCCATTCTGGAAACATCCCCCAGGGTGTGGCGAAGCCATGTCTCTGCAGTATCCTTTCTTTCAGGAGTGCTAGTTCTGCAAGGTTCGCAGGAGAGCTTCTGTAAAATTTGGAAGGTAGGAGACGAGATACTGGCAGAAGTGAAGCTGTGAGTACCGGCCGTGAGTCGTGCTTCGGTAGCTCAGATGGTAGAGCACTTGCCCGCGAAAGGCAAAGGTCCCGAGTTCGAGTCTCGGTCGGGCACACAGTTTTAATCTGCCAGGTCTTTCATATCAGCGCACACTCCGCTCCAGAGTGAAAATCTCATTCTCACACTCCGCTGCAGAGTGAAAATCTCATTCTGGAGAATAAAACACGTCTACGCCTGTTTCTCCCTAATTTATTTACTCCACTAAGTCATCTTCGTCTAACAGCTATCTGTTACCGTAGACAATGACTCGCCTTCATCTTATAACAATCACCTGTTGCCACAGTTAGTAACAATGAAGAAAATACACGTTAGGCTTCTATATTGGGAGATGTCAGGTAAACATGGCGCCATTCCTAAGTTACAACACGTCTGCTATTGGTCGATGTCTGTTTTGAAAGAGTTCCACTGTACATATACTGCTGTTTGTAACAGCTTCATCTTCCTGCTGAATCACCTGCGAAACAAGCTGAAATGTAATCCGTGCTGTGGACCACTTCAGGCAAATTAAGTCGTTCTGTGACCCGGACCGCAGACTCGACGTACTTGTCGATAATCCAGAAAATTTGGGTGCGTTTAAGTACACTGTGCTATTTTTCCGTAAAAAAGGTGCTTTTTTCTGCCAGTATAGCCGGACAAAGGATAAGCAAGGCAACCGTCCCTTACTTCCAGGCAACAATTGCTGCTAGGACGCCCATTGAAATGCCGTCATGAAAAATTTGATTGTACCTCCAGCCGAAATATCCATCTCGCAATACTTTCCCTGTCAAAGAAACCACAGTAAAAAAACGTAACAACAAGTGTGAATTGCCTTCGTCTTCTAGTCAGGGTATCAGTTTGCGAGTGTTGGTCAATAAGTCGCAAACTGGGATAGAGGCAACAGAGTCGCATGTACGAGCCTGATATTTATTTTACTTTTTAATATACTCCCCTTGTAAACTTAAACACAAATTACATAGTTCGACAAGGCGTCAAAAGTCTGCAGCATAAAATTCTTGTGCAGCGTGACCTCTCGCAGTATAATGTTCGTTTGGTTCCTTAAAATGCTGCAACCCACAACACTGGTTTGTTGTGGAGGTAGCGATATACCCCTAGACGAGGAAACAATGAGTCATCACTGGATGGGGCGGCAAGAACTATCTTTGTTTCTGACCTTTTCTTCTCCTTTGCTCAATTCCTGTGTCCAGTTGAACACAAATTCCATGAAATACCGTTCTAACCAAATATGGGACAAGTCCCTCTATGGACGTGCTTTGCAAACGGTTCCTAAGCTCACAAAAGTCGCGTTTTTCTTGTCGGGTGCACACTCATTGCACACCTCCCATGTTGGTCTGAGTGCTGATCATTAACCATTAGCCGTGGGATATTTTGTATCGGCTACGTTCCACGCGACATGTGCTACCACCTTTACATATAGAAGTGAAACTTAAAACGATATGCGGTATTGTGACGTTTGAGAAATCAAATGTTCAAATGTGTGTGAATTCCTATGGGACCAAATTGCTAAGGTCATCGGTCCCTAGACTTACACACTACTTAAACTAACTTATACTAAGAACAACACACACACCCATGCCCGAGGGAGGACCTAAACCTCCGGCGGAAGGGGCCGCGCAATCCGTGACATGACGCCTCAAACCGGACGCCGACGTTTGAGACATTTTTTATTGAGTCTCCCTCGTATATGTCATTATTGCAGCACCTGACACATTAATAGTCGATTTTTGGGTCTACTGAACAACGCGAACCATCGGTGTGTACCGAGCGAGGTGGCGCAGTGGTTAGACACTGGACTCGCATTCGGGAGGACGACGGTTCAATCCCACGTCCGGCCATCCTGATTTAGGTTTTCCGTGATTTCCCTAAATCGCTCCAGGCAAATGCCGGGATGGTTCCTTTCAAAGCGCACGGCCGACTTCCTTCCCCGTCCTTCCCTAATCCGATGAGACCGATGACCTCGCTGTCTGGTCTCCTTCCCCGAAAACAACCAACCAACCAACCAACCATCGGTGTATTCTCTTAAGTTTGTAACGTAAACGACGCCTGCGATGTTTTTGTTTATTTTAGTTCTAATTAGCGACCAGGGATGGCAATGATCGCTGAAACAATCGGTTTTGGGATATCTTTTTTTTTTCAACCTCAGTTAAACTTGACAATTAAAACCACTCAAATTACCGAGTTTCGATTTTTATTTCTATTATTTCCCGTGACGACCGTAGCAAAATTTTCTTTAGCTCAGTTTCGAAATGTATTGTCTCAAAATATTAAATCAAATAGGCAAATAAAAAACTTACCCCGTCCACCGTTCGTAGATTTTCTTGAAAAGAAGTAAGTGGTTGATAACAAATCGCGAATATTCTCCTACTAATTCTAATTTTTGAAACTCTACTCAAAAAATCATGTTGTAAACGAGGAAAATACCCGTAATTGGACATTATGAATATTCAGTGTTAAAGGGTGAAAACTGAGGTTGAAGATTTCTATTTTTCGTTCTAATTTATTCCTTTTCAAGGCCTAAAAGCAGATGAAGGCATATTTATGTAGACATAGGCAGGAGATCAACTACTTTCTACGTATTTTTATCGTAAACTATGATTTAATAGTTAAGTTTTAAGTTTCCTTCCCATATATAATATTGCAGGTTTGTTGTGGCTCCTCTCGTTTTTAATATTTTAAAGCAAATGGAACATTGTACTTCATTAATACCACATTTCCTAAAATACTTCCAAACCGGGCCTGGTACCATTCTGGAAAACAACTGATGTCCGACGACGACAAGGAGAAACTACCATACAGACCAACTGGGGCAAAAGTCACACACTGCATATACACGCGTACCATCTAATAGGCTACGCCACATGATAACAGGTGCACAATAGTCTCAGCAACGCTGCACCAATTTTTATGCCAAGTGTTTGTTATTCGTTTCTGTCGCTATTATTACCAAAATACCACTTATCGCTTATACCGTTTCTATTGCAACCCAATATTTCAAAGCAATGAAAACTTTACGAATAAAAATTACTCGTTTTTTTTCAACAAAGGTTTATTTAAAAACCAAACATTTGGCACTTCTGATATAGCTAATTCATATTTCTGTTCTTTTACCCGGTAATTAGTAAATAATGAAAAACAACTGGTATAACCGAGAAAAAACAAATACTGAAAAATACCGGTTATCCGAAACTAAAATACCAATATCGGTTTTAACCGGTTGGTTTTTCCCTTTCCTACCAGTAACCCACCCCTGTTACGCATGTGTCTCACTAATTATCTACTGCCGGACAACTTGTGTAACGTAGCGGTAACAAATTCTATACGCAACCCCTCCTCGTGAATCAGTTAATCTATTAGTAAAAACCATACAGAAATCCCTACAGTAGTTTTTGAGATTAGATTTCAAACACAGAGAGAAAAATATGTCGCACGTGTATGTTAATACTATGTCGTTTAGCAATTATGACTGGTAGCTCAGATCGTTTATTTATTTATTCAACCTGATATGATTAGGCCCATCCTGCTCTACATTTTCACGCAATTTGAGTGCATAGATCCTGAGAAATCAGTACCCAGAACAACCACCTCTGGCCGTGGCATTGAGTCAAACAGAGCTTGGATGGCGTGTAAAGGTACAGCTGCCCATGCAGCTTCAACACGATACCACAGTTCATCAAGAGTAGTGACTGGCGTATTGTGACGAGCCAGTTGCTCGGCCACCATTGACCTGACGTTTTCAATTGGTGAGAGATCTGGAGAATGTGCTGGCCAGGGCAGCTGTCGAACATTTTCTGTATCCAGAAAGGCCCGTACAGGACCTGCAACATGCGGTCGTGCATTATCCTGCTCAAATGTAGGGTTTCGCAGGGATCGAACGAAGGGTAGAGCCACGGGTCGTAATACATCTGAAATGTAGCGTCCACTGTTCATGGTGCCGACAATGCGAACAAGAGGTGACCGAGACGTGTAACCAATGGCACCCCATTCCATCACGCTGGGTGATACGCCAGTATGGCGATGACGAATACACACTTCCAATGTGCGTTCACCGCGATGTCGCCAAACACGGATGCGACCATCATGATGCTGTAAACAGAACCTGCATTCATCCGAAAAAAATGACGTCTCGCCATTCGTGCACCCAGGTTCGTCGTTGAGTACACCATCGCAGGCGCTCCTGTCTGTGATGCAGCGTCAAGGGTAACCGCAGCCATGGTCTCCGAGCTGATAGTCCATACTGCTGCAAACGTCGTCGAACTGTTCGTGCAGATGGTTGTTGTCTTGCAAACGTCCCCATCTGTTGACTCAGGGATCGAGGCGTGGCTGCACGATCCGTTACAGCGATGCGGATAAGATGCCTGTCATCTCGACTGCTAGTGATACGAGGCCATTGGGATCCAGCACGGCGTACCGTATTACCCTCCTGAAGCCACCGATTCCATATTCTGCTAACAGTCATTGGATCTCGACCAACGCGAGCAGCAATGTCGCGATACGATAAACCGCAATTGCGATGGGCTACAATCCGACCTTTACCAAAGTTGGAAACGTAATGGTACGCATTTCTCCTCCTTACACGAGGCATCACAACAACGTTTCACCAGGCAACGCCGGTCAACTGCTGTTTGTGTATGAGAAATCGGTTGGAAAGTTTCCTCATGTCAGCACGTTGTAGATGTCGCCACCGGCGCTCTGAAAAACTAATCATTTGCATATCACAGCATCTTCATCCTATCGGTTAAATTTTGCGTCTGTAGCACGTCATCTTCGTGGTGTAGCAATTTTAATGGCCAGTAGTGTATGATGAATGGTATTAAAAGGATATGAGTGTCTACAGTGATAACATAAGTAAATAATACCAACTATGAACTAATAAGCCAACGGCTTTGTCGCTCCCGTCAGATCAGCGCAGTTAAACGCTTTCAGGCTTGGCAAGCACTTGTATGGGTGACCGTCCTGGTCTGTCGAGCAGTGTTGGCAAGTGGGATGCACTCAGCCCTTGTGAGGCCAGTTGAGGAGCTACTTGATTGCAAAGTGGCGGCTCCGCTCACAAAAACTGACAACGGACGGGAGAGTGGTGTGCTGGCTACATGCCCCTCCATATCTTCATCCAGTCGCACCCTGTCGGTTGAGGATGACACGGTGGTCGGTCGGTACTGTTGAGCTCTCTGAGTCCAGTTCGGACGGACTTCAGTTTTAGTTTTATGAACTAATAAACTTAATACTAGCAGTAGTTGTAGTGCTGCTGCTGCCACTAATAGTGATAACAAAATACTAATAATAATAATAATAATGGTACAATAATAATGACAATAATAACAATATTGATAGTGGCTGATATGAAATGGTGAGGCATAATATAATGATCATCTTCTTCATAGCGTGATGGCCGATCGGGATACACCAGCGAATCTGCATGACATGGATTCGACAAGTCCATGATAGGTTTCCGGAGGTATGTCACGCCACATGACTGAGGACAAATCACGCAATTCCCATAAATTAAGGGCCGTGGAGCTGCCGCTCGACGGACTCCCTGATGTTTTCAATAAGATTCATACAGGTGAATTTTCTGGCCAACACATCAATGTGCCTTACTGTCACGCTCTTGAAACCACTGTAGTATTATTCGACCACTGTGACACAACAACTGAAGATGCCGTTACCGCCGGGGTAGTATAGTTGAAAATGTCGTTGCCGTCGGGATAGTACAGCTGAAGATCCCATCGCCGTCTTGGTAGTCCGCAGTAATAATATTCACGTAGTCCACAGGTGACATAATGCCTTCAGTTACTACCACAGAGTCTATGGACTCAAAGGTGAATGTTCTTCATAGCGTAATACTGCCACCACCTGCTGTGTCAACGTCTCTACGCTGGTTCACCTGAATGACAGCGTGTCCAGACACGGCCATCCACATGGAGCAAGAACGGTGCAGAATGACAGAACAGAGTGACGAGAACTCTCAATTCGCATAAGTAACACGTAGTGCATATTTGCTATGAAAAGACATTACAATATAATGCAAAAAGAATTTAAGGGAGGTAGGACGTCAAAAGGGTCGACTTGGATCCGGAGAGGTACCACAGTACATTTTAATTTCCACTGTCTATACTTTTACAAATAAATCCATGAAACTTTGTCAGCGTGACTAGGAAGGATTCAGGATTCACACTCATAGCAGTGGAAGTTCGAAAACATAAGAAAATAAATTTTTTTACATGTGAAATTCCGTCATTTTTTCACTTAATATTGGCTGCATTTGTTGCTATAGGTACACTTTTCTTCATAAGTAAGAGAGATTCTTCTATAAATTTTGCTCAGCATACAAACCATACTTACAGGTGTATAAAACTCTAGAATTTATTACATTTATAAAAAAATGAATGAGCTGTTACATTTTAAACTTCATGTTAAAAAAACTCAAATTTTGTAGTTAATTTATCTCAATTTTTACTACAGTTTTTAATATATTTGGAAAATTTTAGAGTTTTGCCTTAAGGAGTTTGTGTTTAAGAAGCATACAAAGTTTGAAAATAATAGGAAATTTATTTTCGATGTTACATGTACTGGTATTGAAGTACAGAAATTTGTGTTTTGCGGAAACTGGCCTTTAAAGTTTCTGCTTTTATTTGGCATTATCTTAGAACTGTACAGCACCATAAGCAGGTTCTTTTTCATTTTATAAATCAGTTTTGTTCCTTTTCACATTCCTATGACGCACTCTTCTTGATTTTATCACCTCCAAAAATGATTAATCTGTTTACAGTACACGCTCTCTGTCTATCGCATACAAAGCTTTCATGCAGTTCACTCCAGGCTTCGTCGCCATTTTCTCTAAAACATATTTCTTGCTTTGGACACCATCATTAAAACATGAAACTGCATCATAAACACCAACAGCAAGTGCATTTCTTCCCCCAAAAATGGTTTTTGGCAATCTTTCCCATATACATTCGTTAAAACTTTCATTCGATTTTTGGGTAGCGCCATGAAGACATTTCTTCAATAAGTTTTCATTTGCAAGATCCCTGAATATAGGTTTCATGGCTTCCATTACAGCATTTGGTAGAGAATTCATGTGATGATATTCTTCACCATCAGCAATTGACCTTTGGTAGCCACACCATGATTCACTCCTTTCGGCGCATGTTATGGATAGGTTTACTGCCTGTGGACATTTTGTGGAAATATAAGGCCCAAACTGCTTGTTTCATATTTTTCGAGTTTCCTGTGTTCCTTCTTATTGCCAAGCCGTAATATGTCAGCAGCTTGTCAATTTCTGCATCCGTCAGTGGCCCTCTCCCTTTTATTCCTTTCCCATCAGATAATTTTTTTTCCTGACAAAGGTTGTCTCAGGGTTCTAAATCTAGTGCGACGTCTTTTCTGTGCATGTCCCACACATTCTAATTTCTGCACAATAGTCTCAGCTCCATATGGAGCACATTTTTTAACCTCAAGGAAAGCTTTACTATCACCAGCATCTTGGTACACTTAAGACCAAATAACGTGGCTTATCATCTCTCAAATACATTTCTTTCTTACATCAAACTATACGGGAAGATGTTGTTGTTGTGGTCTTCAGTCTTGAGACTGGTTTGATGCAGCTCTCCATGCTACTCTATCCTGTGCAAGCTTCTTCATCTCCCAGTACCTACTGCAACCTAAATCTTTCTGAATCTGCTTAGTGTATTCATCTCTTGGTCTCCCTCTACTATTTTTACCCTCCAATACTAAATTGGGAAGATGTGCAATGAAAAGTAGACTTATTTTTGAAAAATCGAATTTTACAAATTTTTTAACTTCCTACCCCCCCTTAAACATGTAGTTGACAATGAAAGAGCAAAAGGTTAAAATGCTCAATAGCTGGGATTCATTGTTCTGTACATCATAAACCACTTTGTGCTAAATTTGCAGGCATGGAGCAAGCGAAGGAATTGGTGGTACCAAGAGTAAAATTTCTGGAGTCACACGCATTATTCACTTGTCAATTGCAACAGTTTTCATAGGAACTGAACGAAGAGTATGAAGACTTTATATGTTACTGTAAAGTGCGTAGGTTAAGTGAGGGAGTACACCTGGGGCTATTGTTGAATTTATGAAAGGAATTGAGTGCAGGAACGAAAATTAGAACATTCCGAAGGAAGTGCGGACTTCGCAGTTTAAGTGGAGTTGACTGCACACTGCCCTCCGTAAGACATTGAAATGTAATTTTTGATTTTATGGCGGGCATGCATTTAAAAAGAAAATCGCGTAGTAGAAGGGTCACATTCTGACAATGATAATGCAGTTCCCTAAGCTCACTGGCGTTAAAGAAAATTTGAGGTTTGAAGAATTCATTGTGCCCTAGAAAAAATTATAAGGATACTATTATAAAGATTTTGGGGGCACTGTGTCAATCTTACATCTTGTTTCCGAGAACGTTTGCCGTTTCAGATGAAAGTGCTTTCACTTGAAATCGCGCCTGTGCTTCTTTAGATGTAACTGATCGAGCTGAACGGTAATTCCAGTTATGCAAATCTTTTTACATTCAAACTGACCAGGACGTCTACATTGCTTTCCTTAGGTAGAGTTTCCACGTCTCCATAATGAGGTCACAAAAGTGCTACAATATTTCGATAGACATTCTTGTGGCAAAGCCCATTTTTGGGTTATGAAACTAAATAAGTCACGATTACAAAGCAACTGGAGTGCGAAACTCTGTGAAATTCTCAGCATCTGTCCGTATGCCGACGGCTTGTACCAGATAAAAATTATATTATGTGTTCAGCGCACCGAAAATAATTAAATAATACTGAAAATTTGTTTTGTTTGTGACCAGCGTTGTTGAGAAATATGAAATATAAAACCAAGTGGTATGCAGTGCGACTGCACTATCATTTAATTGCGGCGCGTGCGCAGTTTTTCCCTCTTCCCCCTCCTCGCGCTCAGACAGCGTGGCGTGGCGGTGGGGGAAATGTGGAGCGAAGCTGGGCGCTTTGCCACTCGTGCCCCGCCACGGTCCGCGAGCCGAATTCTTGGCCGTCCCTGCTTTAACACTGGCTTCTTTTCTTTAGTAATTACCTATTTTTGGTACAAAATGAAATAAACGGAACATATCGGTTTGTAACACTAAAAATAAAGGAACGTATTCTACTATTTGTTTCTTGAAAATATAAGTATTCCATATTAACATCCATCAAGCACATTGTTGTGAAATGTTAATTGCAACTAATAGACTTTTTTTAAAAAAGAAGTTATCTAGGTTCCAGAAGTCTGTTGCAACTACTGGTTTTAGTTCGTGAAAAAATTGTCAACAATTTCTTTCTTTAAAAGTTATTTTCATAAAATGAAAATTGAGATAGTTTGAAGACCATGCCGAACAAAAGTGCAAGATTTTGAAGTCGTTTATTGATCCTTTCAATTAATAAAATCGTAAAAATGATTTTATAGCATGACAGCGCAATGCTTTGCGAAGGAAATAAGACTAAAACCTTTACTATAGGGCCATCTGCCAATTATCGACAGCGCCCTTCTTTTTTTAAAAATCGATTTAAGTCGAAAAATAATTTACATATTTTAATTTTTTTAACTTACCATGGGTAAATTAGGAAGTATGAGAATGTAAATGTTAACGATTTATAGGGAACCCGATTTTTAACTGCTTTTTCCATATATTTCGATCCGTAACAAAGCAATCAATCCTTATAAAAATGATGGTTTTTTACTTATTCAAGAAAAACCGTTCTTTGCAAATTTGCAATTCTTTGGCCATGTTCGCAATTTTGGATCGAGTATCATGAAAAATAAACTTTTTAGAAACTGATTTCCAATACAGTCATATTTTTTTCAGGTAACCATTTTTGCCAGATTCACACTGGGTCGTTACAGAATGCTTGAACTATATGCCAGCTGATTTCTCCACTTGCAATCAGTACAGTCTCTGTTCCCCTCATACACTTGCCTTGCCGTAACATGAGCAGGCGGCAATCAACCTCGTGATCAGCAGCGGTCACAATGGTTCACCTTACCAACGTAAATAAGTGTAGGTGGAGATGGGAAGGGTTTGGAAGATCGCGATAATGCAGTTCTACTTTTTTTTAAGACGGTGGTGATGAGCGACCTGGAGTGTAACTCCAGGTGTATGTTATATTGGAAGTGTTAGTTTTATAGTGAGTTGGCGAAGCTAAACGAATGTGTCTTGACTATATTTTTTTTTTATTCGTTTCGTATTCCATTGTCAGAATTATGTCCATGGTGGAAATCTCTTTTTCTACTATGGTCTGATGTCAAGTTTCTAATATGTCTCAAGTTTGTAATAAGTTTCGAGACTTTAGCAACACTAATATCTTCCATTTGAGGTTCCGTTAGTCTGTCGTTATTTGGTTCGCTAACGTTTTCGTGTTGCACGGTGAAAGGCGCTTGTTCACCCTGGACTTCGTCCTCTTCCCATTATACACGGTCCAGTCACAGTAATGTGACCGTCACCTATCTTTCACGTCGACGTGCAATAACCACTCATAGACGGCCAGTGGCAGCACTAGAAGTGGAGGGTACGTAAAGCGTGTCGGGGGGGGGGATGCGGAAAACAGTGCAGTCGTTGTCGTAACGTGGAAATGGACGTCCAAAAGGGCAAGATCATTGACTTTCGACTCAAGGATGCAATCATTTCCGAATCGGCAAAGTTTGTAAACTATCGCGTGCCGCCATGAGTAAAGTATACCGTGCATGGCAAAATGGCTCTGTCCAAACCCAGCGCGGAGGCAACCGTTGTGCATCACAGACCATAGACGACAGGGGTGAATGAGGTCTGCAGAAATGTGTACAAGCGAATAGACGTGGAATTGTTAACCCATTAGCGCCGGAATTAATTTTTTCGTGTTTTTTTTAAAAAATTGCGTTTTTATGTCTTTAAAAGGCATAAATTACACAAAAGAGTTGTTTCGACGAAAGTCATTACCGCCATTAGCGAGATATTTGATGTTGCCATATGACAACGCTAGGCGCTTTCACCACCTAAATTTATATGGATTACAACTTCAACTAAAATAAGTAGGTTATTGATATTTCTTATTACATACACAAGATTTGTGCCAATTTATTACTCAGTCTTCATCATACAATTGATACTTCATAACAAAGTACAATTAATAATCAAAAATCAAACCTTGAACTCAGCATTATTTTACATGAAATGGAATAAAACAGTCAATACACAATCCCACATTACACTTTGAACACATTGTTCTCACAATAGATTTACAGTCCTTGTGTGCACACCTTTCCTTCTTCTTTCCTTCTGTGTGCTGGATGAGGTGGTCAATCTTATCAAACCTAACTGAATCTGATATGCGGCTGTCGGAACATGCCCTTGATGCAGATGGTCTCCCGGCTCCTTACGGTACGGTTTGGTGTCTTTGCAGGTACACTGTTGCTACTTCTCTCTTGAAATCAAGCTGAGAAATAGTTTGGTTTCATGCTTTATTATACAAAATCCAACTCTTTTGTATGGCGACATCTAACATCCATGTAAAGAGACGCCAGTACCATTTCTTGCTTCTTATTGCAGTGCGATAGCATGCTAGATTCTGATCCATCTGATCAGTACCTCCCATATATGTATTATATTTGGCTACTAGTTTTGGTCTGGGAATCATTATATTTCGTTTTTTTAGTTGCGAGAATCTCTTGACACGGCCAACTTCTTGTGCACCACATGAAGAAGAGATCATTGTGACAACTGAGTTGTCCAGCCACTGCACATGCAATAATCCATCATTCTTCTCTATTGCTGTCTCAAAATATCCCCGATCTTTCTTGGAAAATATTATATGGGGGCTCAACAAACACATCACCTTCAATATTGTCATTATAAAGAATCTCCAGCGCCTCAGCAAGCGAGAAACCTCTTCTAAAACAAAAAAGAGAAAATTCGTCCTTTTACTGAGTACAAGCGCCTAGCGTTGCCATATGGCAACACCGGCATTCAAACGGCCTAAATGAACGTAATTTATTTCGCAGCAAGCAGTAACCTCCAAAAAATATATATTTGAGTATTTAAAGCACAACCATACTAAAAAAACTAATTATATATCGTAGGTTACTGTATAAAACATACTTACTCGAACTTATACTCCATTTTTCTTCGTCACTCAGCAAACAACGACTTCCAACACTCCAGAACGAGATTTTCACTCTGCAGCGGAGTGTGCACTGATATGAAATTTCCTGGCAGATTAAAACTGACTGCCCGACCGAGACTCGAACTCGGGACCTTTGCCTTTCGCGAGCAAGTGCTCTACCAACTGAGCTACCCAAGCACGACTCACGCCCCGTCCTCACAGCTTGCTTGGGTAGCTCAGTTGGTAGAGCATTTGCCCGCGAAAGGCAAAGGTCCCGAGTTCGAGTCTCGGTCCGGCACACAGTTTTAATCTGCCAGGAAGTTTCATATCAGCGCACACTCTGCTGCAGAGTGAAAATCTCATTCTGGAAACATCCCCCAGGCTGTGGCAAAGCCATGTCTCCTTTCAGGAGTGCTAGTTCTGCAGGGTTTGCAGGAGAGCTTCTGTAAAGTTTGGAAGGTAGGAGACGAGATACTGGCAGAAGTAAAGCTTTGAGGACGGGGCGTGAGTCGTGCTTGGGTAGCTCAGTTGGTAGAGCACTTGCCCGCGAAAGGCAAAGGTCCCGAGTTCGAGTCTCGGTCCGGCACACAGTTTTAATTTGCCAGGAAGTTTCACTTCCAAGACTGCTTACGCTGCAGAATTTCAATGTATTGTCAAAACTGTTGCATTGTAGTGATCTTTACAGTCTTGCGGAACGGAATCTAGTGCTGCCAACACTCTCGCATCGTTGATGTCGAGGAATCAACGATTTTAAAAAAGTGTTACAAACGTTGCCATATGGCAGCGCACAGCGCTAATGGGTTAGTAACTGACACCCCCAGATGAACCAAAGGGGCTACCAACAGTGTCTCTTCAATGACCGTCAAGCAAACATTGCTGCATGTCGGCTTCCGCAACCGGCGCGTGTTTCATGCTCCCGTGGTCACTGCAACTCATCGCCGATTAAGGCTGGAACTCGCGCGCCACTGCCGCAACTGGTGGCGCATCGTAGGACAGATGGCCCCTGGCACGTACTGCGTGGAACGTCTGGAAGCAAACACCATGCAACAATCGTCGGAAGGGTCCAGGCTGGAGAAGGAAGTGCTATAGTCTGCGGAATGTTTTCCCAACATTCCCTGAGTGATCTCATCATTCTGAAAATCACAGTGGATCAAAACAAGCATGGATCCTTCCTTCGGGAGCACGTCCACCCCTAACACGGTTTCTTTTTTCTTGGCACGGTGGCATCTACCAGGAGGACAACGTAACGTGTCGCCCAGCTCGCAGCGTACGTGCGTGATTCTAAGAGCAAGGAACCCAGTCTATGGGACCACCCTTTATGGGGCTGTTCGCGCCATGCCACGGCACTAGAGGTGGCATGGCACCACATTGTACATTCCACAACATCATTGAATCTTTTCCTGCACATCTTGCAGCGGTCCGTGCTGCAAAAGGTGGTCATTTAGGCTTTTGGCACGTGTTCACATTAATACACTACTCGCCATTAAAATTGCTACACCAAGACGAAACGCAGATAATAAACGGATATTCATTGGACAAATATATTACACTAGAACTGACATGTGATTACATTTTCACGCAATTTAGCTGCATAGATCCTGAGAAATCAGTACCCAGAACAACCACCTCTGGCCATAATAACGGCCTTGATGCGCCTGACCATTGAGTCAAACAGAGCTACAGGTACAGCTGCACATGCATCTTCAACACAATACCACAGTTCATCACGAGTAGTGACTGGCGTATTGTGGTGAGAGATCTGCAGAATGTGCTGGTCATGGCAGCTGTCCAACATTTTCTGTACCCAGAAAGGCCCGTACAGGACCTGCAACATTCAGTCGTGCATTATCCTGCTGAAATGTAGGGTTTCGCATGGATCGAGTGAAGGGTGGAGCCACGGGTCGTAATACATCTGAAATGTAACGTCCACTGTTCAAAGTGCCGTCAATGCGAACAAGAGGTGACCGAGACGTGTAACCAATGGCACCCCATACCATCACGCCGGGTGATACGCCAGTATGGCGATGACGAATACACACTTCCAATGTGCGTTCACCGCGATGTCGCCAAACACGGATGCGACCATCATGATGCTGCAAACAGAACCTGGATTCATCCGAAAAAATGACGTTTTGCCATTCGTGCATCCAGGTTCGTCGTTGAGTACACCATCGCAGGCGCTCCTTTCTGTGATGCAGCGTCAAGGGAACCGCAGCCATGGTCTCCGAGCTCATAGTCCATGCTGCTGCAAACGTCGTCGAACTGTTCGTGCAGATGGTTGTTGTCTTGCAAACGTCCCCATCTGTTGACTCAGGGATCGAAACGTGGCTGCACGATCCGTTACAGCCATGCGGATAAGATGCCTGTCATCTCGACTGCTAGTGATACGAGGGCGTTGGGATCCAGCACGGCGTACCGTATTACCCTCCTGAACCCACCGATTCCATATTCTGCTAACAGTCATTGGATCTCGACCAACGCGAGCAGCAATATCGCGATACGATAAACCGCAATCGCGATAGGCTACAATCCGACCTTTATCAAAGTCGTAAACGTGATCGTACGCATTTCTCCTCCTTACACGAGGCATCACAACCACGTTTCGCCAGGTGACGCCGGTCAACTGCTGTTTGTGTATGAGAAATCGGTTGGAAACTTTCCTCATGTCAGCACGTTGGTAGGTGCCGCCACCGGCGCCAAACTTGTGTGAATGCTCTGAAAAGCTAATCATTTGCATATCACAGCATCTTTTTCCTATCGGTTAAATTGCGCGTCTGTAGCACGTCATCTTCGTGGTGTAGCAATTTTAATGGCCAGTAGTGTATATCTGGATAGTGTGTAAGCAGAAAGCTAAGACCTGCTACGTAAGTCAATTTCTGTTAGGTTGCATTGAATTTATGAAAGTACGTGTTTGTATTACTATTCCTGTTCAATTTCAAGATTGAGAAACCGCTTTCATGCTGTTTTCTCGGGTACAAGAATTGTACATTTGCATAGCTTGAAGAAATCAGATATTGATGATCATTGCTTCTGGGAGCAGTCTTTACTTTTTGTGTCTCATACACACGGCTTTCATAGCGATAGCACTCATTGGTCGTTTCTTGAGGCTCATATCTCAGCTATTATAGTGACATTAGCCTCTCAGTGCTGTATCGGTTGTTTATTAATACCGACTTTTGCACATACTAAGGTTCAAGATAGTTTTGTCGGCAAATCTGAGATAATGTTGTTTTAACTCCTGTTCCTTTTCTCTGTACTCCAATAAAAGTCTGGGAAATATGTTTCTTAGAATGCTAAGTGAAATGTATAACCTACCAAGAAAATGTATCATCAGAGCAGCGTAGCACCTGCCGGTAAAATTTCTTCATGCACTCATCACAGGCTGTATTGTGCAGGAGCACTCTGAGCCCCCCCCCCCCCCCCAACAAACAAAAAATTATTTGCTCACCCTCAGTAACCCCAGCTCTCTCGCCATTCTCCCAACAGAACCGACCACATCAACACTACAATGGACGTAGTTTACATGTCATCACATAGCTCTAGACTGATTTTAGTAATTTCAAGTACCATAAAAAAGCTAATGATGAGCAAAGCGTGCTCGACACGCATCAAAATATGGCAAATGAAAATAAAAAGTAATAAGAATCACGTGAAACCTTTCTAAATTAATAATTCCCTTCAAATGAGTGCAACTGGCAATTCGAAACGTATTGAGCAACCCAGTCACGGACACTGATGGCTCTCGATTTTCCACCATAATCGAGTCCACCAACATGAGGTGGCAAAATATAAGGTAGCCAAGGAGGTGGAAACGTGGGTTGTACTATGCCAAGACTGCTTGGTAGCTACAACAGGAAGACACAATTAATTAGCAGGAGTACAAAATAAGAAAGTATTTATTACTTAACTTTGCTGTAGTCCATGATCAGTTGGTTGACAATTATAGAAGACGCGACTACACTAAGCGTCTGTAGAATGACATAATTTACAAATCACAAATCTTTCTGTCACGAATTAATCTCTCGTACTCTTGAATGTCGAATCTGGTGAATTTGAAGACTAACTTGGAACGGAACTACAAAGACTTGATGGCAGCAGTGACTGAGCTGCAGACGGTGACTAACATCGGCGCTGGCTGACCACTGAGCGCGGCTACGAACTGTAGACTGGCACAACTGCACTGCACTCCTGCTGCACATGAAGTGGCCTCGTGGCGAGCATAAGTACTGCGACTGGCTGTGTACTCTTTGGCTAACACAGCCGTTCTTCTGTTCCATTTATCGAGAGAATCGCATCCGGCGGATCGATCTCTCAGGCGACGGTGTGGTCGTATGACTGACGACATCACAGATACTGTATTCAATTAACAACAGCAACTACACATTGTTTATGAACTTGTGTGGCAGTGAAGTGGGCGATTTCGAAACTTTCACCAGCGATATAAGAGAAGTACAACATTAATATACAATGTTTGTAATGTGATATGTTTGTCACTTGAAAATATCACGTAGGTGGCCGTCATTTTCCATCACACACATTTCAAGTCTTTTACGGAAGCTAGACGTCACATCTTGCAGCACTGGCACTGGAATCCGATCCGATTAACTCCCCCCCACCCCCCGCTCCCCGAATTTGATCTTTTGATCTTTCAATTTCTTCACTTCCTGTATGGTGTGTTGTGGGTCACAGCGACAGCGAAAGATCTGAGATTTCAGATGACCCCAAGGGAACAAATCACACGCTGAAAGATGAGGGAGCCTCAGGGCCCAGGAAATATTCACGTTCTTGGACATGAGATGACCAGGAAGGAAAGTTGTTCTGTGTCGCGTTAATGGAATGCCGCGAGATACGACACGTGACCCCGCCTTCTTGGAAGAACGTGCCTGCACGTACTTTACACGACGAGCAGCAAGCTGTCCTACCAAAAAATGGCTCAACATCTGAACACAGCGTTCTGTATTCATAGTAACAATATTGCCACGATCTTTCTTTTTCTTTTTTTAAGAAAGGCCCTGTGATTCCAAATTATGATAGGCCGCACTACACTACCACTTTCTGAATGTAAGTGGCATTTTACGAAGCATTTCAGAATTTTCGCGTGACTAATTTCTAAAGTTTTGCTTGTTAACAAGGCCTGGCGCATAGAAATTGGCCTAATTGCTCATGATCAGATTGTTGCGGAGGCCTCGATTGTCGTTCATGAGTTCCAACCATATCCAGCAAAATCGTCTCTTTGGAAGGTCGGCCGCATTTAAATTTTGCGCTGCCTGAATTTTGTATGTGTGGCACTACACTTCCTTGCGTAATATTCACCGTACACTGCGATCCGATATGTCAAGCTGCAGCGCTTGCTTGCGTCCAAAACGCCCGGGATTTCGGCTGAGAGCTTCTCCTATCTCTGGTGTGCAGACCCGGTTTCCATCTACGTCACTCTTTCGCACCGTATCACCCGTTTCCTCACAGTTCTGCACCCACACTTTGATAGAATGTGTCGATGGGAGTGGAGCACGACGTGCGACATTGTAATGAGCACGAATTACGCGCTGCGCGGCCACGTGCTGTGGCGAAACGCCTTCACGGCATCATTGCGTTGTTTACCGGTTCTGGACGCCATCTCGAGTAAACATCGATATCAGGATCGATGGCAAAGGTTTATTGTCCAGATGGCACCACTCCTGTTTACTGACATAGCGTGTTATTATTGCAAAATCGCCCGATTCACTGAAGCACCTGCTATAGCAGGTGAATTGCGCATATCCCATTGTATCGCACTGTCACCACAAAAAATAACGATACATTGACACTGTCTGCAGTTAGTAGTTAAACATCATTACTATAGCCAAACTGCAAAAGTATATTAAACTAAGATATATATGGTCTGTTAAATGTCTAGAATTAAACAAATGTAAGCAAATCTACTCTCTCTCTCTCTCTCTCTCTCTCTCTCTCTCTCTCTCACACACACACACACACACACACACACACACACACACTATAACACTATACGTCAACGGAACAAACAGTCCAGCTATGCGAAAAGCCACATATAACACTATTATATGGGGAAATGTGCATATATTATACGCCTGTCGTATAATGTTAGCGCTTTTACAGGATTTGACCGTGATTATGACCAGTGGATATAGAAATCACGGTTGTTTTCATAAGAGTTTTGTGCTGTTAGAAAGAAACGCAGTAAATTTGGAATATTACTGAATCTAAGGCCGTTTTGTTCCAATTTCATTAAGTGGTATGTGTAATGGTTTTAAGGTTGACAGCCTATCTAGACAAAAGAATGGTTAAGTTTGAGAAAAGCAGAAAAAGTAAACTTGGCCCACTTTCCTGCTCTTCCATAATAAAATTGCACAAAAAATATAACTTTTCAGGATATTGTTCTGAGAAAGACACAGTAATCTTTTAGTCACTACACCTACATCCCTACATAGTTTTGATCTAGAAAGGCCATGAATTTTTAATCATAAGTATGCGCTAAAAAAAATTCGGCCAGGTGGGACTTCTATGTTTGCATTTTGTATAATCGACAAAATAAATATTTAAATATTCTGATAGCATAATACACACATTTAAATTTATGAAGACCTTTTTTTATACCTTCTCTTAAAAAATGAACTTTCAAAGGCCAAACGTAGGGTGTGGCCACTTTATATTGTCGTTCAGGATTTTTAGGTAAACCTATTTCAGTGTTACTGAGCTACATAAGTAATTTTCTTTTTACAACTCTTTGTGCTTTACTGAATTTCATTTATAACTGGAAGAATTTTATCTTTACTTTACTCAAAGTTAATCTTATTTGCTCACTTTCACTTTACTTATTGCCACAAAGAGAGTAAGACTTAAAATCGTTAAATCTGTCTGAAAACATCTACTTCAGTACTTAAGTAAAATTTCACTTGAGCACTTCTGCTACTTAAATCATACAATCCTTTTACTTTCACTTTAAAAGTTAGTTCACAACAATTATTTAATTAGTGATCGTAGCTACTGAATAAAGCACTTCAAATTTTTTTATAATAGGCTTACTCGGAATAATAAAACACTAGGAAAAGGACCCTATGTAGGTGAATGATTAGGAATAAAATAAGAAGCTGAACCAAAATTTATGTTTAAAACTACAATTATTCAGAAAAAGTGAATTTTGAATTAATGGTTCACGCTTCTACAATCTTAATAATACAGTTCGTAACCTTTTGGCTGTAGGCGTTGGGTATGGTGGACAGTAATATCGGCTACACTACCCATCGCACGGCGTACAAGTTTTTTGAAGTATGGGCTAATGAATTCTTCTTGGCGTCGTTTTAACGCCCGTAGCCGGCCGCGGTGGCCGTGCGGTTCTAGGCGCTGCAGTCCGGAACCGCGGGACTGCTACGGTCGCAGGTTCGAATCCTGCCTCGGGCATGGGTGTGTGTGTGTGTGTTGTCCTTAGGTTAGTTAGGTTTAAGTAGTTCTAAGTTATAGGGGACTGATGACCTAAGATGTTAAGTCCCACAGTGCTCAGAGCCATTTGAACCATTTTTAACGCCCGTAACATAGCCCAACAACTTGTACCAAAGCCGTAATAATTCAGCAATCGTCATCCGAGGCTACTGTGCAACAATTTCAAGGCAATGAATAGCATGCTCCGAGTGTTGCCTCTCTCACTGCTGCCTACAGACTCTGTTCTCGTTCCCGCTCGCACCACAGGTAGCGCGCCTAAAATCCAAGCCACGCTCCCAACATAAACTTCCTTACAGTACAAAAGCACTCCATCTTTCACACAACACTTATCCTACACATTGTCCCTAAGCGTGTACCATTTTATACAAATGACTACTTGCACAAATATACACTCCTGGAAATTGAAATAAGAACACCGTGAATTCATTGTCCCAGGAAGTGGAAACTTTATTGACACATTCCTTGGGTCAGATACATCACATGATCACACTGACAGACCCACAGGCACATAGACACAGGCAACAGAGCATGCACAATGTCGGCACTAGTACAGTGTATATCCACCTTTCGCAGCAATTCAGGCTGCTATTCTCCCATGGAGACGATCGTAGAGATGCTGGATGTAGTCCTGTGGAACGGCTTGCCATGCCATTTCCACCTGGCGCCTCAGTTGGACCAGCGTTCGTGCTGGACGTGCAGACCGCGTGAGACGACGCTTCATCCAGTCCCAAACATGCTCAATGGGGGACAGATCCGGAGATCTTGCTGGCCAGGGTAGTTGACTTACACCTTCTAGAGCACGTTGGGTGGCACGGGATACATGCGGACGTGCATTGTCCTGTTGGAACAGCAAGTTCCCTTGCCGGTCTAGGAATGGTAGAACGATGGGTTCGATGACGGTTTGGATGTACCGTGCACTATTCAGTGTCCCCTCGACGATCACCAGTGGTGTACGGCCAGTGTAGGAGATTGCTCCCCACACCATGATGCCGGGTGTTGGCCCTGTGTGCCTTGGTCGTATGCAGTCCTGATTGTGGCGCTCACCTGCACGGCGCCAAACACGCATACGACCATCATTGGCACCAAGGCAGAAGCGACTCTCATCGCTGAAGACGACACGTCTCCATTCGTCCCTCCATTCACGCCTGTCGCGACACCACTGGAGGCGGGCTGCACGATGTTGGGGCGTGAGCGGAAGACGGCCTAACGGTGTGCGGGACCGTAGCCCAGCTTCATTGAGACGGTTGCGAATGGTCCTCGCCGATACCCCAGGAGCAACAATGTCCCTAATTTGCTGGGAAGTGGCGGTGCGGTCCCCTACGGCACTGCGTAGGATCCTACGGTCTTGGCGTGCATCCGTGCGTCGCTGCGGTCCGGTCCCAGGTCGACGGGCACGTGCACCTTCCGCCGACCACTGGCGACAACATCAATGTACTGTGGAGACCTCACGCCCCACGTGTTGAGCAATTCGGCGGTACGTCCACCCGGCCTCCCGCATGCCCACTATACGCCCTCGCTCAAAGTCCGTCAACTGCACATACGGTTCACGTCCACGCTGTCGCGGCATGCTACCAGTGTTACAGACTGCGATGGAGCTCCGTATGCCACGGCAAACTGGCTGACACTGACGGCGGCGGTGCACAAATGCTGCGCAGCTAGCGCCATTCGACGGCCAACACTGCGGTTCCTGGTGTGTCCGCTGTGCCGTGCGTGTGATCATTGCTTGTACAGCCCTCTCGCAGTGTCCGGAGCAAGTATGGTGGGTCTGACACACCGGTGTCAATGTGTTCTTTTTTCCATTTCCAGGAGTGTATAATATTAAACACACGAACATTTTTAATTTCATCAAGCCATGACAAAATGTTATCCAGTAAATTATTTGTTTCACGTATTTCTTTACGTAAGTTACAAATATACATTAGCAAAGAACTCCAACACTTTTTCAAATAGTCTTCGCATATCACAGTTGTATAGCGATAAAATGTACATACAAAAAAAAATTATAAATTAGACGACTGATTGAATATTACTGTTATAACACACACACACACACACACACACACACACACACACACACACACACACACTTCGGCCCGTGATTGTGATTTAATGTACATTAACGCAGATAAAATAACACCGCCAGTTGGTCAAGGTCCGGGTTATCATTTCACAGGAATTTCATGCCCTTCACTTAGTCACTCAAGTCAACTCTGGTACTCCGATAAGATATGAAACACAAATGAGGTATATCGAAAGCAGATATAGAATTGATATCTGCAGAATGTAGACGTGGATGTAGAAGATTGAAAAATTGGTCTATTTCTTCGACGAAATGTTCCAAGGCAAAAATAAGCACACACTAGTAAAGTGATGATTTTCAAACAAGCCAACAGACAATTCTTTACGCCATTCTGATTAGAACATAATTTCTGATCCATGTCTCATGACTCCGATCTGCGTAAGGCACCGCCAGCTGGGGTGGCCGAGCGGTTCTAGGCATGCCTGGAGCATGGATGTGTGTGATGTCCTTACATTAGATAGGTTTAAATTGTTCTACGTTCTGGGGGACTGATGACCTCAGAAGTTAAGTCCCATAGTTCTCAGTGCCATTTGAACCATTTTTTGCGTGAGGCACCAGATTAAACAGAAAATAAAAATTATATGTATGCGTGGTGTCTGTTCTGTCGGACATGTCCGACATAACAGACGCTACTCACGATAAAGCAGCTGAGACATATATATATATATATATATATATATATATATATATATATATATATATATATATATATATATATATATCAATAATTGGGGAAAAGCGGATGGAAAGGAAACCGGACGGGAAAGAGGTAGGAAGGAAATAATAACTTCCAGTCACGCAGTGCATTTCGGCAATGCAACGGTAAGAGTCGAAAATTTCTGTCTAACTGGAACTCTAATCTGGATGCTCCATATCTCTAGAATGGTTTCGGTAACCGCCTCGGCCAACCGGGCACGCTTCCCTTCAGACCCAAATTCCCAACATCCCGCTCGCTGCACCTCAACAACCCCCGTCCATTAATCATCTCACCCCCAGATTTCTGATCTACATCTACATAGATACTCCGCAGGCCACAGTACGGTGCGTGGCAGAGGGTACCCGTACCACCATTCCTGTTCCACTCTCAAATAGGCCGAGGGGAAAACGACCATCTGTATGCCTCCGTATGAGCCCCAATTTTTCTAACTTATCTTCATGGTCCTTACGCACAATACACGTTGGCGGCAACACAATCATTCGGCAGTCAGCTTTAAATACTGGTTCTCTAAATTTTCTCAACAGTGTTCTTCGAAAAGAGCGTCCCCTTCCCTCCAAGGATTCCAATTTGATTTCCCGAAGCATCTCTGTAACACTTACATGTTGTTCGAACTTACCGGTAACAAATCTAACAGTCCGCCTCTGAAATACTTCGATGTGCTCCTTGAATTCAACCTGGTACGGATCTCAAACACCCGAGCAATATTCAAGAATAGGTCACATCAGCGTTCTATATGCAGTCTCCTTTACAGATGAACCATAGTTTCTTATAACTCTCGCAATACACCGAAGTCGACCATTCACCTTCACTACCACAATCCTCACATATTCATATCGCTTCGCAACGCTACACCCAGATATTTAAACGACGTCAAGCATTACACTACTACTGCCGTATCCGAACATAACTGTTTGTTTTTCCTACCAATCCGCATGAACTTACATTTTCTCACATTTACAGTTAGCTGCCACTCATCACACGAGCTAGAAATTCTGTCTAAGTCGTCTCGTATCTTCCTACAGTCACTCAACTTCGACACCTTACCGTTCACCACAGCATCATCAGTAAACAACTGCAGATTGCTGCCCATCCCGTCCGCTAAATCATTTACGTATGCAGAGAACAATTGCGGTCCTGTCACACTTCCCTGGGGCATTGCTGACGTTACCTTTCTCTCTGATGTACACTAGCCGTCGAGGGCCACATAAAGGGCTTTATTACTTAAGAGGTCTTCGAATCACTCACATATCTGTGAACTTATTCCATATGCTCGTATCTTCCTTAACAGCCTGCTATGGGCCACCGTGTCAAGTGCTTTCCGGAAATCTAGAAATATGGAATCTGTCTGTTGCCTTTCATCTACAATTCGTAGTCTGAAGGTGACTGACCGTAGCCAGAAGCTCTATCACCTGTTCGCGAGCTGCGGCCAGCTCCTCCTGCGTCAGCACACAGGACGCATACATCCTAACCATTCTAGCAAGGCTAACTAGGGAAGAAGACTATAAAAGCAGACAGAATCTCTGATATGCAACTTGCTCCCCTCCTGATGTGTCCCCGATGGACGCTGATGCATTGATGTACTATGGTTGTTCAGTAAGCAACTACTGCACTGCAGACTGAATTAATTTGTTGTTGTTGTTGTGGTCTTCAGCCCTGAGACTGATTTGATGCAGCTCTCCATGCTACTCTATCCTGTGCAAGCTTCTTCATCTCCCAGTACCTACTGCAACCTACATCCTTCTGAATCTGCTTAGTGTATTCATCTCTTGGTCTCCCTCTACGATTTTATAACCTCCACACTGCCCTCCAATACTAAATTGGTGATCCCTTGATGCCTCAGAACATGTCCTACCAACCGATCCCTTCTTCTGGTCAAGTTGTGCCACAAACTTCTCTTCTCCCCAATCCTATTCCATTCTTCCTCATTAGTTATGTGATATACCCATCTAATCTTCAGCATTCTTCTGTAGCACCACATTTCGAAAGCTTCTATTCTCTTCTTGTCCATACTAGTTATCGTCCATGTTTCACTTCCATACATGGCTACACTCCATACAAATACTTTTAGAAATGACTTCCTGACACTTAAATCTATACTCGATGTTAACAAATTTCTCTTCTTCAGAAACGCTTTCCTTGCCATTGCCAGTCTACATTTTATATCCTCTCTACTTCGACCATCATCAGTTACTTTGCTCCCCAAATAGCAAACCTCCTTTACTACTTTAAGTGTCTCATTTCCTAATCTAATTCCCTCAGCATCATCCGATTTAATTCAATCACATTCCATTATCCTCGTTTTGCTTTTGTTGATGTTCATCTTATATTCTCCTTTCAAGACACTATCCATTCCGTTCAACTGCTCTTCCAAGTCCTTTGCTGTCTCTGACAGAATTACAATGTCATCGGCGAACCTCAAAGTTTTTATTTCTTCTCCGTGGACTTTAATACCTACTCCGAATTTTTCTTTTGTTTCCTTCACTGCTTGCTCAACATACAGATTGAATAACATCGGGGAGAGACTACAAACCTGTCTCACTCCCTTCCCAACCACTGCTTCCCTTTCATGTCCCTCGACTCTTATAACTGCCATCTGGTTTCTGTACAAATTGTAAATAGCCTTTCGCTCCCTGTATTTTACCCCTGCCCCCTTCAGAATTTGAAAGAGAGTATTCCAGTCAACATTGTCAAAAGCTTTCTCTAAGTCTACAAATGCTAGAAACGTAGGTTTGCCCTTCCTTAATCTAACTTCTAAGATAAGTCGTAGGGTCAGTATTGCCTCGCGTGTTCCAACATTTCTACGGAATCCAAACTGATCTTCCCCGAGGCCGGCTTCTATTAGTTTTTACATTCGTCTGTAAAGAATTCGTGTTAGTATTTTGCAGCTGTGACTTATTAAACGGATAGTTCTGTAATTTTCACATCTGTCAACACCTGCTTTCTTTGGGATTGGAATTATTATATTCTTCTTGAAGTCTGAGGGTATTTCGCCTGTTTCATATATCTTGCTCACCAGATGGTAGAGTTTTGTCAGGACTGACTCCCCAAGGCCGCCAGTAGCTCCAATAGAATGTTGTCTACTCCTGGGGTCTTGTTTCCACTCAGGTCTTTCAGTGCTCTGTCAAACTCTTCACGCAGTATCGTATCTGCCATTTCATCTTCATCTACATCCTCTTCCATTTCCATAATATTGTCCTCAAGTACATCGCCGTTGTATAGACCCTCTATATACTCCTTCCACCTTTCTGCTTTCCCTTCTTTGCTTAGAACTGGGTTTCCATCTGAGCTCTTGATGTTCATACAAGTGGTTCTCTTTTCTCCAAAGGTCTCTTTAATTTTCCTGTAGGCAGTATCTATCTTACCCCTAGTGAGATAAGCCTCTACATCCTTACATTTGTCCTCTAGCCATCCCTGCTTAGCCATTTTGCACTTCCTGTCGATCTCATTTTTGAGACGTTTGTATTCCTTTTGCCTGCTTCATTTACTGCATTTTTATATTTTCTCCTTTCATCAATTAAATTCAATATTTCTTCTGTTACCCAAGGATTTCTATTAGCCCTCGTCTTTTTACCTACTTGATCCTCTGCTGCCTTCACTGCATCATCCCTCAGAGCTACCCATTCTTCTTCTACTGTATTTCTTTCCCCCATTCCTGTCAAGTGTTCCCTTATGCTTTCCCTGAAACTCTGTACAGTTTATCCAGGTCCCATCTCCTTAAATTCCCACCTTTTTGCAGTTTCTTCAGTTTTAATCTACAGTTCATAACCAATAGATTGTGGTCAGAGTCCACATCTGCCACTGAAAATGTCTTACAATTTAAAACCTGGTTCCTAAATCTCTGTCTTACCATTATATAATCTATCTGATACCTTCTAGTATATCCAGGATTCTTCCATGTATACAACCTTCTTTTATGATTCTTGAACCAAGTGTTAGCTACGATTAAGTTGTGCTCTGTGCAAAATTCTATCAGGCGGCTTCCTCTTTCATTTCTCTCCCCCAATCCATATTTACCCACTATGTTTCCTTCTCTCCCTTTTCCTATTCTCGAATTCCAGTCACCCATGACTATTAAATTTTCGTCTCCCTTCACTACCTGAATAATTTCTTTTATCTCATCATACATTTCATCAATTTCTTCATCATCGGCAGAGCTAGTTGGCATATAAACTTGTACTACTGTAGTAGGCATGGGCTTCGTGTCTATCTTGGGCACAATAAGATAAACACTTAACTTGCCGCTGTGTAGATGTGTATTAGTCGAGAGCTGCTGCCTGACTGACTGGCTTACGATTCCTGTAGGAGTTCTGAGGTTGGTTCTGCATTCGCACTGAAACTTTTCCATCAAACATCCGTCGCTCCCATACAGTAAAAGTACGATATTGTGGGGTATCTAGCCATATTTGTGACTGGATTGAGGATTTTTTTGCTGTAGAGAACGCAACACGGTAGCTGTGATGGAGTCACCGACAGATGTAAAGGTAACTTTGGGTGTATTCCAGGGAAGTGTTTTGGGACCTTTGATGTACGTGTTGTATGTCAGTGGCCTGTCAGACAGTATGATAGTAGCCTTAGAACCTTTCCCAGATGATGGGACTGTCCATAAAGAGGTAACGTCTTAAAAAAGCAGCATAAATATTCAGACACACTGATAAGATTTCAAACTGATGCAAAGATCGTTAACTTGCTTTAAATGTTCAGAAATGTAAAACTGCATTTTACAAAAGGCACAAACCCGTTATCATATGACTACAATACTAGTGAGTCATAATTGGAATTGCCCAACTCATACAAATACCTGGGTGCAGCAACTCGTAGGAATTAACATAGACCCAACCGTAGGTGGAGAAGGCGGCAGACTTCGGCCAGTTAGTATACTGCGAGAATGATGTCAGTCCTTCCTTACAGCCGGCCGCGATGGCCGAGCGGTTCTAGGCGCTTCAGTCCGGAACCACGCGACTGCTACGGTCGCAGGTTCGAATCCTGCCTCGGGCATGGATGTGTGTGATGTCCTTAGGTTAGTTAGGTTTAAGTAGTTCTAAGTTCTAGGGGACTGATGACCACAGCAGTTGAGTCCCATAGCGCTCAGTGCCATTTGAACCATTTTGTTACCCAACTTAGACTCGTATCCTTACGTTTGACTAAACAAAACCTAATTTCAACTGATCAGTATCTGATATGAATGCAACTCATCTCTATATTAAATGCGAAACAGAAGTAAAACAATTATCCGGCGTTAATCAGAATTTCCATTTACCTCGCCTCTTGACAATATTTTTGCAGATTGCTCGAAAGCACAAAAGCAAACAGCAAGCAAGCAACG
The DNA here is from genome assembly GCF_021461395.2 of Schistocerca americana. Classification (NCBI taxonomy): domain Eukaryota; kingdom Metazoa; phylum Arthropoda; class Insecta; order Orthoptera; family Acrididae; genus Schistocerca; species Schistocerca americana. The sequence continues at coordinate 1,178,400,695 of NC_060119.1, forward strand.
GCTAAGCTAGATTTCTGTTTCTAAATCCATTTGCAAACTGTTGCGTGTGGTAGTACGTAACGATAAAGAGCGGGGTGGGGAGAGTAACTATTCCTATGAAATGATATTCCAAGACAACGATTTTAGAATGAAGTATGTATTCAAAAAGACATTCTGGAAACATCCCCCATTCTGTGTCTAGGCCATGTCTCCGCAATATCCTTTCTTCCAGAGTGCTAGTTCCGCAAGGTTCGCAGAAGAGTTTCTGTGAAGTTTGGAAGGTAGGCGACGAGGTACTGGCAGAATTGAAGCTGTGAGGACGGGTCGTGCGTGAATCGTGCTTGGGGAGCTCAGTTTCTAGAGCACTTGCTCGCGAAAGGCAAAGGTCCCGAGTTCGAGTCTCGGTCCGGCACACAGTTTTAATTTGCCAGGAAGTTTCAGACGGGGTAAAACTTCGCGTAATCTTCACACATAACTTGGTTTAAACAATACTATGCTCGACAATGTGAACAACGATTTGAAAAGGTACAATGTTAACAAAAAATTTCTATAAAAACCAAACAGCTTAATTATTTAATATGTTAATGTACAGCCGGCCGCTGGTGGCCGAGCGGTTCTAGGCGCTTCAGTCTGGAACCGGGCGACCGCTACGGTCGCAGATTCGAATCCTGCCTCGGGCATAGATGTGTTTGATGTCCTTAGGTTAGTTAGGTTTAAGTAGTTCTAAGTTCTAGGGGACTGATGACCTGAGATGTTAAGTCCCATAGTGCTCAGAGCCATTTGAATATTTTTTCTTTTTTTTTTTGTTAATGTGTAATTCAGGGAAGCGAGGTGATCTTTCTCTCAGCTCCAAGCAAGTGAACCACGTTAACTAGACCGCAATAATCATTTCTACAAATTAGGTGCGCAGTGCTGCAGTCTTACCTCAAACTTCTTCTCTTCAAAAAATAATAACATTATTCAAAATTTATATCATTTCGCTTTCCAATATATTCACTATGTGATCAAAAGTATCCGGACATCTGGCTGAAAATGACTTACAAGTTCGTGGTGCCCTCCATCGGTAATGCTGGAATTCAGTATGGTGTTGGCCCAACCTCAGTCTTGATGACAGCTTCCACTCTCGCAGGCACACGTTCAGTCAGGTGCTGGAAGGCTTCTTGGGGAATGGCAGCCCATTCTTCACGGAGTGCTGCACTGAGGAGAGGTATCGATGTCGGTCTGTGAGGCCTGGCACGAATTCGGCGTTCCAAAACATTCCAAAGGTGTTCTATAGGATTCAGGTCAGGACTCACTGCAGGCCAGTCCACTGCAGGGATGTTATTGTCGTTTAACTACTCCACCACAGGCCGTGCATGATGAACGGTGCTCGATCGTGTTGCAAGATGCAGTCCCCATCTCCGAATTACTCTTCAGCAGTGGGAAGCAAGAACGTGCTTAAAACATCAATGTAGGCCTGTGCTGTGATAGTGCCACGCAAAACAACAAGGGGTGCAAGCCCCCTCCATGAAAAACACGACCACACCATAACACCACCGCCTCCGAATTTTACTGTTAGCACTACACACGCTAGCAGATGACGTTCACCGGGCATTCGCCATACCCACACCCCGCCATCGGATCGCCACATTGTGTACCTTGATTCGTCACTCCACACAACGTTTTTACGCTGTTCAATCGTATAAATTTTACGCTCCTTACACCAAGCGAGGCGTGGTTTGGCATTTACTGGCGTGATGGAAATGGAAATGAGCGTTTGGCGTCATTGGCCGGGAGGCCCCTCGCGGGGCAGGTCCGGCCGCCATATCGCAGGTCTTATTACATTCGGCGCCACATTGGGCGACCTGCACGCCGGATGGGGATGAAATGATGATGAACACAACACAACACCCAGTCCCTGAGCGGAGAAAATCTCCGACCCAGCCGGGAATCGAACCCGGGCCCAGAGGACGGCAATCCGTCACGCTGACCACTCAGCTACTGGGGCGGACACTGGCGTGATGTGTGGCTTATGAGTAGCCACTCGACCATGAAATCCAAGTTTTCTCATCTTCCGCCTAACTGTCATAGTACTTACAGTGGATTCTGATGCAGTTTGGAATTTCTGTGTGATGATGTGGATAGATGTCTGCATATTAGACATTACGACCCTTTCAACTGTCGGCGGTCTCTGTCAGTCAGCAGACGAGGTCGGCCTGTACGCTTTTGTGCTGCAAGTGTCCCTTCACGTTTCCACTTCACTATCACTTCGGAAACAGTGAACCCAGGGACACAAATGACCCCCAATCACCTGACCACGTTCGAAGTCCATGAGGTCCGCGGAGCGCCCCATTCTGCTCTCTCACTATGTCTGATAACTACTGAGGTCGCTGATATGGAGTACATGGCAGTAGGTGGCAGCACAACGCACCTAATATGAAAAGCGTATGTTTTTGGGGGTGTCCGGATACTTTTGATCGCATAGTGTACATAAGATTCATCCTTGCAGTCCTATACAATAAATCTTTCTTCAGCTTACAGATACAATTACAGGTCAACACAGCACAACGGAATACGTCCATCACCTACCGCGCTTCAGCTAAGAATGTGTCAGACTGCACAGAGCCAATGGCTGTGCCCCGACAAGACCAAGAGTTGTTTCACAGTAACGTAACTTGCTCTCTCTCTCTCTCTCTCTCTCTCTCTCTCTCTCTCTGAGGTGCACATCGGTAACATACAAAAATCAAAATGACATGACCTCCTTACAAAACTTCTACGACTGATGTTTATGTACCCACAAGGTAGACGAAAGCGCCGGTGGTGTAGCGACCAGGGCATTTGACTGGGGTGGACAGAACCTCTGTTCGATTTCCAAATGTGTCCTACAGTTTCGTTTGGTTATATTATTTTCGTCTCGAAAAAGGCTGTTTTATATGGTAGTTAATAAGCGACAGTAACAAGATAGGCAAATAAAGTTGTCAAACAGCTTGGGTTGGTAAAGAATTGAAATTTTAATCGATGCTGCCTTAGAATGGCTCTTTCACAACTATGTTACATGTCTACACTTTCATTCTATCAGCTATATGGATGGTACTTGTCCCATGACATTCCAAGGAAATACACTCGCGGCACCAAGAACATATAATGAATGCAGATTTCATGCAACCAAATCGTTCCTTCCGAAAATTTGTCGAAAACCAGTCTTAGTTTACAACGAAAAATATTCATTTTCCGGTAATCAGTATTAGTGCATACCACGCAAACGATGACACGCCTGAAAAATTGGTGCTGAAATTTGATAATGAATCGTTGTTGCATCCGCGTTGTTATGCATTTCCCAATGGGTTTCAGAAGCAAATTACGATTCTGAATCCTCCAAATAAAGTTCTGTAGCACGTCTCGTTCTAAAGAAGCATCGCTCATTCGGCTGTCTGCGGTCCCTCGTTAAGAATTCGCTGCGGTACTGCTCAGAATTGTTTTCGTTCAACAAGGCTTAAAATTTTAATTCTTTACTTCTCCAAGCAATTTGAGAAATTCATTTGGTCTTGTTATTATTCGTTATTGATTACCTAACTAACCTCCTTGTTCCTACCAATTTCGATACAGAAAAGAATCAAAAAAAAAAATAACTGCAGAATGCATTTGAGAGTCGAACGCAGGTTGTTTGCTACCCAGCTGCCTTGGTCGCTATGCCAACGGCGCCTTCCAGGGACAGCGGCAGCTGTAAAAGTTTCTTTTCCCGATTTCCAGGAAAATACGCGTTTGTGTACCCCATACATGAGGTGAAAAATACGCAGTTGCCAATTACCTTCGATCCTGTTAATTATGAGTAGATTGGAACGTTGTGAAGTTTAACGGTGTTTTCAAAACCGCAGGGATGTTGGCCCAAAATACCTTAGGGGCGTTCATATTAGATTGTGCAAAGGCGACCGATTCTTCCCCACTATAAGTTCCATAGCATACGTCGGCGCGACACCGCAATCTTAGACAGCAGTCTGATTACGTCACAAACCGACCTTTAGCGAGAATAATAATAGCGAACGAAAGGAACAGATACTAATCTTTTTGCACTTTACCACCGGAATCAACCAACAAACAACAAAGAAAAATCAAAGAATAACAAGGACAAAAGTTCCGTCATAATAATAATTTCATACTGCAACTAGCTATCATCTTCTACCGCATCATATACTTGTCATTTACAATCGTCCGTCGCTGTAGACCGTTGCATGGATACGTATAAACAGTTAGGCTTGCTGAGCTTTTTTGAGTCTGCAACAACCTCTGAGCCGTTAAGGTCACTGATGACGTCTCCGGGTTTCTGGTGGCGTCTCCAGCAGTAGAAGACGAGACGTTGGGCGGAGAATTATGCCCTGGACCACGACCTTATGTCCATAATTCAAATATCAGCAATAACGTAAAAATTACGCTTGGGAATTCCAACACTAATTTGGGGCTGCAGTGTGTATACAGAATGAATATTGGGAAATAAAGCTTACGTGAGAAATCGATTGTACTTCAGAAATTAGTCAACTTGATAAGAGGCTGTATAACAGAGAGGAAAGCTAAAGTAAGATAT